>NC_056743.1:151464956-151544956 GCF_019279795.1 Protopterus annectens | reverse complement strand
GAAAGTGTAGTTAGGCAGCATAGGATGATGGTTTGTAGGATGACATTGGTGATCAAGAAGAGGAGGAGGTAGAGTGTGAGGGCAGCACCAAGGATCAAATGGTGGAAATTGAAAAAGGGTAATTGTGAGGTGGAGTTCAGGGATGAGTTAAGACAGGCACTGGGTGGCAGTGAAGAGTTACCAAATAGCTGGGTAACTACAGCAGAGCTAGTAAGGGAGACGGCTAGAAAGGTGCTTGGTATCACATCGGGACAGAGGAAGGACGACAAGGAGACATGGTGATGGAATGAGGAAGTACAGAAGAGTATACAGGCAAAGTGGTTGGCAAAGAAGAAGTGGGATTGTCAGAGAGATGAAGAAATTAGACAGGAGTATAAGGAGATGAGGTGCATGGCAAAGAGAGAGGTGGCGAAGGCTAAGGATAAGGCATATGAAGAGTTGTATGAAAGGTTGGACATTAAGGAGGGAGAAAAGGACCTGTACCGATTGGCTAGAGAGAGGGACCGAGCTAGGAAAGATGTGCAGCAGGTAAAGGTGATAAAGGATAATGAGGGAAACATACTCACAAGCGAGGAAAGTGTGTTGAGGAGATGGAAAGAGTACTTTGAGGGGTTGATGAATGAAGAGAATGAGAGGGAGAAGGTTGGATGATGTAGGGATAGTGAATCATGAAGTACAATGGATTAGCAAGGAGGAAGTAAGGATAGCTATGAAGAGAATGAAGAATGGAAAGGCTGTTGGCCCAGATGACATACCTGTGGAAGCATGGAGGTGTTTAGGTGAAATGGCAGTGGAGTTTTTAACTAGATTGTTTAATGAAATCTTGGAAAGTGAGAGGATGCCTGAGGAATGGAGAAAAAGTGTTTTGGTACCGATTTTTAAGAATAAGGGTGATGTGCAGAGCTGTAGTAACTACAGAGGGATTAAATTGATCAGTCACAGCATGAAGTTATGGGAAAGAGTAGTGGAAGCTAGGTTAAGAAGGAATGTGATGATTAGTGAACAGCAGTATGGTTTCATGCTGGGAAAGAGCACTACAGATGCAATGTTTGCTCTGACAGTGTTGATGGAGAAGTACAGAGAATGTCAGAAGGAGTTGCATTGTGTTTTTGTAGACTTGGAGAAAACATATGACAGAGTGCCTAGAGAGGAGTTGTGGTATTGTATGAGGAAGTCAGGAGTGTCAGAGAAGTATGTAAGAGTGGTACAGGATATGTACGAGGGTAATGTGACAGCGGTGAGGTCTGCGGTGGGAGTGATGGATGCATTTAAGGTGGAGTTACATCAAGGATCAGCTCTGAGCCCTTTCTTATTTGCAATGGTGATGGACATGTTGACAGACGAGATCATACAGGAGTCCCCATGGACTATGATGTTTGCAGATGACATTGTGATCTGTAGTGAGAGTAGGGAACAGGTGGAGGAGACCCTGGAGATATGGATATATGCTCTAGAGAGAAGAGAAATGAAGGTCAGCAGGACTAAGACAGAATATATGTGTGTAAATGAGAGGGAGGATAAAGGAATGGTGAGGATGCAAGGAGTAGAGGTGGTGAAGGTGGATGAGTTTAAATGCTTGGGGTCAATAGTTCAGAGTAACGGTGAGTGTGGAAGAGAGGTGAAGAAGAGAGTACAGGCAGGATGGAGTGGGTGGAGAAAAGTATCAGGAGTGATTTGTGACAGACGAGTACCTGTAAGAGTGAAAGGGAAGGTCTACAAGAGGGTAGTGAGACCAGCTATGTTATATGGGTTGGAGACAGTGGCATTGACAAAAAGGCAGGAGTTTGAGCTGGATGTGGCAGAATTAAAGATGTTAAGATTTGCACTGGGTGTGATGAGGGTGGACAGGATTAGGAATAAGTATATTAGAGGGTCAGCCCAGGTTGGAAGGTTTGGAGACAAAGCCAGAGAGGCAAGATTACGTTGGTTTGGACATGTGCTGAGAAGGGATGCGGAGTATATTGGGAAAAAGATGCTACGGATGAAGCTACCAGGTAACAGGAAAAGAGGAAGGCCTAAGATAAGGTTTATGGATGTGGTGAGAGAGGACATGCAGGTGGTTGGTGTGACAGAGCAAGATGCAGAGGACAGGAAGAAATGGAAACAGGTGATCCGCTGTGGCGACCCCTAACAGGAACAGCCGAAAGAAGATGATGAGGTAGAATACATACATAGTACACAGGTACAGTACATACATTGTAGATTAGCCAGTGTTTGTGAGTAAGATTGAAAACTATTATCAAGTGCTCTAGATTTTGTATGTATGTGTTATCCGCTTTCACTAGCCTGGGGAGCAATCATGGCACTGCCAACTTTCCTTGAGATGTTGCCTGATGAGGTCTTTAAAGGAGGCTTTGGATGATGTGTTTTGAATGCTTGTAGGGACAGAGTTCCATTTTTTAGCCACTGAACTACTGTATAGTGCATCTCCAAAGCTATTGTAGCTGTTGGTGACTTCTAGTAGTAGTTTGCTTGATGATCTAAGAGGCCTTTTGGCTGAGTGATGTTGTACTAGGTTTTTGAGGGCAGGACACTTATTGGGGAGATAATAGATAGAATGAAAGAGGCAGAGCTGATTTTAGGTTAGGAGGTTGGGCAGTTCAAGCCAGTGGAGCTGTCTCAAAGCAGTACAGTGATGAGTTCTATATGAGCAATTTGCAGCAAAGTGGGCAATTCTGTTATAGCAGGCTTCCATTTTGCTTAGTTCAGTTTTGTTGAGATTAGTCAGAATGGGTGATGCATAGAGTAGAGTGGATAGAAGTTGGGAGCGAGCAATGGCTGATCTTGTGTTGTTGGTAAGAAATGGTTTGATATGGTAGAGCGACCCCAGTTTGGCATGTACTTTTTTAATAGTTAAGTTGAGATGACTATCATTTTAGGTGGGAGTCTATGGTTATTTCCAGTAGCTTAGCCTGTGCCAGTGGAGCAATTGGAGTAGCATTAGTGGAGTAGATAGTGAATTGACCGTTAGTGTTTTTGTTAGAACTGGTTATAATCATAAGCTGAGTTTTCTTTGGATTGAGGATAAGTTGGGCTTTGGTAAGGTAGTTTTCAACGTCAGAGAATGCTAGTTGAGTTGTTTACAGGAGGGTGGGAATGTTTTGTGCAGCACAGATTAAGGTAGTGTCATCTGCATACTGAATTATAGATGCATGCTGTATGGAGGTATGGAGGTCATTTGTGAAGACTGTGAATAGTAGTGGTCCTAAGACAGAACCCTGTGGGACTCCTATAGTTATGGGCAGCTGAGGAGAGAGAGAATTTTCCCATTTCACAGCTTGGTACCTGTCAGTTAAGTAGCTTTGGAACCAGGTAAGAGTGGAATTTGATAGATGATACTGGTTTAGTTTGTTTAGCAGGATTTGGTGTGAGACTGTGTCAAATGCTTTGGACATATCCAAAAAAAGAGTTGACACTTGTAGGTCTTCATTTTTGAGACGGTTTACTGTGTCTGTGAAGCAGAGGAGGTACTATGGGCAGGTCTGAAACCATGCTGAGTAGGTGACAGGATGTTGCTGTCTAGGAGATAGTTTAGCATCTGGGTATGGATGCATTTTTCTAGGATTTGGCCAGGGGGAGAGTAAAGCAATGGGTCTGTAGTTATTAAGTTCAGTGGAGGTCCTGCCTTTATGTATGGGTGTAACATAGGATATTTTCCAGAGTTTGGGCACATAGTTTTCAACAATTGATCTGTTTATGAGAGTGGAGACTTGGATAGCAATAGCATCTGCTATAAGTTTCAAGAAATAGCTGGGGAGTAGGTCGGCTGCTGTTGATGAGGTTTTTAGTTTGGAGAGCATGCTTTTGATTGAAGTGGTGGAAACTGTTTTGAGGGTAAAGCTTGTATTAGTGTTATTTGTGTTGGGGGGGATAGTGAGGAAGGAACTGTCCTGTGATACTAAGGATAGAATTGAGTTCACAAAGTGGGAGATGAATTGTGTTTCGATGGGAAATTTAGTGTCAGGGGTGGTTGGTTTGGGGGTAGCCTTTTGGGTGGATTTTAGTAGCTGGTTTACATTTTGCCAAAATTTTTGGGTTGTGTTGGTATTTAGTTTGTAATGTTGTGTAGTAGGATTTTTTGTCCAGCCTAATGCATTTTTTGCAATGTTGCGCAGTTCTTGGTACTTAGGCTTTGTGTTTCTTTGTTTTTTTGATAGTAAAGCCAGGCAGTGTCTCTGGACTTGAGGATTTGTTTGGTTTCTTTACTGAGCCAGGGGTTTGTAGAGGTTCTAACCTTGATTTTGCACAATGCAGCGACAGTGTCTAGGTGTTGTAGAAATGTTTTGTTGAAATATGCTACAGCCTGGTCAAGTGGGATGGTTTTTACGGGGGTCCAGTCACAGTTACACAGTAAAGTGTTGAGGACTTCAGGAGAGAATTCTTTTTGTGTTTCTAGTGGATATATAGTTAGTGGTTTTGCATATGCTTGTTCTACTATGTATAAAGTATATTATGTTGTGGTCACTTAAGGTGTCTGGGAGACTGCCTGTGTGAGGGTACAATGTGGGGTTGTTAGTTAGGACCCAGTCAATGATGGATTCCCTTTTAGATTTTTTATCACATCTAGTTGGAATTTGGACTAGCTGCTGGTAGCCGTGGAGATTTATTAGATTACTAGGTGGTTCTGATATACAGGTGAACCAATCTAGGTTGAAGTCCCCCAGAATAAGGGTTTCTTGTGAGTATGTGGAAGAACACCAGGATAAGAAGTCTTCAAGGCTAGCAGGTGTATTACCAGGTGGAATATAGATCACAATTGTGGTGATGACCTTTTTAGGGTGAAGTTGAAGTTGTGAGATAAGTATGTCCCAATTATTGGGGGAGGGGTAGGAGTTTGGTAATTGATGGACAGTTAAGTTTGACTTGTACAGTAAGGCAGTTCCACCCCTTTACGAAGTGGTCTGTCTTGTCTAATGATATTGTAGCCGGTAGGGAGACCTTCTGAGTTAGCTATGTTTTTATTTAGCCAGGTTTCTGTTAAAGCAACTATGTCTGGGGAGTAGTGTACTATTGTGGCCTGGAGTTCAGGTATTTTATTTTTGATACTTCTAATATTAATATTTAGCATTAAAAGATGGTTGGTTTTGCTGCTGTTGTTGATTTGCCCAGGGATGAAGAAAGTGGGGATATTATGTTCTGACATTTGTGTTGGAGCAGTTTGAGTTGGACAGGATGGATTTGGGCCTGGGTTGGGGTGGATATCCCCACTTATGGTGAGCCTGGAGTTAAAATGGTTATACAGATGTTGGAGTGTGGTGAGGAGTGTGAGAAAGTATTGTGTTTTTTTGGAATAGGAATGAGAGCATATGTGTTTAGCCCTGAATTGGTCCGTTATGTAGTTCTTGAATAACTGTGGGCAGATATTATTATAATGTGTGGTGTCTGTATACGAGAGTGCATAATGCAGTGTTGTGCTACTAAGTTTTGGGATATTGCTAGAGTGATAACTTGTGGTGTTGTAAAGAATTATGAGAAGACAGACTAGACTTAGTTGCGTGATAGTCATGGTTATAAAGTTTAAGTTGTTTCTAGGTGGGGGGTCTGAATAGGAATTATAGGGTTGCACTATATGTGGATGGGGAAGTAGTGTGGGTGATGTAAAAAATGCCTAGTGGGAATGAGAGTGATTCGGAGTATTTTGTGTGGAGCAAGTTGGTGTGGTATAATGTGATATGACTTGAGGAGCTGTGATTGGTGGAGGTGATGTGAGGGTGAGGTGTGGCTGTGATTACTATAAATGTAGAGGTAGTGGGGGCTACTTTCCTCTCTGAGCCCTCTATGCTTTAATCCACCTGTCTCATTACCTACAGAAGTATATTGGAAAACTTCGAACCTCAGAATTTCATATAACACTGAAATTTGGTGTGCATGTGTTTACTTTTGTAGGTAGGGTTTTCTAGGCAGTAATAAAGGAATGGATTATAATTCTTGTCAGACAGTATTCTGTCTTAAAGTATTTTTTGTAGGGAAGCAGTCCCTTTCCTCTGCATCCCATAAGCTCCAATACTATTTTATTACACCTTCAAGGCTCAGGGATTGGAGAGTTTTCCTCATCCATAATTTCTTTTATATCGGTGTTATAAGGCTGTACCAGGACTGTGAGGGCATTTTTATGTGTAAATATACAAGATTTAATTCTAATATTATGTTAACTCAATACTGAAATTTGTTAACATGTATTTCTCATTCTGAAAAAAAGAAGTTTCATGCTCATCTTTTAGCTAATCACATATATGAGAACACTTATAAATCACAAAAAACTGCCAACAGGTGAAAAAAAGTAACTAAAAAACCATATGCCAAGACCCTGGAAGAAAACACAATGAAGCTTACGGACAGGACGACTTAGTCAAGCCTTGTAGTTGTTGACTTAACAGTGTAATCCACAGAAATCCACAGGATAAAAATGCCAAGGAACAAAGCTTTTCAGCTGTTAAAACAGTTTAATCCAAGCATTCACTTCACAGAAAAACACACTGAAATCTCACTAACGCTCCAAATGCACGTACGTTTTCGTGTCAAAAACTACCTCAGATGTGGTCTGGTAACTACATCAGTGCATATGTATACATCAATTAACATTTAAAACCACCAATCTCATGCTGCATAGTAAATGAGGCATAATTGAAAAGTATGCCATGAAAACCTTTAAAGGCACATTCTAAATGCCTTATTTCTTGCATTAAAAGTACTGTTGACCTAATTGTACTAATGATAACAATCAAATATCATACCAGCTGTCTAAAAGTTTGCAAACTTTTTAATACAGTCACTTTTATTACTTTAATTTTATATCTCATCTCACAAATTAATTTATTCAAAAACAAAAAACAAACGCTGTTACCAAAAATACTGGGGTTACTTGCTAGATATAATTCTTGACAAAATTTGCCTACAAATTGTCATGGAAAGCTAACCTTTAAATAAGAAATGAATGTAGTATAACCAGTCTTTCTTGCATCTTCTCCCTTTTCTTAGTATAAGTGTAACTAGATAGTTTCCCTAAACATACAAATAAATGGTTACATTTCTATTTTTACTTTGTATATAGACTATCCCCATTCTAACTATCCCTTATGAGAGCATATTAACATAAGAATTCTCATACTTGACGATGTAGTGACTTCTTGTGTATATATTGTGTATATATATATATATATATATATATATATATATATATATATATATATATATATATATATACTTTTCTCGGAACGAGATTGTTATCTGTTTTCTTTAGATAGGTATTTGTATTGTTTATTTGTGTTTTTGTGTTACAGTATTGTTGCTATTATTTGAAAAAAGATAATTGAAATAAAGAGATTTTGGAAAAAAAAAAAGAACTTTAAAATCTCTGAAACCTTTTGTAAAAAAACTTTTAATACAATGCCATCTTGTGGAGCAAAGTTGAACAACCATTTTCAATTATAAAGAATGTATGCTTCCTAGGGATTTCTCTGACCCCAAAACTTATAGAAGTAACTATTGTAATCATGCTTACAAAATTCAGAGCAATACAGTGATAAGCAGCTATCCATGTTAATACAAATATGTTTAAAATCTTCATGTAAAATAAATAAAAGAATAACGTGCAAAATGGAAAATACAAAGGGCCGGATTCACGAAGGCTTGCATGGAGTCTAAGACTAGAGTAAGACTCCATGCAGCCAACATGTCTGCCGAGTGATCCAGGAACAGCCGGCAGGGGCGTGCAAGAGAGCTCCTAAAACGACTCTTACACGGACAGGGTTAGGTTATGCAAATGACCTCATTTGCTGCTGAAAGCTATGCAAATGAGGTAAATTTGCGATCCAGGAAACACTAACCTGCTCGAGTAAGAGTAGTGTTATTTGCAGAAATGTACTCAGTTGGCAACTGAGTACCGTTCTGCAAATAGCAAAACGGAGCCATGACAGCTCCAAATAAAGGATGCATCCAGTTGAGGAAGCATGCCAATAGCCAAATATACGGCAATTGCCATTTTTTTCCTTTGCAAAATAAAAAATATATATATTTTTTTACCTCGATCTCCGATGTTTAAGCATAGTGCAGTTCCGCGCAAATGTGCTGTGCTCTAAAACCCAGAAAAACAAAAAATAAAAGCCACAAATAGGGATTTTATTCAAAACATTAATCTGCCATGCAAGTGAATGGCAGGCTGAAGACAACATGGCTGAGTAGAGGTTGCTAAGGGAGGAAGCTCAGTCTGAGAGATGTAACCAAGCATTAGTAGGCAATCCTATGCAAATGAGGATAAGGATAGTGAATCCCAATATTTCCTGCTATGTGAACCATGTCCCTAGAGTGTAAGAGTAGGAAAAGGGGAGTAACAGAGTAGAAGATGGGTGACATCATGAGGGGGTATGTATCAAAAAGACTGTAAGCTTATTGGAGCAGAGTGGCATGTGTTTGCTGTGAGTTACTCAGGACTAAAAGAGGTGTGTCTACAGTTGTCTAAACTGAAATCAAGAAACTGAAGGTGTACACCGTGGCTATCACTAAAGTTTCTTGCAAAGCTGCTTACACTGTGTGCGCGCGTGTGCGCGTGTAAACCCGTCTAAGGCTGTGTGCGCGGGTGTGCGCCCATGTAAGCCTGTGTTAGGCCGTCTAAGCTAATATACACGAATGTGCACCCGTCTAAGACCATGTAAGCCTGTGTGTGCGCATGTTTGCACGGCGCTGCCCCCTGTGGAAACAGAAATGGGAAAAGGAAGGAAAGGAAGTAGTAGGAAGTTAACCAAGGAGAACTAGCAGAGCTGCCAGGTGAAATCAATCAGAATCAGCCAATTACACAGGCAGTACACTAGCCCAGCCCAGCCCAGCACCTAAAACTCTGCAAACAACATTCCCCCATGTTTTTCTCAGAAACACTGCAACACTGCAGTCAATAAAGAGAACTGAAGTCTTTAAAAAGCTTAAACTGAGACATAAAAATGTTAGGGGCTGCCATTGCTGTTATAACGCAACATGTGCAAGATGCTGAGGGTGGTGCCATTGCGAATGCTGCTGAGCAACCCACAGTGAGGAGACGAAGAAGAGTGTACAGACCCAGGGTAACCTACCAGGGGCTACATGAGCTGGAGATAGTGGAGCACTATAGAGTGGACAGAGAGCTCCTGCAGCAAATTGTTGAGCTGTGCAGGCCACGCCTCACACACAGAACCAACAGAGGGGAACCAATCCCAGTGAAAACCAAGGTATGTGTTGGCCTAAGAATACTAGCAACAGGTACCTTCCAGAGACCAACTGGTGATATGATGGGGATCTCACAGGCATCAGCATCAAGGGTACTGTACCAGTTCCTGACTGCCATGTCAGCACATGTCAGTGATCATGTATATTTCCCCAATTTCCGTGAGGTATTGGCCAGCAATATGCATCTCTTCCAGCAAATAGCGGAATACCCTGAGGTAGTAGGTGCAATTGACTGCACTCACATACACATCAAAGCACCAGCTGGTGAGTGGGGTAGGGCCTACATCAACCGCAAGGGCTTCCACTCCATCAACTGCCAGGTCATGTGCGATGCCCAGGGCATAATACTGAATGTGTGTGCTGGCTTCCCTGGAAGCTACCACGATTCCCATATCTGGCATCTGTCGCAGCTGTACCAGACATTTGCAAATGGGGACATCCCTGACTGTCACCTAGTAGGGGATGCTGGATACGCACTGGATGACACCCATCAGAAATGCGCACACACCTGAACAAGAACTCCATAATGAGGCACACGCACAAACATGAAATGTAATTGAGCATGTGTTTGGGATGCTCAAGTCACGGTTCCGTTGCCTGGACACATCTGGTGGAGCCTTGCAGTACTCACCAACTACATGTACCCAAATTGTTATGGTATGTGCCATGCTACACAATATGATCCTGTGAAAACAGCTGCAGCAGGAACAGCATGGGGCAGGGCCAAACAGCCCCCCCACAATTGCCAAGGCCTGCATAGGCACAGCATGACTCAGAGGAGGAACAACCTGAGCCTGCCCCAGTAGGCAGAAGGAGGCATGCCCAGTATGCCTTGTCCTTGGCAAAGAGGCAACGCATAGCACATACACTGGCTCAGTAGGAACCCTGGAAATGATACCTCTCACTGACTCGCACATAAAATAAAAGGGATGCCTAACTTGACACTACCTGTTTCCAAACATGTATAGGGAGTGTAGTATGTGCATCCAACATAGGCAGCCCTGCAGCACCCCCTGAGGCATGATTGTCCTGTTTTAAGCAATATAAAGCAGTGCTAAGCAGCTTTTACCAATATCTAGTATATGTAAACAAAATTGCTCGTGCAGTGTTGGCCAAGGTCGGCCAAAGTTGAGCAAAATCAGTTAAACATGCTCATATCTGCTTTACTGTTCCTTAAGCAGTCTGGTCTGGCCAGCATGAAAATAAAAAGCAGTGACAGGGCTTGAACCCAGGATACTGTGCACTATAGTCACAGTATTGAACCACTAAGCCATGGTAGTATTACAGTGGTACAGACACAGCAGGACAATTGTACACTAATGCAAACACAAAGCAATGCTGTATCATGCCCCTAATGAGGCAAATGGGTAACCTCACCCACACGCCTATGCAGACAGAGAACATCAGGCAAGGCGTTGTGATGTGGGTTGTGTAGGCTATGAAGTCGCAAGCTAATATATGTGGCAATGGACGCTAAGAATTGTAGTACACTAGTATGCCTCAAGCCAGTATGATAGGCAACAGTACAGACTGTAATGGTGTCCTGTACATAGCAGTGCAGGCACAGCAAATGTGAATGTGTCAGGTGAAACCCACATCCTATGTACACCCACAGTAACAATCCGGTGTACCCACGGGTAGAAATGTACAAAGAATAGCTGTCCCCCCTGTATGTAGAAATGTTGATAGGTCTAGGCAAAGTGTCTCATGGAAGCCCTGCAGGCACAGCATGATCCCTGTTGATCTATGACACAAAGGTGAGCCCTGCTGTAAAAATACACCTTGATTTACCATACACATATAGTATAAATGTGTATACTGTGCGTGCTCACACACTCCAACAAATGTAGTGGATTTCATTCAGCATCACACTGAAAGGTCATACTGGGCATGCTCACACACTTAAACAAACAAAGCAAATGTCAGGCAGGAAGATACTGAAAGGTCATACTGGGCATGCTCACACAGGCTAAATATGTATGTGATAATAAGAGATCTATGGACAAATGTGTATAATCATCTCTACTTCCAGAAACACATTCACAAAGTGGTCTGAAAATCCTGCTATGTGTACACACAAACTGCCAAGGTCTGTACATCTATGTCAAAGGAGGTTGCCACTACTCAGCAGTCATCAGACCTGTCAGAGACTACCACAACACACTTGAGAGGAATCTGACTAGGCACATTCAGCAACTAGAAAGACCAATGAAGAACCTTAACAAGAGGATTACTGGCCTCAAATAGTTGCCCCATGCAACAAGAATGAATGTAACCCAAGCTGCACTCTGTTGCATACTGTCTACGCAGGAGATCTCTGCCCAACAGACAGGTCCATCTCATCATTACACTCAGATCTGTTCTGAGTTACAGCTCAATGGCCCTAATTGTACAGAGCCAACTGATATTGCCAACATCCTGGCAGATAGGATCAGTGTTAACTTTACCCCCCTCTCACCCATGAAAGAGCACATGAGCAAGTGCCAGGTAACTTAAGTTACCTGGCACTTGCTCGCTAAAGCAATTATATAAGTCAGCACTAAAAATTAAGAGCACTACACCCTCACTCCCCACTGGCCCTTGTTTTCAATTATTAAGGAATTCCCAATATTATTCTAGCATGTCCAAAGGTCAGTTGTCAATCTCCTCTCTGGTCCAGCTGGTGAATCTGGGAATCTTGAGGCAATGTTACAACTGCCTCATGTACACAGATAACCCTCTCCTCCTCCCAACAAATTCCAACACATGTGAGAGATGCAACCATATAGCCAAACTGGAGGCTAAGCTCTCTCAACTCAGTACTGGCATAACCAGTCAGGAGGAGAAGGAAACCACACTCACTACAATTCCAGTCTCACATAGACCTACCAAAACAGCAAACCAAACACATAATCACACAAAAATATACTCGGAGGCTCTAAATAAAGATCTGCCTAAGCAGCAGAGACCTCCAAAGCAGACACCCAAGCAACCGCTACCCCAAAACAAAACACGTGCAACACATATCTCACAAAGCCAGTGTGCCGAACAGTCACAGCCCTTAAGACTAAACAACACACCTGATACACTTGTAATAGGTGACTCTATCGTCAGGCACACTGACGTCCCACTCACCAGGCTGAACAAGGAGAGGGTCACAATGAGCAGCCTGTCGGGCGCTAGGATCCGCCACATAACACAAGCACTTAGGTCACTCCAAGGCAAGTACAAGTATGACTCAGTCATTGTCCATGCTGGTGTGAATGACCTGAGACGTACCTCCCTGGACTGCATGAAAAGAGACATAAAGGAGCTCTCTGAGCATGTAGCCCAGGCCAGTATGACCCTGACTTTGAGTAGCATCGTACCCTCACCAGGAATGATGCCACAATATGAAGACAAGATGATCAATTTCAACAATTGGCTTAAGTACTGGTGTCATTCAAAGGGGATCCAATGCCTGTCAGCTTGGGATGATATGCTCGACAAGCCACGATGCTTCGCTAGGGACGGCTTGCACCTGTCACCCCTGGGCTTTCGGATATTGGCAAAGGCTCTTGCTACCCCCATAGTGCCTTTTTAGGCAAGGCTCAAAAGACAAACCCACCTCCATAGGTATCACAAGGGATAAGAAACTAAGAGTAATGCTACTCAACGCCAGAAGTCTAAACCTCAAGATGCATGCACTCAAAACTCTCCTTAGCATGGAGAACATCGATATCTGTGCAGTAACAGAAACCTGGTTCAGGGCTCCCAAGAGCACCCCAGCACTACCAGGTTATACCTCATACCATGCTTTTCGGCCCCAAAACCTGGACCGAACCACAAAAGGAGGGGGAGTATCGATATTCATCAAAGATACCCACACCTCCAGGTTGGTGGCAAAGAACGAAGCATCAGAGACTATCCATGTGCAACTAACAGTGGGTAAAACTGCCTTCCAGTTTATAGCCTGCTACAGACCACCCTCCCAAACTCAGGAACCCCACTCGGCCTTTCTGAGAACACTGGAAAATTTGAAGGTCTCTCCAAACACCATTATATTGGGCGACTTCAACTACCCAAACATAGACTGGGAGCATTACTCTAGCTCCAACACCCTAGCCCAAAGGTTCCTAGAATTTATAAACTCAAATGCTATGGAACAACTTGTTACCACTCCCACAAGAGGGGAAAACATACTGGACCTGATCATCACCAACATGGGGACTCTATGCTCCAGACCAGAAGTGTATCCCTCACTGGTAAGATCAGACCATAAACTAATCTCACTGGATATTCACATCCCGACCCCACCCCCTGCCCAGAAAACCACAGTGAAAAACTTCTCTAAAGCAAATTTCACACTCCTCAAAACCGAGGTGGAATCCTTCAAAGCCCCCGGGCCTGTATAAAATACGACCCAGACCGCAGAATCCTTTATAAATGCATTCTATGAACACCTTCAGGAATGCATGGATCATGCGATCCCAAATAAAACCAAGACCCAATCCTCCAAAGGCAGACGTCCTGTCTGGTGGACCCCAGCCATAAACAAACTGTACAATAGAAAGAGGAAGCTACTAAATGATAGAGCAAAATCCCAAAAAGGGAAGGCATCACTGATCAGTTTTAGCAAAAAACTACGGGCACTCATAAAATTGTCTAAGGCCAGCTTCAAGAGAAAAATTGCACAGGACACTAAGGATAATCACAAGGCTTTCTTTAGTTATGTTAGGAAACTGGGTGGTAATTCCCAGATATGCTCAGAATTAGTCCAAAATGACAAAAAATACACTGAACCCACAGACATTGCCAACATCCTAGCTGACAGGTTCAGCGCAAACTCCCACCAAAGGGCAAATATCTATCCCAGCAGAGAGCTGCCCCCCTGACATCTCAGATGCTCAGGTAAGAGCCGCCCTCTCCAAAGCAAAAAACACAGCATCAATGGGACCAGACGGTGTCCCGGCTGCTCCTACATGAACTCCAAGAAGAGCTAAACCCAAACATAAAACTACTGTTCAATCTCAGCCTTACTACAGGATATGTGCCCAAAGAGTGGCGTACAGCAACAGTGGTCCCTCTCCATAAAGGTGGTGCCTCAACGGATCCTGGAAACTATCACCCCATAAGCCTGACTAGCTTGGTTTGCAAAGCTATGGAAAGGATCATCATGGACCTCATAAATAAAGATATTGGGTCCTACAGACACTGGATCCTACCCAGTTCGGCTTTGTTAAGGGCAGATCCTGCCTCTTAAACCTGGTTGATTTCTTTGAAACAGTCACCAAGGCCATTGACGAGGGGAAGGTGGTCCACACAGCCTACCTGGACCTCGCAAAAGTCTTCGATACAATACCCCACTCGGGCATTATAGATAAGCTCACCAGCTTAAATATAAACCCCTATGTCACTAGATGGATTGCAAACTGGCTCAAGGACAGAACCCACATGGTTAGAATTGCTGGAGCCATGTCAGACTCCAAACCAGTTACAAGTGGTGTCCCACAAGGCTCAGTCCTGGGACCTCTCTTGTTTGGTATATATTTCTCGGAGGTACAGGCCAACACGGAAGGACTGTGGCTGACCAAGTTCGCAGATGACTGCAAACTGGGCGCCATGATCGACTCTCCAGCCAACACAAGCATCCTCCAAAAGGGCCTCATAGAAACAGACAACTGTTGCCAGAGCCATGGCCTCAAGCTAAATGCCAAAAGGTGTATAGTCATCCCTTTGGCAAAAACAGTGCCCACAAATTACCACATAGGTGGTAATCCATTAAGTACAGAAGAAGTAATTAGGGACCTGGGGACCCAAGTTGATAGCAATCTCTCATTTGACAACCACATGGCCAAAGTGGTTAGAAAAACATTTTATATAGCCCACCTAATCATGAAGGGATTCACATCTAGATCAGGGGAGGTCATCGTGCCTCTTTACTCATCCCTCATCAGGCCCATAATTGAGTACAATGCCCCTTTTGGGATGTACCTTACCAGACACCTGCAGCAACTGGAAAGACCTCAAAAGTACCTCACCAAGAGGATCAAAGGGCTCAAACAGATGCCATACGCTGCCCGGTTAAAGAAACTCCAGCTCTACTCAGTGGCATACCGCCTGTTCAGAGGCGATCTGTGCCTGACGCATAAAGCCATGTCCAACCCAGAATTAATGGACATGCTGCACCTCAGAAAATCCAAATCCCATCGAGCTATGCGCTCGAGAGACTTGAACCTCAGCACTGAAATAAATAGGACATGCTGGAGAGACAGATTCATAACCCAGAGGCTCCCTTCACTCTAGAATAAAATCCCAGTCCAGGTTAGGCAGAGTCCCTCATTGACTCTCTTCAAGAGGAATCTTGATGAGTGGATGGGAGATCGTAGGTTTACCCCGGGTATCACTTCTGTGTCACTGTTAGACAGAGGCACAGTATACTAACCTCGAAAAAGGGCATAGCAATATAAATTTAAAATGGGTGGCGAAAGCCAAACACATTCTGGCTAGGCTTATAAATGCCCTAGGGCAGATAGCCTAGTATGAACCTATGAACCTATGTCTATAATGGAAGACTGCAAAGTCGCTGTCATCACAGCTGCACAGGTAAAAAACACTCTCCGAAGCCAGTATCACAGCAGCCATGGGACTAGATAACTACCCAGGCTATGTAGTATCTACTTCCCTGAAGTAAACATTAACATGGAAGTTCTGTGGCTACTGAAGTTTCCAGAGGACTGCAGACTAGGAGCCATCATTGTAAACACTAAAGATGTGGACATCCTACAAAAGGGCCCCACTGAGACAGATGGCTGTTATCCAAGCCATGGGCTGTAGCTCAATGCCAAAAGGTGCATTATCATCACCTTTGTTAAAATCTCTGTAGCCAAGAACTGCAACATAGGTGGTAGTATACCTCACACTTTAAGTGTGACAAGAAACCCTGGGTCACGGGTGGACAGTGGATACAACTGTGATAAGCACATTCCCACAGTAGTCAGGAAACCCTCTTATGTGGCACACCTCATCACAAAATGTGTCTCATGCAGAATAAAAGAGGACATTGTTCCCCTCTACTCACCACTCACTAGATCTATAAAAGAGTACAACGCCACTGTTGCTATGTACCTCACAAGACAACTACAACAACTGGAAAGCCAGCAGCAATACCTCGCAAAGAGCATTAGTGGCCTGAAATACATGCCGTACACAGACCATCACAAAATGCTCCATCTGTACTCCCTTGCATATCGCCTACTCAGAGGTGTTCACTGCGTAACATACAAAGCTATGTCAAACACACAGGTGTTGGATATGATCCACATAAAACACTCACAATCACCCTGACCTTTGGACCCAAGACCACGAGTGAAATACAAAAGGAAGTGGTGTAGCCATTTACCTTATGGATATCCACACCTCCAGGTTACTGCCACAGCATGAGGCCTTGGAGACCATGCAAGTGCAACTAACATTGGGCAAAGCTTCCCATCAGATTGTAGTCTGCTACAGATTATGTACCTTGTCTCAGGAACCTCACTCAGTATTCTGGAGAACAATGGCAAATATAAAGGTCCTATCAAACACCATTATATGAGGAGATTACAACTACCCAAACATTGAGTGGGTGAATTACTCGTATACAACGTCCTTTTCCCAAAGTGTCCTAGAGTTAAGAAACTCTAACACCCTGGAACAGCTGGTCAGCATGCCCACTAGAGGTGACAACATACTGGACATGATCATCACCAACATGGGGTACCAGTGTTCCACAACAGAGATAAACCCCTCGCTGGTAATATCAGATCATTAAGTAATCACACTGGACATCCACATCCCGCCCCCACACCCAGTCAATGAAACCCCTGTGAAGACATTTTCAAAAGCAAACTGCACACTTCCCAAGACCAAAGTGGAAAATTCCAAAGCCCTCTTACTATAGGATAATGGTATACAATCTGGCAAATCATTTACAAGTGCATCCTATGAGCATCTACAGGGATGCATGGATCGAGACATCACAAATAAAACTAAGATGCGCTCCTCCAAAAATAAGAAAACAATCTGGTGGTCATTGCCCATAAATAAGCTAGACAACAGAAGGAGGAAACTATCACCTGATAGAGCCAACTTCACTAAAGGAAAGGCATTACTGATCATTATTAGGATGAAACAATGATCGCTCATAAAATAATCCAAGGATAGTTTCTAAAGACAAATTGCCAAGGAATGTAAGAATAACAGCCACAAAGCCTTTGGTAGCTATATCAGACATGTAGGTGTCAACTTCCAAATATGTTGTCAGCTACTGAAAAAAGTAATGACATACACCAAACCAACTTTCATTGCCCACATCCAGGGGGACAAGTGCAGTGTAAACTCCCCCCATCACCCCAAAAGTGCCTGTGTCTATCACAGAAGGATGCAGAGACACAGACGTCATGGACATGCAGGTAAAGATAGCCCTCACCAAAGCTAAGAACATAGCATCAATGTGACTGTAAGTTGTCCCAGGCTGTGTCTTACACTAGGCCCACAAGGAACTGCACCCTCACCTACATTCACTGTCCAGACTCAAGCGTATCACAGGCTTTGTACCCAAAGAGTGGCATACACTAACAGTCATCCAGCTCCACAAAGGGTGTGCCAAAACAGAACCTGGAAACCATTGCCCAACATGTGTACACAGCCTGGTCTACAGAGCTATTGAGCAAATCGTCATGGAACCCATACACTGAGACATTGGAGATCTCCAGACACTGGACTCCACACAACTTCGCTTTGTTAAAGACAGAGCCTGGCTCCCAAACCTAATTGACTTATTTAAAACAGTTACCATGAACATAGATGGAGGTGAAAGTAGTCCACACAGCCCACCTGGACCTTACTAAGGGCTTACCACACCATTCCCCACTCCGTTATCATGCACAAGTGTACCAGCTTGAACATGAAGAGCTATGTCACAGGATGGGTGGCCAAGTGGCTCACAGATCAAACACACATGTTCATAGTTGCATATGCCATGTCCAACTCTAAGCCAGTCACAAATGGCATCACACAGGTCTTGGTCCTAGGACCCCACCTGTTCAGTTGATACTGCTCAGAGGTACAGGCAAGCACGGCAGGTGTAAGGCTGAACAGATTTGCAGATGACTGGAAACTGCGGTCCATAATTGACTGTACAGCTGACACAGACATCCTCCAGAAGTGTCTTACAGAGACAGATACCTGGTGTCAAAACAATGCCCTCAAGCCGAATGGCAAAGAAAGCATAGTCATCCCCTTTGGGTAATACAAAGTGCACACAAATTACCACATAGGTGGTAATCCAGCATGTACGGAGAAAGTCATTATGGCCCTGGGGACACAGGTAGATAGTAAACTCAACCTTTGATGATCACATGGCCAAAGTGTTTAGACATTCCTTCAATGTAGGCCATCTAATGTTGTCACCTAATGTAACACACTTCGTATAGTCTGATGATGTCACCATCCTACAAATATACCTGTGGAAAAGAAAATTCCCAGTAATATGTATAATGCTTCATGTTAATGTGTACTCCTCTAGTATCATGAAGTAGTTAGGTAGGGGTTTGAATCCTGCACTGGGAAACTGTGTGTGTGTGTGTGTGTGTGTGTGTGTGTGTGTGTGTGTGTGTGTGTGTGTGTGTGTGTGTGTGTGTGTTCCCCTTGGGAAGGAACAACCTTTTAGGAGAGTAGTGAAACACCTCAAAAGTGGTAATCTAACCTTTGTCAAGTCTGATGATGTCAGCATCCTACAAATATACCTGTGGAAAAGAAAACTCCCAGTAATCTGTATAGCGTGTCGTGTTAATGCGTATTCCTCTAGTATCATGAAGTAGTTAGGTAGGGGTTTGAATCCTGCACTGGGCAACTGTGTGTGTGTTTGTTTGTGTGCATTCCCCTTCGGAAGGAACAACCTTTTAGGAGAGTAGTGAAACACCTCAAAAGTGGTAATCTAACCTTTTTCAAGTCTGATGATGTCAGCATCCTACAAATATACCTGTGGAAAAGAAAACTCCCAGTAATCTGTATAGCGTGTCGTGTTAATGTGTACTCCTCTAGTATCATGAAGTAGTTAGGTAGGGGTTTGAATCCTGCACTTGGTGAGTGTGTGTGCTGTATGTGTGTGACACTGTTGGTCAATGTGTTGTGGGTTTTGCTTTTACCACTGCATGACATATCAGTATGCATTGCACATGTGAGCTAGTTGTGTGTCAAATTCATATCTGTACATGTTACCTCAATGATTGCATGTGTGGGAACCCTGCTTTCTCCAAGAACACAGCTGTCATCCTTGCCAGACTGTACTGCTGCTTCCCAGACCTTAGGTCACATCTATATGCTTGTGATAAGGCCAGCCACTGCTGTGATCCCTGGCCTAGGTCATCTGTGTCACACAAAGTTATTACGATTCCTATTGGAATGTGTGAGTGAGGGTCTATGGCCGAGGTATATGTCAGACCTGTTCAAACGCAGCAAAGTCTGTCCATGATGACTATTCATAACAGGTGCAGAACAAACTGTGGCTATGCATGCAGACCTCTTATTGCTTATGTGATCCACCAAGGTATTCCAAAATACCTTTGGAAATGTGATTAACAAAGGAGAGATGACATAACACTTGGTTGCATGTACACATCAGTAATTGTTCATCATGTTGGTGGCTACTACCTATGTGGTACTGTGGGGATAATATGTTCCTTAAAGGTGGATGACTATGCTTAGTTTGGCTTATAACTTTACAGCATGGGTTTGACAACAGGCATCTGTCTGTATGATACCCTTGTGGAGGATGTGTGTGTCATCTGGAGAATGCATTATAGGCCACAGTATGCATTATCAGACGTGGACGGACATATCCCTCCTGTGATTGCTTGTACCTAAGAGAGCTATATGCCAAACAGGAGTGGTCTCAGTAATGGGTGCAGGTGAATACCAGTGGTTACTGGCATTGTATAGTACCTGAAGGATCCAAATGTTGCTGTGTGTCCTACATCTGTGTGTCGGTTGTCAAGACATCATCTAACGATTGGTTATGGTCAGGCTGTTGAAGTGATGTATACCACCAGAATGCAAAACAATGACAGATAGTAACAGTATCACCCACAGCACAGTGTCAGACCATGTCATACACACATGTTTAGTCAGGTTCCGGAATGTGTGTAGTACAATGCATACTGGCCATCAATAGAAACTATGGAGTGTTACTGTGTAGTACAGAGCATGTCACACTGGCCATGTGTCCACTATGCACGTACATGCAGACAGTGCACCTCCACCATGTTCACAACTGTACACCTGCAAATCTGTGCTACACACATCCCACACATACTGTCCACTCTCTAATACATGCTGCCAATACTGCACACATCAGCAAAGTGGCACGTGGCCGGACAATGGAACCAACACTGGTGTAAACAACACTACAATGAAAATCATAGCTTTAATGCATCATGCCTGCTCAGCTACACCTTCAAGCATATCATTACACTCTACAGCTGACAACATGCTAACATTGCTATACTGCTATATAGACACCCTGTGCATCAGCACCATGGTAGCCTGTTCCTGCATCGATGTTACAGATGACAGGAGGCGGCACAGGTTTCATCATATGCACAGGGTGTGTTGTTGGGTCGCCAGAGGCCTACAGTGAGCCATCCAATTGACATATATGTGTGTGTGTGTGTGTGTGCGTGTGTGCGTGTGTGTGTGTGTGTGTGTGTGTGTGTGTGTGTGTGTGTGTGTGTTTGGGGGGGCAGGAATACTGGAATGGGCCAATGTTGTTGTAATGTGTGTGGGTATGTGTTAGCCCTAGGTGTCTGGAGTATGTGTGTGTGTCTGCATGCACACAGTTCCACCATGTGGCTGCCATATACGGGTATTTGTGGGACAGCCACAGACTGTACCTGCGAGGCTTTGCAGATCACCGTCTCTGGCCATGGATACAGTACGTGTGCCTGGCAGGGGTGCTACTGACACTATCAGGTACTAAGCCAGATTGGGTACTATCCCCAGAGGTGGATGGATGTACACTGGACACAGGTTCCTGCTGGGACTGTCCAGAGCCACGTGCACGTGGTCTTCTAGGACATTCTATGAACAGCCCACCCCAACATTGCCGGGGCTGGTACTGGCACTACGGGAGTGGCTGTAGCTTGAGGGACTTTCGCGGCAACTGCCAGCTGCTGATGTTGCTGGCATACGTCCACATCGACGTCTCAATCGTCCCACACTGTCCTGACACATGGATATGACATTGCGGAGGATATCGAATGTCTCTCCCCAACGTCTATCAGTGACCTCGGTGTAATGACGGATTGCACCTGCTAGGTCACGGATACTGTCAATGACAGCAGTGTTATGGGTCCTCTCTGCCCTTAGTCCCTGTCTGGTGTACCGTTCCATATGTGCCTGTGCCTCCATGACAGCCTGGAACATGCGTGACGTTGTTAGACCTGTGGCACATCTGCCAGTGGCATGATGAGCAGCAGTGCTCCTACGGGAACCCCTAGACATCTGCCTATGTGGTACCCTAACAGACATCTGGGTATGGCAGCTGTGTTGGGATGCATGTGCCATGGATACCACACTGTCCTGGCCAATGCCAACTGTACGCTGTACTGTAAGCTATGGGCATTGGTGATGGATGTATTGGCAGTATGACTGTATGCATGGATGGGGTGGACAGCTGTGTACTGTCGATTGGTGGCCCAACAACAGACCCTGACAAACACGCCTGTGCCTCAACACACCTATCTTCATTATCACTATGTGGCTCAGTGACATCAGTTTCCCTGATGCAGTGAACCAGCCCTAACACAGCACCTGTGGGAGGGAGACAGGAAACACACTTTACGACCTGTACATGATGTTGGTACACATGCACACATGCACCCATGCACACAAATACACTCCTCACTACAGCAAATACCCACACACACCACCAGCAATCCAAAACATACTTAATAGTGGTTGAAGGTGAGTTACAGTATCACAAGGCAAACAGTCATATCACACATGTCAGCATGCAGAAAGTTTGTTGCTCAAGACCATGCAGTGCGAGTGTAGATAGCCCGTGTTAATAACAGTATACATGGCTTTGATGCACGTGGTTGTTGTTCAGTGATTGGCCTTACCCTGGAACGCAATGTGTACATGGACACAACATTGCTGTGCAAGTATTAAAAGGTCTGCAATGTCCTGCGCACCATCACTCACAGGTATACATAGCATGGCTGGATGTGTATCTGTGTGTCACATAGATATCCATTTCTGATTACAGTGTCTGTGTCTGTAGCAGATAATTGTGGACACAGGTTTAGCACATGCATGCTATGTATACACACAGGATGAGTGGTGCATGTATACATGATGGATTACCATTGCTCAACATGGCCATTGTACAGTGGGTATGGTGAGTGTAGGACATATTGTGAACATGCCAGTGCCAGCCATGACATGGCATGCTACAACATGACTGCAACATTAAACATCACACATACCCAATGTGTGTCATGTGATCTATACACTCAATAGCATTACAAGACATATATGTGTCACTTTGTACAAATGGTGATTGCTATGCATATTGTGTATAGGTGCATATGTTTGCACACACACAACATTGAGGTGCATAGCAATGACTATTATATGTAGTACTGTGGTCACTGTAACTGGATGGGGTGTAGTACTATGAGCCATCATCATCATGTGGTTACTCAAGGCTACTAATGTGTGCCAGACTGCCACCTAGCATGCTGTACCTGAACTGCAGTACTGTGGCTACAGTCACAATTACACAGCCACTTGTTACATGGGTTTGTAAGGTGCCCAATAGGGGGCATTGCCTAACATGAATGTGTTATGTGTTGAAGAGTGTTGCACAGTCCCATGATAGGCCTCTACCCCTCAGGTATATTATGTGTGCTGTGTGGATGACATGGGATACTGAAGTGTGACCTTACAGCAGGTGTCTGGATACGCTATGTGTAGCATGTTAAGGTGTACTGCGTATGGCAAAGTTGTGTATGTTGTGTACATGTGTATCAACTATGCCTATCCAATGTCCAGTACGGTATTGCCACAATTGTGTGTGATGCTCTGTGTATTGCATGTGATTGAGGCAGCTACTGTCATTACTGAGATGTGCATAGTCTCACAGCAAACATGCACAGCATGCATTATACATAGTTGTGTTACATGTACATGGCCTACACCTCACTTTAGACATGCACATTTCATTAGCAATATTAAAATTATAATGCACTCACCAGCATCGACCAGCTGCCTTGCTGTCACACCAGAGGGACTTACAAGAATATGAGACAGTTTGTCAGTGGCCACAACTGTGCCATTGCTACTGTGAGTTTGCTAAACTACAGTAGTACAACAGTCGACAGTCACAGGCTTACAGATTATATTCCACATATCAGTATTGCACAACACTATGCAGCACAACTGCTAAACACACAGTACACATCTCACATATGCATAATCTACCAATACAGGTAACAGTAGTCTACAGATAGGTCATGTTACCTGCATGCTCCATGTCAACATGCTGGGTGGATCCGGCCTTCATGATGACACATGTAAGTTGCTGTTCCTGTTGTTGGCCAGGAGCTACCACACTTAGGAGCAGCTCCTCCACTCTGGTGAGGGGGGGATGAATGGCTACCCCACCACCTGTGGCAAGCTGTTGTCGATGGATATCAGACACACACCGCCGGACATGTCTAATTAAATCACTGCAGTGATGGCATACCTGCTCATATGTCCAGTTATGCATACCTATGTCATTTACCCGATGAACAAGATCTTGCCACAGTGCAGTCCACTCATGCTGGTCCTGGCTGCACCAGGCTGCTGTGTATTTTGGCTTCCTCTGCAGCTGTATAACACGGATTTCTTTGGTGGGACATGCCCCTGGAAGACAATTAAACAAGATGTGTGAGCAAGTCATGTGGCACACTTAACATCCTAAAGTACAGATATCAATTAATTGCCATATTTAGCATCCAATTGGTTGTTAGAGGATACTCATGTTCAATACCAAATATTAGTGCTCAGGCCACAACTGGCTGACAGTGCATGGCACGCTCTATATATCAAACCATGTTCTGCACAGCAGCAAAAAGAAGCCAGTATGTAAGACTATACACCAGTACATGGCACACTGTATGTGATACAATGCACCACCTAACCACAGGTATATATCAAGCTAATGCATAAAGAAAGATGTCATCCATTGCAATGAATGTAAAGTACAGTTACAGTATTACCAGTATACCACACTAGTCGTTGATGCCAAACCCCTGCCTAACATATGTGCACAGTTGTTAATATAGGTGGCATACTGCTGTACTAGACTATACATGTTGCTAGATACACGCGTATACCTTGTAACACAGATATGATTGAGGGCATGGTACAGGCATAATTACACACAAATCAGACATACATACAACACACAAATGTATGCAAACCCAGATGAGCTTTACCTGTGTACCATACAGTACTGTGTGTCACTACTTACAAAACCTTATGCCTGAGGTATGTAATCTGTGAGGACTACAGGGAACACACAAAACAGTGTTTCCAAGCAATGTGAACATACACCATACTGTACTGTTTAGGCCTACAGCTTCAGGTAGTACTACAGTTCATATGGGAGTTGGATTCACCAGCAGTACCACTCACTAAGCATACATGTATTGCTTTAGCCTACAGTGGGACACCACATTCGACAACAAGGGACTACGTCACACCGTATGCCATACTACTTTTTCTGCCTAGCAATAGCATACACATCTTTTGCTGGGATCACAGCTAGGACACAAACTACCATGACAGAAACAATTTCACACTAAGCTATCACACCTTTACAGACCTTGCACACATTCACCAACACATTCACCATCACACTCAGTCAACCTCACATAGCAATTATTGCACTAAGTACATGTGTGTGTGCATCGTGTCATAGGTAGGTAATATGCTATTGACTGTAGGGCCTACAGCAGCCTAGCCATACGCTACCCTAGCCTTTGACACACATGTAATTTAATTTCACTTGCCCCTGTCAACCAGAGCCATAGAGGTGATTCCCGGGATGTATTTCCAATCTCCCAACCAATCATCAGGAGTATTTATGACAACTGCTAATGAGGAGCTTTGTTTGCTATTGATAGGTGGTTTGTTCCATAGTATGGCATGTCTCTGAGATAGGAATCTATCCCTCCAGCATGTGCTGTTTAGTGAGCTGACAAGGTTTAGGGCCCTAGAGCGTGTATCTGGGAGGGATTGTAATATGTTTACGTGGAGGATGTCCAACAGCTATGGGTGTGACATAGCTCTGTATGTTAGGCAGAGGTCACCTCTGGGTAGGCGGTATGCAACACAGTGTAGCTGTGGTTTTGTGAGTCGGTCTGCATAGGGCATCTGTTTGAGGCCGGTATTACTCTTTGTGAGGTATGTCTGTGGCCTTTCCAGTTGCTGTAGTTGTCATGTGAGGTACATACCACATGGGGCATTGTACTCTATAATGGGTTTTAAGTGTGATGAGTAGAGGGGAACACTGACCTATATTTCCCTAGATGGCACACCTTTTGTGATGACGTGTACCACGTAGACAGAGTACATGACTAGTGTGGCACTGTGATTATCAAAGGGGAGGCTACTGTCCACCTGTGTCCCATGTTCCTTATCACACCTTCGGTGTTAGGTAGACTACCACCTATGTGGTAGTTAATGGGTACAGTGTTTTGGCAAGAAGGGATGGCACTGCAGTGTCAACACTGAGCTTCAGTCCATACCTTGGTCACCAGGCACCTGTCACAGTTATATGTATGTATATATAGATATATATATATATATATATATATATATATATATATATATATATATATATATATATATATATATATATGCACATACATACACACATACATATAAACATACATTGTACATATAGGCACATATACAGTCCACTTTTCATGGTGGGAATATCATTTATGCGACAGTTGTGAGATATACCGTTATGGAATAATATTGCACAGTGTTGTGCAGACTGCATTGAAGGTGTCCTCAGCCCATGTAGCTTTAGCAGGCCTCACTGGCTGCAACACTGCAAAACTGACGAAGCATACCCACAGTGTTTAACCACCACATGTCATATAACAGCACTGCATGCTGTTTTCTTTGCTACACACTACAACCTACATAGAAACATGCATATAACAACATTCAACAACATATATATATATATATATATATATATATATATATATATATATATATATATATATATATATATATATATATATATATATATATATATATACACACCCTTCACAAACAGTTGCAGTATGTCCCTTGCCCTATGCACATGTACAGATACATATAGATATGTACTGCTGCCACATATGGATGATTCACAGTATGTAGAGTACTCTTCAAAAACATCTACTACATGCCAGCAAATACATATGTGTTACATACCTTTCCTTTGTATTTCTCTGTTCCATCTGTTTTTAAAGGAAATAATTTTTTTTTTGGTTTGGGTTTTCTCTGTCTGTTGATGTTGCTATTTATTTTTCTGTGTCTCTCTGTTTCTGTCTCTTTGTCTGTGTCTCTGTCTCTGTCTCTCGCTCTCGCTCTCTCTCTCTGTTGCTGCAGTGAGATTATTGCATGTGTGGACAGCAAGTACAGCCTGCTTTTCTAGGTATCTGCACATGTGCATGTGATGGACTCTGCACCAGTTGGTGCCCACCATTTACTAATTGCATGCAGCCTGCTGTGTGGTAATTGCAGTACTCACTGTCATAGCAGCCCACTGCTATAAAATGCTAAGTTAGGTAGGCGTAGCCCTTTCAGCTTTCCAAAGTGGGGCCCATGCTTGTTTGCTGTAGACACCGTTGTGTCAGTCAGAAGGTTGGTATACTTCTTATATCTGAAGCTAGGGTTGTAGCCAGTGATTTGCATGTTGTACTCAAACCTGAATGTTACTGCTTCTAGTGCACACTTGTCAGTTTAGAATTTTACTCTCCCCTCCAAATGCTTACACAAGATACATGGGAGTATGAACTTTTTTTTCTAATTAGACAATTAACTGCCATACAAATGTAGTTATTGCAATATATTCTTCTGGCACATGAACTGTTTGTGAACTATTATACTGTAAATATTAATTAACTCACTTCTGAACAGTTTGTTGTTTATTTGTGTTGACATTAGCACAGGCTGCTTAAGACAACTGGACAAATTTCAGTACTGAGTATGCCTACCTACATCCTTGGTAGAGCTTGAATACACAGGTATATTGTTCTTTTGGGTAGGGGTGCAGAAGTACAGTGAGCATTAGATATTATTGTGTGATGTTTATCTTGCTGAACAGACAGGGTTGCTGTGTACCTGTTAGTCTATTAAGGCAAGTAGTCTGCCTGCGTAGCTCCCACCTGTGGACATATCCAGATGGTAGCCAGAGGTTAGCCTATTATTCTTTGTCTGTGCACCACACCAGTCTTTTCAGCACTGGAACAATGGCATTGTCACAGTTGGTTGCTAAAAGTACATGGCTACATCCTTTGATATTTCTGTGTTGTACTCCTACATAAATGTATGCTTGTGGGACTCGTTCCAAAGCTATTTGCAGAGTGTGTAACAGCAGAAGAGCTGAAATGCCTGTGTGTTTCTGCCTCTTCCAGGCCTCTGATACACTCAGGTATATATTTGAACTGCCTCAGGGAAAGGAACATATAAGTGAGGTACACCTGTAATATATTACAGACTTTAAGTTGAGACTGTGAGAGAATCAGAGCATATGTATTAATACACCTTTTCTGACGTGCAAGCAGTGTGTACTCTTACTTATTGACATTATTCATTAAGTGTAATTCCCCACTTTTCTGCCTAACATCAGTACTTTTCAGAGGGAGTTTGAGGGACACAGCTAACATTTGTTTACGAATCAGGGACATCCCTGAAAAGCAGTCACAGTTGGGAAGTATGGCCTCTGCCCTATTCAAATATGCCAGTGTTTATCCTGCTCTGATATTTCCTGCTAGAATGGCTGGTTTTCTTTTCACAGTCATGTCATGCAATTCCACAACAACTGCTGGTAAAGATCCACAGAACAAGATTTGTGTTATGGCATTCCTATTTTCCCTTTACATTCACTCATTGTAATGCACGATATATTTATTACAGCACCAACTTGTATGTCTACTGTGGCTTATTGTTACTTCATGCAGTGTAGTTTGTCCAAGGTCTGGGGTTCGAGACTGACAAAAGTGTTTTATTTTTCTGCTCTGCAGAAAAAGGGCACTGCCATGCAGAGTGACTAAGGCACTTTTAAGCAGTTGTAAGTGGGTTTGCGTGAAGATTAGCAATACTTAGCTAAGCGCACACATGCGCACACTCGCTCAAACCCGCTAACTACTGCTTAAAAGTGCTTACTCCCGCTAACCCCCACGCTAATTTCTTTGAAAGAAAAGAAAATGGGGAGATAGGAAAGTGGTGAAAAAGGGGGCACAAAGAGGGAAAGACAGTAGGGAAACCAGCTTGGGATGTGCAGGATGGGTGTAGGGAAGGTCCATAGCTGCCCATTTCTTTACCAGCAACAGCTGTGCATATGTTAGAAATTTGGAGTGAATTTGAAACCTTCCACCCCTGAGAGTGGGGTGAGGACAACGAAGTATGTTGTACTGCCAATTATAATTATCAGTTTACATGTCCAGCGGACATGTGTGCGAAATGGGCAGCTATGTATGGGGTGTAATGTTTTTGTGGGAACAGATTGCCCTTTTTTTTTTTTTTTTTTTTTCAGGTGAGAGTAGAATGTGAGGTAGAGGAAGTAGATATATTTGGGGAGGTAGGTTGGGGAGGTAAACAGACAAGACAAACAAGATGCATACAGGGGCGGAATACGACACATGGGGTGGGTGAACACAATTGATGGGGAAGGATGTTTGGAAATCGCAAGCCCATGAGCCCACAGATGGTAACAGTGGAACTGAGATCCCCACCCATGGGCAGTCACCACTGCACCTTCACAGCCCGGAGGGTGGCTGTGCTGGGGGCTGTGTAGGAGGGGCAGGCTCACCCATGAGTCACGCCACTCTTGCCTCGAGCTGGCGTAGGGGATCAGCGACTGAACGCTGGATCTCCCTACACACCACAGCCCGGACCCTTCGTAGGGTGACAGGTGGCCCTTCTCCACCCACGCTTGCATGGGGGGACGAGCCCCATCCCCTGCAGTGCTTCCACCCGAAGGTGGCACAGGACCAACAGAGGAGGGGAGCCTGGGCTGGGCACCGGAACTGCTGGTGCCAGGTGCAATCGCCAGCTGAGGAGGGACAGGTGGGTCCGCTGGGACTGGCCTTCCCATACGTTCTGTGTTTAGGTGTGTTTAATTACAACATAGACAACAGCATTCCAAATTAGTTGTAACAGCATGCAGTAATATTCCCATTAACCCAACACACCAGGGTTCCAACAGTTGAACAGCAAGCATAACGCATGCATATATTGAATGACAGTGGACATTCCAACAGCATGCAGGGAAGATTGGTGGCAACAGGCCACCAAGATTGTGGTGTTTGAACAGGGCACATGCGTCAAAGTAAATGCAGATATTTATAGAACAATAGGACATATGTCCGAACAAATATTTTGAGATTAGACATACCCATTGAGGTGTGGAATTTCATTGTTTATGCACATACAGTAGGGTGTAAAAAGATACCTCCATTAACTGACTGCAGGTGTATATCCCCTACATGTATTATTATACTAGGCAACGTGCATTATGTTGTGTAATGGGTTTGGCTAGTTCATTATATACCTGACCTATATCTGACATACTAACTGTCCAAGATGCAGATGTTACTGCTACATAGTTATATATTTTATTTATATTTATATATCTACATATCTGGATGTGTTCACGTGACATTTTCAGTTATATTTCTACAGAACCCTACATTTCAAGTAGCACACCCACATTTCTGGGGAACACATTAACAAGCTACTTGTGTGCCAGATTTACCTATGCATGCCAGCCATTAACCAACTGTTGAGGACTGTATATATGCTTCACAGCTACTGGCACTTCCTTCATCCACTTTATATGGGACTGCCCAACTGTGGGTTGACAGCACTTAAGACAACAGTACTATTTATATAATGAAAGGGTACAACAACATTTCAAAGTAAGTGACACGGACACACTCCAAGTATTATACCTTTATTAATTACATTACACACTTTTCTAGAGGCTCTCTTATTTATTTGATATTACAGTGCATGCAGAAGACTTATTCAAGACATATTATACCTTTATTAATAGGTTACAACACTCTTTTTCAGGCTTGCTCACTTACTTTATATAACAGTACATGCAGAGATATTATTCAGGACTTATTTTACCTTTATTAATGGGTTACAACACTCTTTGTCTGGCTCTCTGACTTATTTTATATAACAGTACATGCAGATAAATTATTCAGGGCATTTTATGGCTTTATTATTGGGCTACAACACTTTTTTTCAGGCTCTCTCACTTATTTTATATAACAATACATGCAGAATAATTACTAACCTACCTGGTGGCGCAGCCTTAGCAGCCTATCTGCATAGGCTTGCTGATTCGCAGCACAGACACCTGCAGCTGTGAAGTACATGAAGGGATATTGAGACATACCTATCCATTAAATAGACTACAATAGTATGTCTTACATACTTCATTCCATGGCTACCTACTCAGTAGTGGGGCATCTTGCATGTCACGGGCCTCCTGTATCCATTGGTTCAGTAGGTCTTGCTTCCGTCTCTTCAGGTCTGCATGGTGGTGACAGACCTGCTCACCAGTCCGAGGGACACCTGTGGCACTGGTGAGATCATGAGCTAACCAGTTCCAAGCCTCTGCTTTGTACTCCATCCCTTGAAATTGGCCCTGCAGGAGTCTTGACTTATGATGGTGGACAAGGAGCCAAACCATGTATTTTGACTCCTCGATGCCCCAGCGTTGCGCTCAGAAGTGAGTACCCTCTCCAGCACCAGCCATTCTGACTGCAGATGGGAGCTACAATCAGTTATGGTGAGTATTCCTGCCTATGGAGCTTAAATATGCCGCATTTCCCACACTTATTTGAGATTGGCCGTTTTTGAAAATTCTCGGCTAACAGCAAACCTGCTTAGCAATGGTTAATCTTCCATTTATAAGTATATGTATGTTAACAGTGCATGTTTATGCTAAGCTGTCATGGCTTAGTGGTTCAGTACTTTGATTATGGTGCACAGTGTCCCGGGTTCGAAGCTTGTCATTTCTTTTTATTTTACTACTGTCCAGACAGGCTAGGGGGTGTGGCTGTGTTTAGGCAACTTTGCTTTATGTTGCTCCACGTTGCCTGATGGTGCGCTGGCTGGGCAAACCTATTGCGCTACGTAAAGCGCTGCTTAGCTATGGGCAATTATAGTGCGCTGGGTAAAGCACTGCTTAGCTATGGGCAATTTTATTGCGCTAGGTAAAACGCTGCTTAGCCATGGGCAATTATATTGCGCTAGGTAAAAGCTGCTTAGCCATGGGCAATTATATGTCAATATCCTTAATGCTGCTCACCTTCTTATCTTTATACATTTTGTTCACTAATACATAGACCATTTCAATGCTTTTTACTAAAATTTCATTCATATATGTCAGTAATTATTTTATATACTAGTTTAAAACATAAAATAGACAGGGGAGGGGTGGGACTAGAACCAGGAATGCCTCCTCTTTGTGCAAACGCTCTACCACTACGCTATTGCTATTTGGCTTGATTTGCATAAACATTTCTTATTATGGTCTTCGATGTCGAAATTGCAAACTGCAGCTAAGCAATGGGCACACCAGCGCAGACACGCGCAAATACGGGCAGCTATATCAGGAATTATAAAAAAAATAGTTTACATTTTACAATTACAAAGGGGTTTAGTATGTGGGGATGTGTAGTGTTTGCTATGTGTACATTTCAGCAGACTCGCTCATTGCACTTGTCATTTTCACTTTATATGGTTGCAGGGGCGTGGATATTTGGACTGCTCGGCAGTCCGACACGCACCCTGCAGTCTTACATGCTCTGTGTTAGCCTTCCAGTTGAGTCAGCGCCCTCATGCATATGCATGACGTGCTGACGTCATAGTCTTAAACGGCAGTCTCCGAGTAAGACTTGGTTATTCTTACTCGGAGGATTACTGAATCCCCCCCCCCCCAAATACTTTACAAACATTCTAAAAACACTTTAAAAATTCTTTCAGTTTCTTGACGTTAGTGTAGTTCATCATCTTATCATCTTATGTTGAAAAATATATAGTGTTAAAATACAAGCTGAGATAGCAATCCTGACATGGAAATTAGTTAATAACTTAATAATTCAGTAAAGGAAGAACATTAGATTCCTGTTTGGGATCTATAATTTCACAGCTCTTAATTTGAGGAGGGGGGCAATGGAAATACTTTCCTTGAGTCCCGGATGCTTGTTGGCTTGCAACATAACTTGCCACCAAAGCTCACGGTACTCAATTCTTTCCTCCCATAAATCACCCCTAACATCATATTTCACTTTTTCCAGTACAAAAAATTCATAATATGCCTGCTCACATTGTAACTTATGTTTGTAGAACGCATTAGTCTCTTTTTTGTTTTGTATCTTGTACATGTGCTCATAAATTCTTCTTTTCAACTTTTGTTCTGTCTTCCCAACATAGAAGGCTTAACAGATTCCACAGTTTGCCAGATATACTATTCCTTTGTCTTCACAATTACTATATTCTTTCCCCTGGAGAACCAATTGTCTACTTTCAAGGAACACTGTTTCCCTATTTGTAATATATGGACACTGAGCCACAGTATCCACATTTAAATGTTCCTTTTCTTCTTTGGTTCCTGTTTCTCATCCATAATTTCTATTATATTGGTGTTATAAGGCTGTACTAGGACTGTGAGGGCATTTTTACATGTAAATATACAAGATTTAATTCTAATATTATGTTAACTCAATACTGAAATTTGTTAACATGTATTTTCTCATTCTGAAAAAAAGAAGTTTCATGCTCATCTTTTAGCTAATCACATATATGAGAACACTTATCTTACACTTTGTGGAACATTTTTGGAATGTTTTCCGTACATTATGCTTTAGCATTTAGATACATACTGAATTTACAGTGTAATGCCTGGCAGTTAAAGCATATTTTTAAAGCTCTTTAGTTGTTAATAAGCTGTTTCCAGTAGTTGAAAGGTGCAGAGATTGATTCCCTTCATCTCTGTCTATTTCTTGACTCTGAGCAAGTCAATTAACAGGGCAGCGCTCCCCAGTCACCCTAAAATGAAGGTTTTTTTGTATGGTAGGCTTATCTAGTTAGCAAATAAAAAACATGTCATTTTAAGGGACTTGTAAGAAGCCATTCAATGAATTTCTGTGATACGTCTGTCTTATCAGTACTTTATTTGCTGTTACATGTGCCTCTACGTTTTATTTATATAAGCTCCATGACTGATATATTTAAAGTAGGTAGACTTAAATGAAAATATGCACATCCTGACCTTAATATATGCATCTTATTGAATCAGTGGTGCATGAAGTTCTACCTGTCTCTCACCCAATGAAATTCCAACTTCAAACATATTTTGTATAGGAAACCCTGAATCCTTAAGTACAACATCACAGTCATGTGATATATCAACAACCAAGGGGCTCCTGTTCATATATCCCATACATATGAATAGGGCAGGAATAGGAGGACACCTAGAAATCAAGCCTGACCCTCAGGATGAGCTATATCCTATCACAAGGCAATGTTTTGACAAACAGGCTGACCCAATTCCAGATAGATCTACAGAAATGGATATTGTACAGGGACTCCTGGATCTCACCAAAAAGTGGGTTTTGCCATAAGCTGATCTTTTGACTTCCCCAGAAAACAGGCATCTAAGAAAATTCTGCTGCAGAGCAACAGCTTCATTTGTTTTGAGAATAGATGCCTTCCCCTTGAATTGGACAGGTCTCTTTTTATGCTTTCCTTTTATACCCTTGATACCCAGGGTGCTGCTGCAGATGAATGAGGAGTGGCCAGAAGATGCATTGATAGATAACTTTTTACCATGCAACATTACTTCTCCCTCCAGCTAAATCTAGCAAGGACAAAACAAAAATGTTACTTTAGCATGTAGATCTTTTGACCCAGAAAAAGGATCCGTAATGCACAGAAATCTGACTATCTTAAGGCTTCACTTTCTTTGTTGTTTTTTTTTTTCTAAACTACAAAACAAGACAGAAAGGAACAATGCATGCTTTAGAAGTGCATAGGTAACCAATTTTTTGAGTGCATGCTTTGGACGTGCATAGATAACTGATATTTTATTTGGACAAAACAAAAGATATCAGGAAATCAGGACAACTGTGTATGTCTGTCCTTTGCAAAATGCAGGGAGGGAAACCTGTAAATAAAAATACACTGTCTAAGTGGCTTCCTCACTGTATTTGCAGTTGCTATTCTGCCAAAGGAAAGCCAGTGGCAGGCCATGTGAAAGTCCTTTTGACTAGAGCCACAGCAGCTACCACAGTAGCTGCCAGAGCAGCCACTATAGTGCTCCTCAGAGGGATCAGTATCCAGTCAGTTTTGGAAGCAGCTACTTATTCCTCAGAGCACTCTTTCCTCAAAACATCCAGGGCCTCGGCAGGGTATCCTTCTGCTATCCTGCAGTGCCAGCTAGCTTAGAGAGCTAAACAAGTGCAGCCACCCACTGGATCAATGTTCTAGGAGTCATTCCATTGATGAGGACTGCCACAGTGATTAGCACAATGAAAATGGTATAGCTGTATAAGGAACTTGCCATAACTGCAGATGCCTGAGTATATTCATTGTTGTAGTCCATGTTTCCTCCCATCATTCCCTCTTTCTTCCCTCTTTAGCATCCTGGTTTTGGGATGGTTATCCCATACTGGCTTTTGTCCCCAGCTTATCTTACTAACAGCCCCTTTGTACATACATTTGCTAAGGGTTTCATGTGAACAAATTCTTGCTACCTATTTTTTTTTTTTTTACTTTATTAGAAATTATAACACATTGAATTGTACGACTTTATGTTTGGGGTTTTGTTCCTCATCAGTGCCAAACATATGTTTTTTTGTTATTAACTTTCTTCTTGGACAGAATAATTCATCTAAGACAAACCCACCTCCGAGGATAAGAAACTAAGAGTAATGCTACTCAACGCCAGAAGTCTAAACCTCAAGATGCACGCACTCGAAACTCTCTTTAGCATGGAGAACATCAATATCTGTGCAGTAACAGAAACCTGGTTCAAGGCTCCCGAGAGCACCCCAGCACTACCAGGTTATACCTCATACCATGCTTTTCGGCCCCAAAACTTGAACCGAACCACAAAAGGAGGGGGAGTATCAATATTTGTCAAAGATACCCACACCTCCAGGTTGGTGGCACATCACGAAGCATCAGAGACTATCCATGTGCAACTAACAGTGGGTAAAACAGCCTTCCAGTTTATAGCCTGCTACAGACCACTCTCCCAAACCCAGGAACCCCACTTGGCCTTCCTGAGAACACTGGAAAATATGAAGGTGTCTCCAAACACCATTATATTGGGTGACTTCAACTACCCAAACATAGACTGGGAGCATTACTCTAGCTCCAGCACCCTAGCCCAAACGTTCCTAGAATTTATAAACTCAAATGCTATGGAACAACTTGTTACCACTCCCATAAGAGGGGAAAACATACTGGACCTGATCATCACCAACATGGGGACTCTATGCTCCAGACCAGAAGTGTATCCCTCACTGGTAAGATCAGACCATAAACTAATCTCACTGGATAGTCATATCCCGACTCCACCCCCTGCCCTGAAAACCACAGTGAAAAACTTCTCTAAAGCAAATTTCACACTCCTCAAAACCGAGGTGGAATCCTTCAAAGCCCCCGAGCCTGTGGAAAATATGGCCCAGACCACAGAATCCTTTATAAACGCATTCTATGAACACCTTCAGGAATGCATGGATCATGCAATCCCAAATAAAACCAAGACCCAATCCTCCAAAGGCAGACGTTCTGTCTGGTGGACCCCAGCCATAAACAAACTATACAATAGAAGGAGGAAGCTACTACATGACAGAGCAAAATCCCAAAAAGGGAAGGCATCTCTGATCAGTATTAGCAAAAAAACTATGGGCACTCATAAAATCGTCTAAGGCCAGCTTCGAGAGACAAATTGCACAGAACACTAAGGATAATCACAAGGCTTTCTTTAGTTATGTTAGGAACCTGGGTGGGAATTCCCAGATATGCCCAGAATTAGCCCAAAATGACAAAAAATACACTGAACCCACAGACATTGCCAACATCCTAGCTGACAGGTTCAGCGCAAACCCCCGCCCCTCCCCACCAAAAGGGCAAATATCTATCCCAGCAGAGTGCTGCCCCCCTGACATCTCAAATGCTCAGGTAAGAGCTGCCCTCTCCAAAGCAAAAAACACAGCATCAATGGGACCAGACGGTGTCCCGGGCTGCATCCTACATGAAATCCAAGAAGAGCTAAACCCAAACATAAAACTACTGTATAATCTCAGCCTTACTACAGGATATGTACCCAAAGAGTGGCGTACAGCAACAGTGGTCCCTCTCCACAAAGGTGGTGCCTCAACGGATCCTGGAAACTATCGCCCCATAAGCCTGACTAGCTTGGTCTGCAAAGCTATGGAAAGAATCATCATGGACCTCATAAATAAAGATATTGGGGACCTACAGACACTGGATCCTACCCAGTTCGGCTTTGTTAAGGGCAGATCCTGCCTCTTAAACCTGGTTGATTTCTTTGAAACAGTCACCAAGGCCATTGACGAGGGGAAGGTGGTCCACACAGCCTACCTGGACCTCGCAAAAGCCTTCGATAAAATACCCCACTCGGGCATTATAGATAAGCTCACCAGCTTAAATATAAACCCCTATGTCACTAGATGGGTTGCAAACTGGTACAAGGACAGAACCCACATGGTTAGAATTGCTGGAGCCATGTCAGACTCCATACCAGTTACAAGTGGCATCCCACAAGGCTCAGTCCTGGGACCTCTCTTTTTCGGTATATATTTCTCGGAGGTACAGGCCAACACGGAAAGACTGTGGCTGACCAAGTTCGCAGATGACTGCAAACTGGGCACCATAATCGACTCTCCAGCTGACACAAGCATCCTCCAAAAGGGCCTCATAGAAACAGACTTCTGGTGCCAGAGCCATGGCCTCAAGCTAAACGCCAAAAAGTGTATAGTCATCCCCTTTGGCAAAAACAAATTGCCCACAAATTACCACATAGGTGGTAATCCATTAAGTACAGAAGAAGTAATTAGGGACCTGGGGACCCAAGTTGATAGCAATCTCTCATTTGACAACCACGTGGCCAAAGTGGTTAGAAAAACATTTTATATAGCCCACCTAATCAGGAAGGGATTCACATCTAGATCAGGGGAGGTCATCGTGCCTCTTTATTCATCCCTCATCAGGCCCATAATTGAGTACAATGCCCCTTTTGGGATGTACCTTACCAGACACCTGCAGCAACTGGAAAGACCCCAAAAGTACCTCACCAAGAGGATCAAAGGGCTCAAACAGATGCCATATGCTGCCCGGTTAAAGAAACTCCAGCTCTACTCAGTGGCATACCGCCTGCTCAGAGGCGATCTGTGCCTGACGTATAAAGCCATGTCCAACCCGGAATTAATGGACATGCTGCACCTCAGAAAATCCAAATTCCATCGAGCTACGCGCTCAAGAGACTTGAACCTCAGTACTGAAATAAACAGGACATGCTGGAGGGACAGATTCATAACCCAGAGGCTCCCTTCACTCTGGAATAAAATCCCAGTCCAGGTTAGGCAGACTCCCTCATTGACTCTCTTCAAGAGGAATCTTGATGAGTGTATGGGAGATCGTAGGTTTACCCCGGGTATCACTTCTGTGTTACTGTTAGACAGAGGCACAGTATACTAACCTCGAAAAAGGGCATAGCAAAATTAATTTAAAATGGGTGGCGAAAGCCAAACACACTCTGGCTAGGCTTATAAATGCCCTAGGGCTGATAGCCTAGTATGAACCTATGAACCTATGACACATAATCCTTGTCTTTCTCTCTCTATATACATAAGCCCTTGTAAAACAGGTTGACTTGCCTAGCACGCAGATTAGATGGACAAACTGAGAATTAAGCCAGGAAGGTTAAAAAAAAAAAAGCAGTGTTTCCCTTATGTGATATGACATTTTAAATAGAACCATATTATTTGTAAATTATTTTTATCACCTTTTCCTTGGTCATGCAGAAATACTGATTAACAAAGCAGGGAATTACAGATTAAATCTGTTGAGAATGAATGTTGTTCTCTGTGTTACAGAGTTAGAATAACTAAAACACATATTTTCAACATGAAAACCTGACAGCTGACTGGTATGATCTCTGCCACACAGCCCCGGTCTGTGTAGGGCTTACATGTTCTTCCTGTGTCAGTGACTGTACATGATCTTCCTGTCTCTGTGGGTTTCCTCTAGGTATGCTGACTTTTTTATTTCATTTCCTTTTCAGAAAGATGGTTTACTAGCTACATTACTACATCTCTCTCTCTCTCTCTATATATATATATATATATATATATATATATATATATATGTATATATGTGTGTGTGTGTGTGCTTATAGACACACACAAACAGACACACACACACACACACACACACACACACACATGCGTGTCTCTGTGTGACTTGGGCATTTGGACAAAATGCTATGTGGCTGACATCTGTTTAATCGACTGCATTTGGATGACATATGCAGATGGTCGACAGGTGCACTAAGTTGACAACCGCTCGGATAGGAGAATTTTTTCTTTTCCCAGAGACTATGCGATCTTGGAGTCAGTATATATATAATACATGTGGATGTTGTGGGTGCAGTCCCTCAAATGGATGATGCAGGAAGGCTTGACCCCCTCCAGAAAAACAATGTTATTGATTAATTTTTTTGTTTGCATGTGGTGAGGATTTTCTTCAAGCATGTGCAGTTGCTTCTCAGCATTTGTATTGTCAACCTTTTGTGGTCAACCTTCTTGCCTTTGATGTTGATTTGTCTATCAAAATAAGAAATTTCATATATATATATATATATATATATATATATATATATATATATATATATATATATCGGGTCTACCTCGACCCATCAAAATTACGATTCTCCGAAACTTAATTTCGCAACCCCAAGTTTCCAAAAGTGCATTTATCAGAAAATGCACTTTCACGAAAAACCAGATCAATGAAAACCAACCAAGGTTGTTGTTGTAGATGCGGCATAGTGGGGATAAAGGAATATTACGTTTTCTCCACTGTAGTGTGATCTTGGAGTTAGAATATATAAGTAGTGGTGTGTGGGAGTGCAGGGGGCTTGTCCCCTTGTATAAATGTATTTAGTGTTGTCATGTTTTTAGTTTCCAGTGATCTGGGTTTTTCGCAAAAGTGCATTTTCAGATAAATGCATTTTTGGAAAAATAGGGTCACGAAGTTACATTTTGGAGAAGTCTTTACAACTCTGCAGCATCCATTTGTGTTGGTTTGTAAGTTAGCTAGTCAGTAATGCTCTCTACTGGTTGTACATTGCTATAATGCTATATTTCCTTAGGTATTTTTAAGTCCAGCATTATGCACTGAGATTTTTACATGCTTTTTTTATGGCAGTTAAAAATTTCATTACTATAGCTTTGGTAAGGTGAAATGAAAGTCGCCATGTCCCATCTCTTTCGGGGAGTGAATGGCTGTTCAGAAGAACTGACTGAGTGCACAAATAGTAAAGGGAGCCATTTAGGTAGCTGGAGCTCATATCAGGGCTAATTGTATTAATATGTTTAGTTGTGAGATATACAAGTGTGTTTTGTAAGTGTAGCAAAATGCTAGCATAAGCTCTTTGCTACTATTACAGAAGGACCATTTTTCTTTTTTTTTTATTCTCATTTCCTCCCCCCATCTTCAGAGGAATTTATTTTTCATGGCTCTGTACCACTTTAGGGAATGTCAAGAGTGACAACAGATCTTACTGTGTCTCAAAAAAGTCTCACAGAATTGTAACTGTGGCTAAGTTTGTCATCTGCTATGTACCATATGAATCATGCTATGCTTCTGGGAAGAGGTTTAAAGGCTAGTGGAAAAAATGAATAACTGGGGCACTCGATTGAGGATTATTTCATTCTCTACTCCAGTTAATATGTTGTATGGTTTCTGATAACGCTAAAGGTTTCCTCTCTATTTTCTGCTAAGTTTTTGCATAATAAAGAGAAGTTGTTTGCAGAGACATAAACATGAGTGCTAGAAATGCAGGACCATGCAATGACCTCAGCATAAATAAGCATTTTTATCTTAACGTAATTGCTTGTCATGCTGATTGGCAGAATGGCAGTGAACTGCATAGTGATGGTGAGACATGTAGTTTACTGTCTTGTTTAAAATCATTTGGCAATAGTGGAAATTTAACAGTAATTTCTTTGGTATTTATTTAATGAAATTTAAAAGCAATTTACAGCTCCTATAAAATGTATTCTTCATAGTACTGTAATTAAAATATCTGGAATTCTTCTTAACTAATTCATAAGAAGAAACCAGCTGTTAAGGGGGTCATCAAGCCTCCTTAAATTCTGAATTAGAGGACAGTTTCATTGATTAGGGATTTGCGTGTCTCAGGAAGCTTGTAGTAAACACATACTGATCATGTTCACAAAGTGCAGCTAAGAACAGCATCTCAGCCATACACATACAAGTGAAGAACTACAGCCAGATGTGAAACTAGCTCACCCACACATTGGTAGTTATTGGGCAAGCACATTTGCCACTTCTGTAATTCTGTAACAACTTACTTACTGGACGTCATTCTGTTTCCACATCAGTGAATCAAAAGTAGCTTTTTGAAAAAAAACATCATTTGAAAGCAACGTTATCAGCACTGTTTTTGAAAATAATTGTTCTCTTTGAGAGGGATAAGTCGCCCCCACACACACACTATCCCTCATTTCAACTCATTTTATACCCAAACTTAGAAAAAGTAAATCTGTCACGCTACATAATGCAACGCCAACCACCATCTGTAGCGACCAAACACATTTCATTCAGGTTATTGCCTTTAAGGTGTTGGCCACTGCTGACAAGTCACCTGGGATTTATTTTTTATGTAATCTGTACACATCATTTTATTGTTACACACAGCAAAGCAGTTATAACTTAAACCACGTCACCAAAATGAACTGGCGGAAGATGCAATGAGTGAGTATTCACTCCCCTTATAGTTTTCTGCTTCATCCGTTAGTGATGTATCTTATACAGTAAATGATTTCAACAAGTTGTTTTGGAATATGTAAAGAAGAATACATGCAGAATGCATTCCATTTCATGATGTCATAATGATGTAGGACAAAGGTTAGCACGTGACACAGACATTCCAATTGGGAGATGCAAGATAAATGTCACAGAACTCAAGACGGCCGCCGAGCACTGAACACACACTTTCTGCTGCTCCTGTATCAACCAAATCTATCCGCTCAAAAAAAACCTGCATCTGGCACCGAATTGAACAGAAAAGGAGTATTTCTTCTAAACCACACTTCATGGAAAAGACCTATAGCAACATTTTGGTCTAAAAAGTAAAATTTTGTCATTTTTCTGCAAGGGCTTACCTCTAGTGACTGGCTGAAGGCCGCAACCGCATGGTGGCATCATTTTCTCTGAAGGACGGAGTTCTGAGTTCTAAACAAGAAAAGTTAAAGGAGAATTCTTTAAGTCACCCCCTTGTGGCCTAAACCTACACTTTAATTCACCCAGTGATGGCTAACCAACAAGAATCCATGGATGCTATAACTTCTAAAACCAAACTATCTTCTCTAATGTCACCTGAAAAGGATGTAACAGCTAAGAGGCAGAGAATAAATAAATCAACACAGGATTCAAATAAAGGAGCTGCTAAATCTAAAGGTGAGTCTGTTCTCTCACTAGATGACCTTAGAACAGCATTACAGCCCTTGCATGAAGATTTCAAATTATTCTCAGACAAATTAAATTCATTTGGTTCTAATCTAGACCAAATTACATCCAGAATTAATCTTATTGACAAGAAAACTGAGGAGAATTCAAAGCAAATACAAGATTTACAAACCAAGGTAAATACAAATGACAAAATTATTAGTGACTTACAGCAAAAAATAATAGACTTAGAAGCACGCAGTAGGAGAAACAACATTCTAATACGTGGCATTCCAGAAAAGTTTGCCCAAGTACAACTACCAGTCATACTAACTGAGATTTTTGAACACATTACTGAAAATAAAATCTTAGCTAAAAAAATCATTATTGAAAGAGCTCATGGAGCATTATGAAGATCACAAGATGAGGGTGTTCCTAGGCAGATTTATGCAAGTCTACTAAATGCCGCACATGTTACTACACTCCTCATGGCTGCAAAAAAGAAAAGTAACATTTCATGGACAGGTCACAGGATTACAATAGCACAGGATTTACCCCAATCCATTAAGGCTCAAAGACAAGCTCTAGCTCCTTTTTGTGCTTTGTTAATCAAAAAAAAATTACGCTTCCAGATGAAGTACCCAGCCATCCTCTCCTTCAGCTATGGGGATCAGAAGTTCCTAATACACTCTGCAGATGAAGCAAAAAAAGTTTTATGCAAGCTTTAAAGGAACTACCTGCTTAACTAGCTATACTGTTAAAGCTAGTAAAATAATATAATCAAGATAATACAGTATATGCTTAAAAGCTATGAATTACTGTTAAGACTAACAAATAGTATAACCAAGATGAATACACCTACAAAAACCTATCTCTGCTGGCTTTCTAACACTGCTGAGTGATTCTAACTTACCCTGTCATCTTCCCAGCTTATTTTTACCATCATCTGGATGTCCTGGCTTTTGTTTTTATTTTCCTTTCTAGCTCTTCAGCAATATGTTGGCCCATTTGTATCAGTGGACAAGGCTCCCTGTGGCCTGTTGAGGCCTTATTTAGAGCTCCACAAGGGTTCCCTAAGCTTCCAGGGCCGTTTCAACATTCCATTACCCAGAATGCAACAGGGACATCAGCCGATGACATCATGAGGTTGGCGGTCGCAAAAGAAGAAGAAGAAGAAGAAGAAGAAGCAGTGCATTTCTGGGAATGCTAATATCATGAATTAGAGCTTAGGGAAGAAGAAATGGGTCTAAAACAACACTTTCTGGACACTTCAGGATGGGGGTAATTTAAACGAACTATAAAGGACTCTGGTCAGGGTAATTCAGCAGCCTAATCTTATGTTTAAGTAATGAATTTATTACAATATAGGTTTTTTCTAGCAATACAAATACATCACTTTGTCAGAAGCCTTTCATATCAAAATGTATAGTAGCTACCATCTGCTGGTCATGTTGCAAAACTACAATGCCATACTTCAGACATGCTTTTCTGTGCTTTTCAGTTTTTCAAAAACAATATTTTATGTGTTCACATTTAGTTTCTATTTAGTATTTAGGTGTGTGTTTAAGTGCTCATTGTGAAAGTGTTTGTGATACAAACTCAGACTCTGTGAGTAAAATAAAAAGCCTATGCAATTGCCAAAAGTGGACAACCGCGCCCTCAGACTCAAAAAACATATTAATTTCATCATGGTTTGATGTTTCCTACATTTTAATAGCACTCTGAGACTATTTTGAGCTTTTTAGATATTTTTAGATGCAATTTCTGACTCTGACCACATGGGTTCTGGCATATTGAAAACATTCAGACTGTTTACTCTGCCTCTAAGTATCCCAGAGTGCATCATTTGTCTCCAAAAAATTGCATCATATCTGCCACGTTTTGCCTTAAGCTGCTGTCACTTCATTGACTTAACAGGCATTCACTGCAGTCTTAAAATCCCCTACTTTTGGTTAAAATGTTATCCTTTTTCAATGACCACTTAAAACACAAAAAGTGCAAATGCTACAGAACAGAACTGAAAGGTGCATTTTCTAGCCCTTTCATCTTAGAAATGCTAAATTGCTTTCTTTTGTGAAGGCTGAAATCTAGCTCTTCAAGGAATCTCCCCTCCCACTTCACACCTACCTTCCCTAGCTGTCAAAGAGCCAAGGGTAATTTGACCCATTATCTGCATGTGATTGACAGCAGGTGACAGAGTAATGTACTGTTTGCTTGTCAGCCTTTTCCTCTTTACAGTGGGAGACTTTTTTTGTTGCACTACTCCTGTCAAATTTAAAACCAAGCTACATAGCACTGGCAATAATCCTTGCTTTGCAAAGCAGTCTGCCACTTATTTTCCCTTCCTGTTTAAATAGCTAACAAATGATGCACTATAAACTTGAAATATTTTAGACTTGCATGACAACACCCACATGCTTTTTTGAGTCAATTTTTAAAATAAATTATGGTAGTGCATACATACACGCAGACACACACACTGCTTTACTTCTACAATGATTTAGATTTTTACATTTTATAGCAGTGTACTAACCAAGCAGAGAAATCTGGTTCAAAAGCAAGGATAAATTGATCCTGAAATACCTATGAACCTCAGCGCAAGAAATTAGGACAAAGCCATACATAGAAGTGGGACAAAGGCACAAACGGAAAAGCGCAGTCCGGGTCTGAACTGTCTGCAAACAGCTACAGTTAACTTTGAGTATGTGTCTACCTGTTTGAGCCAATATTCATTTTCCCTGGAGAGCACTCTGCTTTGGCTTGTAAGCAGCCCCCCACCACACACACACACACACACACACACACACACACACACACACACACACACACACACACACATTCCACTTTCTCTTATTCCCTTCTGTTAGCAAATAGTATCCGCCATAACTCATCAAGCATTAAACATAACTGGGGAAATATAAACCCTGGATCATAATGAAAATAAGTAGGCTAAGCTAAAAATGCAGCTGCGAAAGGGAAGCACGTGGCACCCTTACAAACAGAAAAAGATTAACTCCACTAATGTGCAATTAAAAACTTGGGAGGACACAATATCAGGGCTAGGGAGGCATAGAAACAGCGACAAATTACATTTAGGATACACTATTAAGAAGTAATAAGACTTACCTTACTTATGAAGTAGCAAAACGCTGGTGAAGAAGAAGTGCTTCACATGAATAGAGTCGACCAGATTTGCTAACACAGAAAAGGAGTTCCACACAGCGCCTAGTCCATTTATTAGGTTAACAGTGGGCTGGGAAAGGCAGTGTTGACATCACAATGTGGGAGGATCACAGGGATTCTGTACAGCATGCAAATAAGGCAGTGTTTACGTCACTTTGGGGGAGGAAACCTCCCAGGATCTTCAGCAAGAGCTATGGCAGATGTGACATCATTATTTAAGAGACGACTAGACAGTTTTCATCTTGGTTTTAAAACTGAAAGTCAAACAGTACGGAAAAGTATGAAGCCTAAGCAGTAAAAGAGAATAGTGGATGTTTTTTTAAAGCTGCGGTTAGGTTTTTTTGAGGCTGTATCACATAACAGGATTTTAGGGAGACATCAGGTAGAGATATTTGATTTGATATCCCGTTGTTTTCCTTTAAAGACAGCTAAAGACATATTGCCTGTTTAGTAATCCACTAGTCTGCTTCACAGCTGTGCTACCTTTACAGAAAATATGTCTTCAAGTTTGAAATGTATCTGTTGTTGCATGGTAACACAAATTAGCATTTTGACTACTTTCACCATGATTCAATCACGATTCATGAATCATGATGTTTTAATTCTATACTGAAAGTGCGGGATATGGATGGCTTGTTCTTTCTCTCAATGAAGGTGGATCTACAGAGCTAGTGAACTTGATATGTTGTATGCTTGTGCTTGGTTTAATTAGCCGGCTTGCTAAAACTTGCTTCTTGCTAAAAAGGCTGGCTAAACTGTGTTTTTTATTGGTTAGTGATGATATGTGAGTTATGTAGTTTATTGTTCATAGGTTCATAGGTTCATACCAGGCTATCTGCCCTAGGGCATTTATAAGCCTAGCCAGAGTGTGTTTGGCTTTTGCCACCCATTTTAAATTAATTTTGCTATGCCCTTTTTCGAGGTTAGTATACTGTGCCTCTGTCTAACAGTGACACTGAAGTGATACCCGGGGTAAACCTACGATCTCCCATACACTCATCAAGATTCCTCTTGAAGAGAGTCAATGAGGGACTTTGCCTAACCTGGACTGGGATTTTATTCCAGAGTGAAGGGAGCCTCTGGGTTATGAATCTGTCTCTCCTGCATGTCCTATTTATTTCAGTGCTGAGGTTTAAGTCCCTCGAGCGCGTAGCTCGATGGGATTTGGATTTTCTGAGGTGCAGCATGTCCATTAATTCCGGGTTGGACATGGCTTTATACGTCAGGCACAGATCGCCTCTGAGCAGGCGGTATGCCACTGAGTTGAGCTGGAGTTTCTTTAACCGGGCAGCATATGGCATCTGTTTGAGCCCGTTGATCCTTTGGTGAGGTACTTTTGGGGTCTTTCCAGTTGCTGCAGGTGTCTGGTAAGGTACATCCCAAAAGGGGCATTGTACTCAATTATGGGCCTGATGAGGGATGAGTAAAGAGGCACGATGACCTCCCCTGATCTAGATGTGAATCCCTTCATGATTAGGTGGGCTATATAAAATGTTTTTCTAACCACTTTGGCCACGTGGTTGTCAAATGAGAGATTGCTATCAACTTCTGTCCCCAGGTCCCTAATTACTTCTTCTGTACTTAATGGATTACCACCTATGTGGTAATTTGTGGGCACTTTGTTTTTGCCAAAGGGGATGACTATACACTTTTTGGCATTTAGCTTGAGGCCATGGCTCTGGCACCAGTTGTCTGTTTCTATGAGGCCCTTTTGGAGGATGCTTGTGTCGGCTGGAGAGTCTATTATGGCGCCCAGTTTGCAGTCATCTGCGAACTTGGTCAGCCACAGTCCTTCCATGTTGGCCTGTACCTCCGAGAAATATATACCGAACAAGAGAGGTCCCAAGACTGAGCCTTGTGGGATGCCACTTGTAACTGGTATGGAGTCTGACATGGCTTCAGCTATTCTAACCATGTGGGTTTTGTCCTTGAGCCAGTTTGCAACCCATCTAGTGACATAGGGGTTTATATTTAAGCTGGTGAGCTTATCTATAATGCCCGAGTGGGGTATTGTATCGAAGGCTTTTGTGAGGTCCAGGTAGGCTGTGTGGACCACCTTCCCCTTGTCAATGGCCTTGGTGACTGTTTCAAAGAAATCGACTAGGTTTAAGAGGTTTCCCTTAACAAAGCCGAACTGGGTAGGATCCAGTGTCTGTAGGTCCCCAATATCTTTATTTATAAGGTCCATGATGATCCTTTCCATAGCTTTGCAGACCAAGCTAGTGAGACTTATGGGGCGATAGTTTCCAGGATCCGTTGAGGCACCACCTTTGTGGAGAGGGACCACTGTTGCTGTACGCCACTCTTTGGGTAGATATCCTGTAGTAAGGCTGAGATTGAACAGTAGTTTTAGGTTTGGGTTTAGCTCTTCTTGGAGTTCATGTAGGACGCAGCCCGGGACACCGTCTGGTCCCATTGATGCTGTGTTTCTTGCTTTGGAGAGGGCAGCTCTTACCTGAGCATCTGAGATGTCAGGGGGGGCAGCACTCGGCTGGGATAGATATTAGCCCTTTTGGTGGGGAGGGGGGGAAGAAGTTTGCGCTGAACCTGTCAGCTAGGATGTTGGCAATGTCTGTGGGTTCGGTGTATTTTTTGTCATTTTGGACTAATTCTGAGCATATCTGGGAATTCCCACCCAGGTTCCTAACATAACTAAAGAAAGCCTTGTGATTATCCTTAGTGTCCTGTGCAATTTTTCTCTCGAAGCTGGCCTTAGACGATTTTATGAGTGCCCGTAGTTTTTTGCTAATACTGATCAGAGATGCCTTGCCTTTTTGGGATTTTGCTCTGACATGTAGTAGCTTCCTCCTTCTATTGTATAGTTTGTTTATGGCTGGGGTCCACCAGACAGGATGTCTGCCTTTGGAGGATTGGGTGTTGGTTTTATTTGGGATTGCATGATCCATGCATTCCTGAAGGTGTTCATAGAATGCGTTTATAAAGGATTTTGTGGTCTGGGCCATATTATCTACAGGCCCGGGGGCTTTAAAGGATTCCACCTCGGTTTTGAGGAGTGTGAAATTTGCTTTAGAGAAGTTTTTCACTGTGGTTTTCTGGGCATGGGGTGGGGTCGGGATGTGAATATCCAGTGAGATTAGTTTATGGTCTGATCTTACCAGTGAGGGATACACTTCTGGTCTGGAGCATAGAGTCCCCATGTTGGTGATGATCAGGTCCAGTATGTTTTCTCCTCTTGTGGGAGTGGTAACAAGTTGTTCCATAGCATTTGAGTTTATAAATTCTAGGAACCTTTGGGCTAGGGTGTTGGAGCTAGAGTAATGCTCTCAATCTATGGTTGGGTAGTTGAAGTCACCCAATATAATGGTGTTTGGAGAGACCTTCATATTTTCCAGTATTCTCAGGAAGGCCGAGTGGGGTTCCTGGGTTTGGGAGGGTGGTCTGTAGCAGGCTATAAACTGGAAGGCAGTTTTACCCACTGTTAGTTGCGCATGGATAGTCTCTGATGCTTCGTGCTGTGCCATCAACCTGGAGGTGTGGGTATCTTTGACGAATATTGATACTCCCCCTCCTTTTGTGGTTCAGTCCAAGTTTTGGGGCCGAAAAGCATGGTATGAGGTATAACCTGGTAGTGCTGGGGTGCTCTCGAGAGCCTTGAACCAGGTTTCTGTTACTGCACAGATATCAATGTTCTCCATGCTAAGGAGAGTTTCGAGTGTGTGCATCTTGAGGTTTAGACTTCTGGCGTTGAGTAGCATTACTCTTAGTTTCTTATCCATTGTGATACCTATGGAGGTGGGTTTGTCTTTTGAGCCTTGCCTAAAAAAGGCACTATGGGGGTAGCAAGAGCCTTTGCCAATATCCGAAAGCCCAGGGGTGACAGGTGCAAGCCGTCCCTAGCGAAGCATCGTGGCTTGTTGAGCATGTCATCCCAGGCTGACAGGCATTGGGTGAACTGCATTTAGTGAAAATCCAAATATCTGCTTAGGTTGTCAATTAATGCTCTTGTTTCTATCTTTCCTTCTTTAATCCTATTGTTATGTAATTTTGTGTTAATGCATATTTAGTAAACCCAGCTAGATATCTAGATAGGTAAAAAATGTATTTACATTACTCAGAGCTATTCTGTCTGTTGACGTATATATTTAACCTGTAATTTTTTCTTGTTATAATTACCCCCTTCATTAACCTCCCTTTAGAGCAGTATGCTCAGTTAGAGCTTATCTAAGTTGACTGTCCCTTCTCCAGACAGGAGACCAAAACATAGTATTAGGTTATGATGGTACTTACTGTTATGCCAGTTATAAATAGAACCTGCGTTACTATCTGCTGTAATGGTTATTAATAGCTCTGGTTATAAATTGTGTTGGTTTCAATTGCTTAGTAACTTTTATTGTCTATATTATTCCAACCTCACTTGCCTATTTGCATGGAAATTTTCGAGGTCAATAATCTAAAAGAATGCTGTGTGTATTATGTTCTTATGGTGGTATTGTTTTATCTCCTTTAACTCCTAACTCAAACGTCACTTTGCCTTTAACTGTCCATTCTATGTACATATGTTTTTCAATATTCCTTAACATTTTTAGGAGTGGCATGATGGTGTAGTTGTCCAATGTCTGTTGGTGCTTGGACTATTGATGTTAGTTTATATGTCTCCCTGCTCTGTTCTTGTATTATTCTTCATAAGGGAAAATATTTAAAAACAGATCACTTGTATCTATCTAAAACTTTTTCAAAAATGACTTAGGGAGACAGGTGGTTAGGCACGGGGTTTATGGTAAGGAGCATGTATGCCAGAATACGATTTACTACCACATTACACTTTCTGTCATATATAAAAAATGTGTTTATTAATTGCATCGTCCCTGGTAGGGCTTTTTTCTTAGTTTATCCTAGCATATATCTACGTTTTGAATCTAATTATGATGATTAGTGTGAATTCCTGGAATGTAAATGGGCTTCAAGAAATCAATAAAAAGAAACTAGTTATGCACCTGATTTTTCAGGATAAATCCAACATTGTCTTTTTACAGGAGACCCACATGACAAATGTTCAATGGAATAATATTAAAAAAAGAAATTGGATTAAACTTGTGATATCAGCAGGGAATAGTCTTGCATCAAAAGGCACTGTAATAATAATTAAAAAATCCTTTCTTGGTGAAGTGCTAAATACTAAATTTGACCCGAATGGTAGATGGTGTTTATTTTCCTGCTCATACCCTCAGGTAAAATCCCCTTTACTTTTCTTAAACCTATATAGCCCTTGTACAAACCAGCACTTATTCTTCTATGAAATACATAATCTACTACTTCAATTTCCTAATCATCTTTTCATTATTGTTGGTGACGGGAATGCACTCATGAACCCCTTGAATGATAGTTCAAATAAAAACAGAAAACAGCCCTCGCAAGTAACTGCATCTATTCAGGATTTGATAAATAGCTTCAACTTAGTTGACCCTTTTTTAATATTTGACCATGACAGAGAGCTAAATAAGTTCACGTTTTATTCGGCTTCACATAAATTCTGGTCCAGAATTGATTATTTTTTGTTCTCTGATATCTTTTCAAACAAAATTACAAACTTTTTCCTTTGAGGCTAGATGTATATCCGACCACTCGAATGTCTCACTTTGTATTAATCCCGCTCACCACCTGAATCGCAATGGTAGTAGTCCCACTTGGTCACTAAACAGTAACATTCTTAAAAAAGAAAATGTTCTGCAGGAAATTAATGATTATCTGAAACAATTTGATGCAGAATCTTGTTTATCCACCATCCCCTTAATATCCATTGGGCTACGGCCAAAGCGGTCATCAGAGGAATACTCATACAAAAATCATCTTATTATAAAAAAAAAAGAGAAATTGTACATCAATAACCTCAACAATGAGCAAAAGATGACTGATGCACAACTACAAAAGGATTTTTCTCCTGAACTGGAAAAGAAATTACATGTGATACAAAACAATATTTACTCATTTCACTTACAAAAATCAATCCTTGGTAGAACTCAAACTCCTTCACAGATATTCGGAATGGGCCCAAACCCCTTCCAGAACACTAGCTGGACTCATAAACATCAAAGAGTGACCAAACTATATTAATGAAATAAAATACAAAGGGAAAAACTTATACAGTAATGAAAATACATGTTAACTCTTTTGTAAATATCTTCACTGAAATCTATAATCCCCAAAACCAGACCCCAAATTAAATGCACAAAAAAATCCTAAATGAGCTATCTGTTCCACAATTATCCTTCACGCAAAACACCCTTCTAAACAGCCCCATAACACTGAATGAAATAATGCTAGCTATTAAAAAGCTTAAACCAAATAAGGCACCAGGTCCTGATGGCTTTACAGGAGAATTTTATAAACTTTTAGTCGTCACCTTTCTAAAACTCTCCTTGCTATGTATAATTATATCATCTCGAAAGGGATTACTGATAAGTATATGAACAATTCGAAAACAATATTCATCCCAAAACCAAACTCTGACAAGTCCAACCCTCTCTGCTATAGGCCCATCGCCCTTATTAACGTTGACATCAAAATCTTATCTACCATTTTTGCTAATAGAATTCAGAAAGTTATAGCTACAGTCATTTCTCCTGAACAGTTGGGATTTATGAAACAGAGGCAGCTGTGTGACAATACTCTTACCTTAAACACATTAATGTTGTTTCTAAAAAGTGATAACCGCCCGCGTTATGCACTCACCCTAGATGCTACCAAAGCCTTTGATAACGTTGATCTAAACTTCCTTTACCTAACCATGAAATTCTTTAACTTTCCTGATCTGATTATCAACACTATTAAGATGCTTTATAATAATGCCTCTACTTCCCTGTATATAAATAAAACTTTATCACGCACTGTTAAAATTACCAATGGCACTAGGCAGGGTTGCCCACTCTCACCTTATCTTTTTAATTTATATCTGGAACCTTTCCTTCTCTGGGTTAAACAAAAGACTTATCACCATATCCCAAAAGTCTTCAACATTGATATAAATTACTCTGCATTTGCAGATGACCTAAACATCTATTTTGAGCTTCCCAACACCGATCTTCATAAAATTCGAAATTCTATTAATCTTTTTGCTAAGGCTGCTAATTATAAATTAAATCCTGCTAAATCATCTATTTTTCCATTAAACCCCACAAACCATTTAGAATATTACTTCCCCCTGTCTGACATTCCTCTCAAATATACAATTAAATACCTAGGAATAAATTTCACACACCCTCACCAAGAACTAATAAAAGCAAACCTATATAGAGTCTGGGATCAGATAAATAATGATCTAACTAGATGGAAAAACATCAATCTTTCTTTGCTATCAAAATCTGCTATCATTAAAATTAATATTTTGCCTAGAACCCTTTTTCATCTTAACTCCATCTTCTTAAACGTTCCAAAAATTTTTTTCAGAAAAATGGAAACCACAATCTCAAAGTTTTTATGGTTCCCTAAATCAATCAGAATTTCATACAGGAATCTAATTAGCCCAAAGAACAAAGGCGGTTTAAGTCTCCCAGATTTTAATTTATATTACAACATAATTAATGCTAGCCATCTAATTCAAATAGCCTGCTATGACCCCTCTGCTGAAACTTGGTACCCAACCTGGATCAAAATCTGGTGCAACTATATATATTCATTAAAACTCAAACCATACGCTGTCCCTTTTCTTGCACCTGATGGTGACTACAAGTTCAAGATCTTGCCTGCACTAAAGAACAAAATTTGCATCTTTCAAACTCTGATGCCCTCCTTAAATTTACACAATACTATTCCCATTCTCCAACCTATTCACCTAAACCCTAACTTAAAAATCAATAATAAAATGATAGATCTAACAAACTTCCCTATTGTCAAGAAAGCCATAGTTTGGCACTTCTATAACTCTAAAAATGTTGCCAAGGTCATAGCTTTATTTGGTGCTCCTAACAAATATGATCCTATCTTAAGGCAAATTAGATCACTTATAAAACAAAAATTCCCTTACTATAGAGTGAAGGAGCAAGACATTATAGTATCACAATCTATCATTAAATCACTCTCCCTACTGAACAAAATTATTTCGAATACCTATAAACTTGTGTCAAGCATTAAGTATAATCATTCACTTCTATTTTCCAAATATCGGGATGGTATACAAGGAGAAATTTCTATGGAGTCTAAGTGCGAAGCAATCAATAATACCTTGAATTTAACCCCCTTCAAAAACCTAATTTACACTCAGCTTATGATAAACAACAATTCCTACTATACCCCAGCAGTCTTACTGAAATTCGGATACAATAAAAACCTAACCTGTCCGTTCTGTTCCCTCCCACATGTAGATATACTTCACATCTTTTGGAGCTGTAAGAATATTTACAAACTTTGGTGTTATCTCAGAACTCAGTTTGAAAAAATGGGATACGAAAAAACCACATTCTCTTGGCAAACTATGATTTTAAATATTATTCCTAAATCTCTTAAGGGTATCCATCACCACATATGTGTTACAGCCTGTGCCCTTCTCAAATATTTTATAGCCAAGAACTGGGTCAATCCCTCAACAATAGCTTGGGAAAACTTTACATCAATGGCAATCAAATATATATCTGCACATAAGTTATGCAATAATAACAAAAAGAAAAAAATAATATTTTCAGAATTACTTTTGTAGACTTTTTGACCTAATCCAAACTAAATAATCTTCCAAAATGTGGGTCTCTAACACTACATTCCAGGAAAATCTCCATCAGTATCATTTCTGGCCCTATAACCATTAGACATTGTTACCATCACACGGTAACTTTTGATTTTACAAAATATTTTGTTATATCATTTTGTTATCCTCTGGCATCCATGGTGTAAATATGTTGTAAATATGGTATAAATAGACGTACATGGTGTAAATAGTTGTTTTTTATGGTTATACCCTCCTTACAGCCTTTCTTTTTTCTTAAGACAGTCATATATTCTTCCTTCCAAGCCACTTTCCATTTGTATCCCTAGACTTTGACTGTAATAGGTTATTGGGGGTCTTTACTGCTTATATTGGTCTCTAAGATGTAAGCTTCCCTGTAAGATAACTACTGTGTTCTAAATGCATAGTTTTTGCACTGTTACATATATACCTGTACTTTACTGCTTCCCGCAATGATTTTTTTCCTTTGTATGTTTGAAAAGTTTGAAAAATTCAATAAAATATATTTGAAAAAAAAGATAAATGTCACACTAGAATTTTGGAGGGACTTTATTTACCCAGATATATTGTCAAGGTTACTTAGGTTATGTTGCATTTAGCCATGTGAAACTGCTTTATCTGCCCTGCCTTCTCTGCTACCTCTCTTGCCATGACACCTTGATAGTTAATCTCACAACTCCAAAACGTACTTTCTAAAATATATCTTTTTCCTTTTATTTTAGCTTCCATTTTTGTATCTACCAATTACAGTCTTTCTCCCACCTCTGCTAATTTGTTTAAGGCTGAACCACCTAATTCATCTTGCAGGTCTTGTATTTTCTCATGCCATACCCTGATTCTGCTTTCCCTCCAGGCTGTGCATATTAAGAGTCATAATTAATCCCTTATATTCAAATTTAACTTGCTCCATTTTTCTTTGGATATCTTCTAACATTTTGATATCCCTTAGATTTGGTATGCAAACCTGTATGCATGCAGTAATCCATGTGCAGACATTACTAGGCTGTGTACAGTGAAGCAGTAACCTCTGATTTTCTGTAATAAGTACAGCAGGCTGTACAGCAAAGATTTTTTTCCCCATCTCCTCTGCCCTTCCACAGTGGGTGATGCAATTCAACTTAAGTCTAATTAATATCATACAGTTTTTCTTTCTTTCTTATCTTTCTTCATAGGTTTATAGGTAGGTACTAGGCTATTAGCCCTAGGGCCTGTATAAGCCTAGCCAAAAAGGTATCCTGGCTTTCACCACCCAAGAAAATTATTTTCCTGTGCCCCTGTTGAGCAGAGCCACAGAAGTGATTCCTTGGGGTGTATTTCCTATTTCCCATCCAATCATCAAGATTTTTCTTGAAGAGTGCTAATGAGGAGCTCTGTTTGACATAGATAGGTAGTCTGTGCCAGAGTATGTGAAGTCTCTGGGACAGGAATCTATCCCTCGAGCATGTTCTATTTATTGTTGTGACAAAGTTTAGGTCCCCAGAGCGTGTAGCTCGGAGGGACTGGGATTTCTTTAAGTAGAGCATGTCCAACAGCTCTGGGTTTGACATAGCTTTGTATGTTAGGCAGAGATCGCCTCTGAGTAGGCAATATGTGACAGAGTAAAGCTGGAGTTTTTTGAGACAGTCTGTGTAGGGCATCTGTTTGAGGCTGGTAATCCTCTTTGTGAGGAATTTCTGTGGCCTTTCCAGTTGTTGTACATGTCCTGTGAGGTACATACCAAAAGGGGCGTTGTACTCTATAATGGGTCTAATGAGTGATGAGTAGAGGGGAACAATGACCTCTTTTTTCCTGGATGAGAACCCTCATGCTGGTCCTGGCTGGTCCACGTGGATTTTAGAGCATTTTACAACCTATTCATCCAGTGAAGTCCTGCACAAAAATCATGAGTAAGAAAAGAATGTCAGTATTACTTTTGCATTGCAAGGAGGGCCTATGTTGTGTCCAAGGCTTAGTTTGTGAAGATGACAAAAAACAGTATCTCACAATAGACTCATCAGCATCATCAGCCCCCTTTCTCCCATTTTTTCTACATTGTGTCAGGGTATCATGTTAACTGTTGCCAACTCTCTTGATTCAGTGCCACACTCCTGCCATCATCAACACTCATGCCTGACTGTCACAGAGCTTCTTTCTTCTTTTCACACAATTCATCCACTTTTTTGCTGGATGTCCTTGCTTCCTCTTATCTTCTTACCTTCACAATAGACTAATAAGACAAATGTTTGAGAGCATAAATAAATTCTATCTGGAAATGGTATCTGCCCCCCCCACACACACACAACAAAAAAGAAGATAGTCACTGTCTGTGCATCCCTCAGTTAGTTTGGAATAAAAGCAGAGGTTCAACTGGCCACAATCATTTATTTCAAGTGACTGTTGTTATACATATACATAACGTTTCCACACTCCTCACCTCTACTATCTAAAGGCATTCATCTGTATGCATGCCTGATGTGTAATTGTGAAGAATGTGAAAAAAATAATGATCACAGTAATGTTTTCTAATTTACTGCTCCTAGACCATACACTCCCCCTACACAAACTATACTAACCTTTTTGTACACCTATGAGGTCTCTTGGAAAAGTAAAAGAAACAATAAATACGCTGTCCCCATCCCCAACATATGCTATAATGACCTTAAGTGAACAGCCCTGGGGTTTGATTGTGAGTAAAATTGAAGAAGTAATAATCACACTACCTGCAGCAAACGTCTCTACACATCTTTGAGCAGGGCTGGGTCTAGAATGAGCAGAGTTGAAGGCAGACACCACCACTAAGTCCATGTGAAAATCTAGTTATACAGACTTGGGTGTGGGGACCATCAGACCCCCTAGGAGCTCTAAAGGTCTAAATGTTATGTGATGTATAAGATAATTACTTGTTAACCGCATTTCACTGCTACACAGAAGAGCTATACATGTTCCCATCATTATTGTGGGTATGTGCAGATAAAATCACTGACATTTTACAGACACACACTCACAGGCGCACACTGTGCATTCACCTTTAGAGAAACTGGAGGAATGATCATTCTCCTACTGTATGTCTTTCAGGTGCTACAGGAAACCAGAATGCTTGAATAGACACACACACGGAGGGGCATGCAGGTTTCACATAGAAAAATCTACAGTAAAAAACTCAATAAGAGCAAAGCACCATGAAATGGTAATGTAAGTGTAACTTACCATGCTATGATGGCAAGGACCAGGTGCTTTCACAGAGATTGTCTTCCTACCAAATCACCAAGGATAGTCACTATGTGTAAGGTCTATTCTTGTGGTAGTAAGCAAAAGAAGATATGCCAGCTTGTTACTCCTAAATACACTGCAACCACGTGCCGCTTCCATCACATAACCGTAATGGCACTGCTGATGATGTTTGCGATAGAATGTGAAAGAAATTATTACCAGATTATTACTTTTACACTGCAGTACCCACCCAATACACACACAAGCATAAGTCAAAGCAGTTCTAGTTTTACATTGATTTCAACAAACAGCGATACACTGAGTGGCACTAGTATTGCCGCACCAGATCAGTGACTGATTTTAGCAGTCATTGAGGAGTAATGCATACCTGTCACTGTCCCTGATATCACAGAATTTCCCTGATTTTGTCTCATACTTTTGCCCTGGCCCTTATAGAAATTAGGATATGCCTGTAAATCATTCAGTATTACAACCAGTAATGCCAGACATTCAAGTCTCATACTTATCATTCAAAAACGCATGTAGATGCAAAACACGTTATTCTATTAACTTGGGGATGTGCTTTCTTTTTATTTGAATTAGAGCAATATTTAAAAGTGCTCCTGATTTGTGAGCCTTTATTCTACCATTAGTTTTGGCTTTGCCTGAAATTCTTTTTTTAAACAAGAAACATCTTTAGTAAATTGTCACGTATGGCATAGGCAATCATGCATCTATATAAATGAATACAAACCACACTGGCATAATTTTAGTTGCAAACAGTATACATCACAAACCATATTGACATAATTTTAGTTGCAAACAGTATACATCACAAACCATATTGACATAATTTTAGTTGCAAATATTATACATGACGTAATCTATTCAGTCATTGTCAGTCAAACATTACATAGCTCATTCAAATCCTGCCTTCTTATAAACTTCATTCCACCTCTGCATGTATTGTTTCTACAATTCCTATTTTTTTCTATGTAATTTGTTCCTACCCTTTTCTAGATATCCCAATTCCAGTTGATGTATCTCTGTTACTATATTCACTACTTCAAAGTTACAGAATCTGGTATCCTGTAAGTACTTACAAAACTCCTTGAAAGAGAAAGATCATCCCTGAAGATCAGTGACATCTGTTCTTAAAATCCCAGGTCGACTTGGCTGTTGGTCTCTAATGTTTTCCTTGCTCATGTTTGTTCACTGATAACGAACGTTATGTTAACAGAATCATATCACAACCTTGCTTAGGATAAAGCACGTAACTGAATAATTAATTATCTTTTTTTCTTGCTCCTTGTTTTTCCCCAAACAACAGCAACTTTTGTGGGGCGCCACATAGTCAGGGGCAGTGGTGGATGGTGACGTCAAATCAAAGGGGGGTTGCAGGAGACAGCTGAATGGGTGGGGCCAATGGGAAGGGTATGGTCAACTAAAGGGGGTGGAGCTATGGTACAGTGGGATCATTGCTGGACATGCTTACTAATTTACATGAAAAAAATGCTCAAGTCACTATGGCACATGCTAAATACTCTACACAGCACAGATTGTTACATGTGTATACAGGTTGGTTTGAAGACTTACCTCTGCGGTATGCTGGAAACAGTACTTCACACTCGGTTTCTGCATCTGCACCTGATGAGAAGCTGTGGTCTGGTCTGAAACACATCAGATCATACTTGATCCCCCCCCCCCTTTTCATGGAGGCTCAAAAGGGACAGTTTTAAAGTTTTCCAAGCAAACACTATTCACATGACCCCACCTTTTTCCAAATAAATACTTGTAGTCTTCTTTTTTGGCTGTTCCCGTTAGGGGTTGCCACAGCGGATAAGTTTGCAATTTTCTCCTGTCGTCTGCATCTTGCTCTGTCACACCAACCACCTGCATGTCCTCTCTCACCACATCCATAAACCTTATCTTAGGCCTTCCTCTTTTTCTCTTACCTGGCAGCTTCATCCTTAGCATCCTTTTCCCAATATACCCAGTATCCCTTCCTCACCACATATCCAAACCAACCTAATCTCGCCTCACTGGCATACAAATACTGTGGATGACTTTCAAGATGATATCACTTAATCAGCCCAACATCATCTAAAATGGACACATATTCCTTGTTATGCCAGCATTACTGGGACTAGCTTAATATTCAGTGCTAACCAGTACAGATAGGGTAAGCATCACTAAATCAGTTTACAATTATCCTTGATAAAGAAGCTGTTTCTTGCAGAACTGAGAAGGCAGTGCAAAAGGAGCAGGCAGAAGATAGGGTACATAAAACAACTGGAGAGGCTGCAAAAGTACCTCACAAAGAGGATCCTAGGCCTTAAACACTTGTCCTATATGGACAGACTCAAAAAACTCCAACTATTCTGTCTCATATTGCCTACTTACAGTATAGCATGGTCAGCTACACATTGTAGTTTGCCCTTCCTTTTCATTGGACAGTTTTAAGATTCTAACCTAGCTCTGCCATGTACCCTGTCCATGGTCTGTTTAGCATTTGTATTCCTCTCCAAGACATGAGTAAGCTGTGACAACATATAGTGTAGGTAGCTGCTATATGGAAATGTATTTGTTGCATTTGATTACTGGGAAAATCCGACTGAGCAATAAAACCCCTTTTCAATGAGGCCCGGGGAGAAAGGATCCAACTAACAAAGATATAGATACATAACAATAACATACATAAAAGTATAATGAGATAACAAACATCTCTGCTAAGGTAAAAGGGGTAAAATAAAATCCACATTGCCATACATTTACTTTCAATGCACACATATGCTGTATGTTTGTATGTATACCTAGCCCAGTTACACCTCCTGTGTATTTCAAGCTGCATTAGCCAGCATAAAACATCTCTCAGGCTTGTGCGCATTTATTTAAGGTTACTTACGATGAGCAGATTTTAGCCTAGGTCAGGTAAGATTCAACAATATACATCTTGCAGCATACCTCTCAACCTCTTAGAGCAAGAAATCAAAGCAAGAAATCTGGACAAAATCATGTATAAAAGTGGGACAAAGGACCACAAATAAGGACAATTGTTAAATATTGCTCTTCTTACAAACTTAGAAAGTTGATAGAATAACAGGTTTTGCTTCAGCATGAATTTTCTGAAGGGTACATGAAGTCTGAAACTCCAGTGTCTGTCATTACTTTCTAACTTCAGTCTTCAATTATTTATCTTATGTCACTTAAGTTAACAGTCATGTACATTTTGCTTTCCAACTTCCACCAATATCCCTCATTGACAGTGGCGACAAGTACTGACTGAGGTTTCTTTTTGGGGATAAACTCTTGGCTAGGCTTGTAAGTGCCCCAGAGGCATTAGCCTAGTAGCCTCCTATGATCCTATTTAACACACCCCCAAACTAGAGAAAAAAACTTACAAGAGCAAATGACAGCACAGTTAAACATTCATATGCCATTCAGTAATCATTTACGACAATACATTAACAGAGGAAAATGATGAGCTCAGTGTTTACCAGCTAGTTAGATTTAATTAAATGGAAAAAAGTGGTACAGCAAAAGAAACAAGCTAAAACATATGTCTTAAACATCATAGGTTCATAGGTTCATAGGTTCGTACTAGGCTATCTGCCCTAAGGCATTTATAAGCCTAGCCAGAGTGTATGTGGCTTACACCACCCCTTAGGATGAGAATACTACGCCCTTTTAGGGTTTAGTTTACTATGCCTCTGTCTAGTAGTGACACAGAGATGACCCCCGGGGTAAACCTACGATCTCCCATCCACTCGTCGAGATTTCTCTTGAATAGAGTCAGTGAGGGGCTCTGCCTAACATGGACTGGATTCTGTTCCAGAGTGTAGGGAGCCTCTGGGTTATGAATCTGTCCCTCCAGCACGTCCTATTTATTTCTGTGTTGAGGTTTAAGTCACTTGTTCTCGTGGCTCTGACGGATTTGGATTTTCTGACGTGGAGCATGTTCATTAATTCAGGATTGGACATGGCCTTGTACGTCAGGCACAGATCACCTCTGAGTAGGCGGTATGCGACTGAATAGAGCTGGAGTTTTTTCAGTCGGGCAGCATATGACATATGTTTAAGACCCTTTATCCTCTTGGTGAGGAACTTTTGGGATCTTTCCAACTGCTGCAGGTGTCGGGTGAGATACATCCCAAATGGGGCATTGTACTCAATCATTGGCCTGATAAGAGAAGAGTACAGGGGCACAATGACCTCTCTTGATCTAGATGTGAAACCCTTCATGATAAGGTGGGCAATATAGAAGGTCTTCCTAACCACTTTGGCAATGTGAGTGTCAAATGAGAGGTTACTGTCAACCTGGGTCCCTAGGTCCCTGATTACCTCTTCCGTACTTAATGGATTACCGCCTATGTGGTAATTTGTCAGTACCTTGTTTTTCCCAAAGGGTATGACTATACATTTTTTGGCGTTCAGCTTAAGGCCATGGCTCTGGCACCAATTATCCGTTTCTATGAGGCCTCTCTGAAGGATGTTTGTGTCCGCTGGAGTATCAATTATGGCGCCCAGCTTGCAGTCATCTGCGAACGTTGTCAGCCACAATCCTCCTATGTTTGCCTGTACCTCGGAAAAATAATTGCCGAACAAGAGGGGTCCCAGGACTGAGCCCTGTGGGACACCGCTTGTGACTGGCTTAGAGTCTGACATAGCTCCAGCAACTCTGACCCTGTGGGTTCTGTCCTTGAGCCAGTTTGCAACCCATCTTGTGACATATGGGTTTACATTTAAGCTGGTGAGTTTGTCTATGATGCCCGAGTGGGGTATTGTGTCAAAGGCTTTTGCAAGGTCAAGGTAGGCTGTGTGAACTGCCTTACCCTCATCAATGGCCTTAGTGACTGTTTCAAAAAGTCGACCAAGTTCAAAAGGCAGGATCTGCCCTTGACAAAGCCAAACTGGGTAGGATCCAATGTCTGTAGGTCCCCAATGTCTTTGTTTATGAGTTCCATAATGATCCTCTCCATAGCTTTGCAGACCAGGCTCATCAAGCTTATGGGGCGGTAATTTCCAGGGTCCGTAGAAGCACCGCCTTTGTGAAGTGGGACCACTGTTGCCATCGCCACTCTTTGGGTATGTATCCTGTAGTAAGGCTAAGATTAAACAGCAGCCTTATGTGTGGGTTTAGTTCCTCTTGAGTTCATGTAGCACACAGCCGGGACACCATCCGGTCCCATTGATGCTGTGTTTTTTAGCTTTAAAAGAGGGCGGCTCTCACCTGGGCATCTGAGATGTTAGGGAGGCTACACTCTGCTGGGATAGTTATTTCTCCTTTTGGGGGGGGGGAGGAGAAATTTGCACTGAACCTGTCTGCCAGAATGTTGGCAATGTCAGTGGGTTCAGTGTATTTTGTGTCATTTTGGACTAACTCTGAGCATATCTGGGAGTTTCCACCCAGGTTTCTAACATAGCTAAAGAAGGCCTTGTGATTGTCTTTTGTGTCTTTTGCGATTTTTCTCTCAAAGTTGGTTTTGGATGATTTTATGAATGATCGTAGTTTTTTGCTAGTACTGATCAGAGACGCCTTCCCTTTTAGGGATTTTGCTCTGTCATGTAGTAGCTTCCTCCTCCTGTTGTAAAGTTTGTTTATGGTTGGGGTCCACCAGACCGGGCGCCTGCCTTTGGGGGAATGGGTCTTGGTTTTATTTGGGATTGCATGATCCATGCATTTTTGAAGGTGCCCATAGAAGGCATTTGCAAAGGATTCAGCAGTGTGGGTTGTGGTTTCCACTGGCCCAGGGGCCTTGAAGGATACCACTTCAGTCTTAAGAAGTGTGAAGTTTGCTTTTGAGAAGTTCTTCACTGTGGTCTTTTGTGCAGGGGGTGGGGGCGGGATGTGGATTTCCAGTCAGATTAATTTATGGTCTGATCTTACCAAAGAGGGATATACTTCCGGTGTGGAGCATTTTGTCCCCATGTTTGTGATGATCAGGTCTAGTATATTGTCTCCTCTTGTGGGAATGGTGACTAGTTGTTCCATTGCATTTGAGTTTATGAATTCTAGGAACCTTTGGGCTAGGGTATTTGGGCTTGAGTAATGTTCCCAGTCTATGTTTGGGTAGTTGAAGTCTCCCAAAATGATGGTATTTGGAGAGACATTCATACCCTCCAGTGTCTTCAGGAAGGCTGTGTGGGGTTCCTGAGTTTGAGAGGGTGGTCTGTAGCATGCTACAAACTGTAAGGCAGTTTTGCCTATGGTTAGTTGCACCTGGATAGTCTCCGATGCTTCGTGCGTTGCTACTAACCTGGAGGTGTGGGTATCTTTGATGAAAATGGATACTCCCCCTCCTTTTGTGGTTCGGTCCAAGTTTTGGGGCCGGAAAGCATGATATGAGGTAAAACCTGATAGTGCTGGGGTGCTCTCAGGAGCCTTGAACCAGGTTTCAGTCACTGCACAAACATCGATGTTCTCCATACTGAGGAGGGCTTCAAGGGCATGCATCTTGAGGTTTAGACTTCTGGCATTGAGCAGCATTACCTTTAGTTTTTTTCCACTTGTGTTTTCCAGGAAGGTAGGTTTGTCATTTGAGCCTTGCCTAAAAAAGGCACTATGGGGGTGGCAAGAGCCTTGGGCAATATCCGGAAGCCCAGGGTTGACAGGTGCAAGCCATCCCTTGTGAAGCAGCGTGGCTTGTCAAGCATGTCATCCCAAGCAGACAGACATTGGATCCCCTTAGAATGACACCAGTAATTAAGCCAATTTTTAAAACTGATCATTTTGTCTTTGTACTGTGGCATCATTCTTGGTGAGGGTAGGATGCTGCTCAGGGTCAGGGTCATACCGGCCTGGGCTACATAATCAGAGAGCTCCTCTATGTCTCTTTTCATGTAGTCCAGGGAGGTACGTCTCAGGTCGTTCACACCGGCATGTACAATGACTGAGTCATATTTGTACTTGCTGTGGAGTGACCTGAGTGCTTGTGTTATGTGGCGGATTCTAGCTCCCGACAGGCAGCTTAGTGTGACCTTTTCCTTGTTCAGTCTGGTGAGCGGGACGTCAGTGTGTCTGACTATGGAGTCACCTATTACAAGTGTGTCTGGCATGTTGTTTGGCCTTAAGGGCTGTGACTGTTTAGCACACTGACTTTGTGAACTATGTGTTGCATGTGCTATGTATTGAGGTGGTGGTTGCTTGGGTGTCTGCTTTGGAGGCCTCTGTTGTTTTGGTAGATTTTTAATCAGTGCCTCCGAGTATGTTTTTGTGTGTTTATGTGTTTGGTTTGCTGTTGTGATAGTTCTATGTGAGACTGGGTTTGTGGTGTGCGTGGTTACCTTCTCCTCCTGACTGGTCTTGCCAGTTCTGAATTGAGAGAGCTCAGCCTCCAGTTTGGCTATATAGTTGCATCTCTCGCATATATTTGTATTTGTTGGGAGGAGGAGAGGGTTGTCTGTGTACATGAGGCAATTGTAACATTGCCTCAAGATTCTAGATTCACCAGCTGAACAGGAGAGGACGCCAGCAACTGACCCTTCGACATGCTAGAAATAGTGAAAAAGATTGCTGTGTAACTGAGTCAGAAAGGACCTATAGGGAGATGTGTACTCAACAGAATTTAGGTGAATGAAGTACTTTCTTTTGTTTAAGAGTGCTTTACCTGTATAAAAATGCTTTAGGAGCAAGTGCTGAGCTTTTCAGATAGAGTATAGGCTGTTTAGATTGCAAGTAGAACAGTTCTAAGGGAAAAATTGAAGAGCAGACTTGGCGGAGCCAGAAAAAGTTTAACCGGTGCTGCGCTATGCGCACGACCGTGCAAAGGCGGATTTTAAGCAGTGAACTACAAAAGAGCTAGGAATGGTCCCAAACAACCAATTACTACAGCTTCTTGTGCTGAGATCACTTCCCCCAAGGACAGGTAGGCTGCTCAAGGCTCCCCACTCCCACTGGTGAGCAAAGAAACTTCCTTCTATCCAAGTAAGGTAATGGACAACACAGGAACTACACCACAGCCCAGAATACAGCAATGCCTGTATACTGGTCTAAACTAGTCGAGAAAGGCGGGAAAACAAGGATTATTTTTTTTTTTTTTTTTTGTAGAAATACACAGAAAATGCAGAGACAGTGATAAATTAGTTACACAGGCTAGCACACTTTAGTGGGCAGCCTCCACAGTTAAATTAAACAAACAAACAAGCAAACTTTCGATTAAATTTGACTAAATGTAACTTTAAGTGCAGATTTAAAAATAAATGCAGTAATCAGAGAAAAAACAGTTCTGGCTAGTTTAAAGTAAGCAACAGAAGCTATTTCCAGTGGAAAAAAAGCAAAGATACTTAAATCCAGAAGGTAGTCGCTTTTTCAAGTTCCTTGCTGCTAGGACCACTCTGTAAACCCACGTGGAGCTTGTCTGAGCAGTATAGCCAGAAAAAACGCCCAGAGGCGGATTTTAAACAGTGAACTACAAAAGAGCTAGGAATGGTCCCAAACAACCAATTACTACAGCTTCTTGTGCTGAGGTCACTTCCCCCAAGGACAGGTAGGCTGCTCAAGGCTCCCCACTCCCACTGGTGAGCAAAGAAACTTCCTTCTATCCAAGTAAGGTAATGGACAACACAGGAACTACACCACAGCCCAGAATACAGCAATGCCTGTATACTGGTCTAAACTAGTCAAGAAAGGCGGGAAAACAAGGATTATTTTTTTGTTTTTTTTGTTTTTTTTGTAAAAATACACAGAAAATGCAGAGACAGTGATAAATTAGTTACATAGGCTAGCACACTTTAGTGGGCAGCCTCCACAGTTAAATTAAACAAACAAACAAGCAAACTTTCAATTAAATTCGACTAAATGTAACTTTAAGTGCAGATTTAAAAATAAATGCACTAATCAGAAAAAAAACAGTTCAGGCTAGTTTAAAGTAAGCAACAGAAGCTATTTCCAGTGAAAAAAAAGCAAATATATCAGACATAAGAACTGCCAGTACAGATTGTGCAGACGCCTGCAGGAGAACAGCAGCAGAGATTTCTATAATTAAATTCAGTGGTCATCAGTATCAAAGGATATAGTGCCCACATGATGGCCTATCTGTTGGATAATACCTGACTTTCAGTCTCAGTCTTTCCAGGCACCTGGGTCTGGCTACCAGCATTGTGAGCCCTACAATTAGTAGCAAAAGAAAAGTATTGAGCTAGGGCAGGCTGCAGATCTGTAGCTCTGGAAGCAAACTCAAGCACTGTGTCCAGCAGCAGTAGCATTATCTGCCCTCTGTGCAAAAATAAAGTGTGAGACCTGGATCTGCTGAGACACTGTTCACCTTCAGTATGCAAGTCATCTGAAACACAGCTCTTTGTTTGGTTTTGTGTACCACCTATGCTTAATGGTCTTGCACCTGAAAGCATAAAACAGTGTTATAATTTAACCATATCCCACATAGCTGACACATGAGGTATATGTGCTCTGTTAGATGTAGCCTTGCAGCAAATGGCTCAGTCTCATCAGACTTGGGCTTATGTCCACTTGTGAGTTACACAGCACACTATAAATGCTCTACATTAAACATTGAGATAAGCAGATACAACAAAAAGAGATGCTCTTCAGATGTAATATGTGCACAAACATCTGCCTTTTCTCACAGAAGGACAGTTCTGTGACCAAGTTGACAAGAGCTGCTCATCTACATTAAGTGCATTCCCAGGGATGACCCTAGTGGTCACCAACTTGTCTCCTGGAGTCATAATTCTTTAGCATTCCTTTTGCCTTTGTTTTTCACAGTATCGTACTATCACACATCACCCACTTTAATGCCCAAAGACTCTGAGAATGCAGACTCGTTAATACTAATACGTAGATAGTCCACAGGAATATAAACATGAGATTCTGACTCTGTGATCTAACTAGGCTTCGTGTCATTTATATGCTTTCTACACTTTACTCAGCATGCCAAGACTGCCAACTGTGTTTACATCAGCCAGCATTTCTGCCCACTTTTCTTGAATTCCTTACTTCCTTCATCATGCATCAGCAGAGCACCGCCAGTCTTAATTGCATTTTGAAGCACTTCAGGTTCTTATTCGAATATGAACCTATACTAACCTCGAAAAAGGGCATAGCAAAATTAATTTAAAATGGGTGGCAAAAGCCAAACACACTCTGGCTAGGTTTATAAATGCCCTAGGGCAGATAGCCTAGTATGAACCTATGAACCTATGAAGTACTAAAGTTTCTTCCACACATTACATATAGAACATTTATACATATCCTTATAAATCCACATATATTAACATATTTTCACATATTAAACAAAATATGACTAAAAGGTGCTTAAGTTAAAACATACTGTTCATCATAAGAAATGCAATTCCAAGATGACCACATTTGTAGGCTCACTCTTGACCATGTGTTACAGGTTTTCTGATTCAATTTTCTTTCTTCCATCCATGTGACTTCACTCTATTCAAAATTTGATGCTAGTTGCATTGCTTCTGTCTCAATATTTCCACATGATCTGGTTTGTGTAAATTATTTGGGATGCCAATTATTCTAATGACACCAGAACCACAGGAAAGAAACAGAATCCACAAACAACAAATCACAAAGCTAGGCAATTCAAAAAAACTTTTATTGAGACTTCACTGTCTTAATGCCATGGCTCAAATGCCTTTTCAGAGTATACGTTACTAAAAAACAATTTGTTTTTAAATGTTTTTAAACCCTCCAACAAGGGCAATAAATACTGCAGTGAAGGCATGTCATGCCTTTATCCATCAATTATATAGCTGTGTAAATAGCTTTCTGCCATCAGTTACCCAATATCTGTACTCTACAACAAATATACGCAGGTATTTTATTTTTAATACTTATGTATTGGGCATCTTTTTCATGCACTCTCTCTCAGTACTAACTAACCTACTCCATTTTCTCTATGCTTCTTTGCCAGTACTGTAGAATTCACTTTATCTACCCATACCTATCGTACTATCCTCCTTCCTGGTGTCTGGGAGTATTTTCTTTACCTATATAACACATATAATGTGGATGATTTAAGCATACTCTTTCAATCACTATGCAAACTCAATATATCTTCATTCAGATCTGTTTTTATTGGTAAATCCTACATCATAGGTGTTTTTATATATAGGGCATTCATCCCAAATCTGAGTCACAGTTTCTTTCTCAACACTCATGTTCACTCCTAAACATGCTATCACACTTTAACTCTATGCACACCCTCCCAGCTCAACTACTAATAGCCAATCCCTACTTCCCATATTCTGTAGTACTCCCACCCTTATCTCATCACCACTACATCTCCTTTCATTCCCATATACGTGCATTTCTTCTACTAGCACTCTAGCTCACTTTAGTATGTCCTATATTGCTTCAGTACAACAAAGTATACTAACCATATTCTCTCTTTTCTTCTTAACTTATAATTCTACTTCCTACCACATATTTCACATTATACATTACCAATCTGATATATTTCCTATAAACCTATACCACCACCATACCTACATAAACATTCACATCTCAGCACACCTTTTCAATAGCACTAGCTCCCAATTCTATGCTTACATATATATCCAAACCAACACACTCTACCTACACATATCATAAGCATTTCACTAAACTCAAATCCATCCTACTCCTCTCTTGTACTCACATTAAACCTCAGGCAGATATTCATCCTAGCCCAGGGCCCACGCATATCTTCCTTCTCCACCCTTTCTTACACCTACTCTTCAAATCAAAACCTCTCCAGTTCTCCACATTACCCCCACAAACACTTTCCAGAGAGATAGACACTCTGACCTTTTAATTACTAAATTCAACCTCAGAAGCATCACCAACAAAATAGCAGCCTTTCATGTTTCCCTTACCCACTACTCTACAGATGTAACTCGGACACACTTACCTCAAAAAAATAAAGACACGCACAATAGATTGTAGTCTGTAGGATTTTTGTTTCTCACAACTGTAGGCTTCTTTTTTTTTACGTAGCTGGCTGCTGGCTGCTAGTGCTACTCAAACAAGGACTCGGGAATCCACTCCATAATCTTTCCTTTCCTCTCCGAAGTTCCAAACTAAGTGAACTTGCAAGCAAGCACCCAACCCAAAGAAAATTAAAGAGTCAGATAGGAAGCCTGATAAATTATATTAAATATTAGCAATAGGCTGGGCAGCAGTGTGGCACTTGTACCCATGTATGTACTAGTACTAGCTACTGAGCTACAAGAGCAGAAGGCAGATGTAACTGTCTCGTCCAGTTGTCCTGCACTGCCTGATAATACTGATTGTTTCTTGCTCTCTTTTTCAAAAAGAGAGTGAGAACCAATCAGTAATCACCCTGCCATTCACGTCACGTACGTGACTGCGGACGTGGCAGTCCGCCCCCCTTCCACTTTACTGTGCGGTTACTGCACAGATTTCTGGGCAAAACACAATGATGCAGAACTCCACATAGTCCAGACTGCCTTTACTAGAAGTCTGAGACAGTCCAGCAGCCAGCAAAAAAAAAAAAAAACCCGGGACTCGCCGAGCAACGAACATGCACAGTTCAAGTTCCGGGACTTTGCGAGTCAGTCGGACTCGTTTTTATAGCAAGCCAGTTAGTTTTCTTAATTTAAAAAAATATTTTATTTTACAAGTTGTGCTTTTCTTTTTTCTTCACACAACTGGGGGGCTGCAGTCCGATGCCATGAGCCGCCACTGGTCAGGGGTAATTAAAACTGGCCACTGCAGCTGCTGATATTGTGGGGGCCTAAAGCTGCCTATGATGTTAGTTTTAGTGGAGAGAATGCCCACCAGCAGGATTTAACTAAGTCAAGGGCCCTATATCATTGTTAAAACATCTAATGAAATTAAGAAGCCTGTAGATTCACAAAACGTTGTTACTACAATCAGGGTTATTTTTGAATTTTAAAGAAATTGTGCCAGTCCTTAGACTTCATCATTTTATGAGATATTATTATTTTATCAAGTACACAAGACTGCTGTAGTAACTTTTTTTGGTTTGACAAACATGCAGCAAAATATCAAAATAAGATAACTTGCTGTGGTTGGGCCCCCCCCAGTGATTGCAAGGTTTGCTGGTGCCTAAAACCGGCTATGATTACAATATTTTGATTGGCAGCTTACTTCCAAAATTAGCTAGAAAAGATTGACATATTCTTACGCTTTCTCTTTTTCTTAAGATAGGCAGAATTGTTGCAGACTTGTAAAACAGTTTTCATTTCTGCTGTCTGTCTTATAGTAACTAGGTAGCAGTGTATCTACTGTCTGATATAAGTAGAGAAAAGGGTTTTGGCAGTTTTGGCTCACGCTGATGAGCCACGTTTGCTAAATGCAGTCCTATTGACTGTAATGGCATCTTTTTGTGCTGAAGAATGGCAGAGTAATAATCTGCTCTTTCTGAGTATTCTAATCTATTTCACCATTTGTACCATTTTTTCAACTTACCCATTTCACAGAAGAGAGAGATAGGACTGCATACAGAGCTGAAACTAGGCTGTTTGACAGCAATTGCCATGACTGGATGCCAGTATTGGTGTCCCACCAGTGGTCGATTGCATGCCTTGGGCCCTGGGCTGTTTTCAAACCATAGACCACTCCGCATGCATTTTTAGGCCAAGCATAACTCCATATGTTCTTTTGGATTCATCTTCTTGATTGTTATAAATTATATTTTTGTTTCATACAGCAAAAATAGTTAGAGGGTGTTTTATATTTTAAGTTTTGAACATTTTTTTCCATTTATCAGTGAAAACATAGTAATCAATGAATGACAAAAAAGTACCCATTTCAGAACATTTCAGTCATAAAAGGCCAGTCAAGCTGTTGTCATTATAATCCTCCAATATCTGCACTCGTCAATTAAAGTAAAATAAATAAATAAATTACCTAGACCAGGTATGCCACAGGGAATAGCTGGTAAAAACCAACCACAGGCTCATAGCCAATAAAAACCAACCACAGTCTCATAGTTATGAGGTATGCAGTCCAGGAGACCTAAAGGACCCTAGCCCAAATTCCCAGTTGCCCCAAAGCACAGCCTGGTTAAGTGACTTACTCAAGGTAACACAGTAGGGAAACAAATGTAGAAAGACTCAAATGCTGCATCTTGACACAGGAATCAGCTAATTAACAGGTCAGAGATTTTGTACTCTGCCCTAATTGCCAGACAAAGTAACAATTTTTACAAAAACTGCGGAAATCATTTACAAGTTGGCCTTGTAGAGAAGGCTGGGTCACAGTAACATGCAACAATCACAGAATAATAGTGCTGAAGATCAAATTATTCTGAACATCTCTCCAAATAGTGCACACTATACAGACCTAGTAAATGAGAACCCCTTTACAGTTGCTGGAGGCTATAAGTTGGTACTGCAAAAATACGTTACTAAAATGCATCATGTTTAGTGTATGTTACACTATCTGGGCCTATGGATGAATTAATTCATTCTTTAGTGAATGAGTAAAGTACTGAATAAAGCAAAACAATTAAAGAAGACTTCGGTGTTGCACTAGCTCTTGTACAACTCCCTAGTCAAGAAAGCTCTGAAACACGATTCCAAGATGGCCGCAAGCTAGGAAGCACACTTCTCAGTCAGCTACTGACAGAAATCTACAATCTAGCCCAATCTGGGCTTCTGCACTTCTGCAATACCATCAGAAAGCAAAGAATGCTGTATTAAACTACATACTAAAACATTTTTTCAGCAGATTTGTAAAAGATACAGTATTTTTATATACTTATCAGCAAGATCAACATGTGCTGACTTGGGCATTTCAGTAAGAAGCTCAGGCCTCATCAATAAACTACAGGAAACTACATAGAAAAATAAGAAACTTTGATAAATATAAGACCATGGACTTAATGGAATCTCAAACATCAGAAACAAGACTTTCACAATTAACCTCACCGGAGAAAGAAGTCTGTACAAAGAGACAAAAAACTGTTAGACAGCAAACTGATTTACAAAAACAGACTGCCAAAATGAAGACTGAACAACCTCTGTTCATAGAAGAACCCAAGGCAGCTCTAACACCCTTGCAAAAGAAATACACTATTTTTCTACAAAGCTAAATGCATTTGGAAGTAATATAGATCAAATATTAAGTAGACTAGAGAAATATAAAGAGAAAAATGTAGAGAATAAAACTAAAATAGAAGAAATCAGATGAAGAACTAATGCCACAGAAAAAACAGTGTCTGGTCTACAACAAAAAATAATTGACTTAGAAGCCAGATTAAGAAGAAATAATGTGCTGATTAGGGCTATCCCAGAAGTCTACGAACAAGCTTCTCTGCATAATGCAGTTAAAGAAATCATTTAACTATTCTTGGACAGCAATGCTACAGTCCAAAATATTACAATAGAGAGATTCCACAGAGCCTTAGGAAAATCACAAATCTTGATAACCCTAGGCAAGTCTCCCTGAGAATATTAAATGCAACTCATGCTGATATGATTATAAAAGCTGGTAAATTTAAAAAACAAATAATTTGGAAAGGTAACAAAATAACAATTGCACAGAACTTACCCTTATCTATCAAGCAACAGAGACAAATTCTATCACCTTTCTGTGCATACTTAATAAAAAAACAAAATAAAATTCCAAATGAAGTATCCTGCCTCATTACAATTCCAGTACAAGGGATCCATGTACCAAGCAAAATGTAAAGATGTAGCAAACTCAGCTTTCTTAAAAGCATTCAATGAGATCCCTTCAAAATAACCAGTAAAATGTAAGTAACACAGTAATACTGTTTCTATCAGTATTTAAAATGCATCTAAATAATAAATGACTTTAAATCCGATGAAATACAGGTGCCACTAGTATTTTTAAGCATTATTTTGTAGTTTCTGAAGGTTTTTTACCTTTATATTGCAAGAAAAAGGCTCCTTAGGCTTTTCTTTCCATTGCAACATTCTAAAGCCGTTTTTCCAGGAAGTTAAGTTGCATCAGATGTCCCATGACCATTGACCTCGCGGCGCACATGTCAAGTAACTCATGCAGTGATCTCAGAGCCAAATTAAGTCTACGGCAGCCTAAAAGTCCCAAAAAGAAGCAGGAAAATAAGTGTTTACACTAAGAGAGCCTCCAGTTCGAACAGAATCCCATTCAGGAAGTAAGTTGCTGTATTAAAATGCTGGAAATCAAGAGAAAACTGCAATTAAGGATTTGAAACAATTTATGGCTCCATAATCTCACAGGTACTGAAATCCTTCCTTAAATCACTAGCAGTAGTAAATTAAAGGCAGGTATAGATGAAGAATATGTTTTGTAAATAATTGACAGTTTGAATGATAGAAGCCAAAAAGGAAGACTTTAACAATAAATGAAAGAAAAAAAAAAGCTAAGGTTAAAGTGATCTCTGCAGAATAAGACTGCTCATGAAGAAAAGAAACATTATAACATAGGACTTTGTGGCCCTACTCTTGTAAATAAAGCTGACTTTATACTCATTCAACAGGTTTTTTTTTATCAACTAGCAGTAGGAGTTCTAGAGAAAGGTCATGATAATAGTATGTGTATTAGACACATTTTAATTTGAAGAATATAAAGTAGCTATATTTTATCTACCTGTCCAGACGAATTATAAAAATGGTAGTATATAACATCTGCTCATACCATATTGTGTGATACACTCTACAGTTAATGAGTCTATTGCTCTATTAGGTCGGGTTTTTTATTCCTGTACTATGTATAGCACTCAAAAGAAGGTTAGAGAAAAGGTATGGAACCTTCTACAAGGTTATATATTATATTGTATACGATCAGTGCAAGCCATAAGTTACACACAATGCCTAATTGGGTTAAAAATATCTATTATATTCATAACTAAGTTGCTGGCTGGGAAGTGTTTACCCTAGCAATGTTGTGATGTTCTTTGGAATGCAAACTAATTATTGTATGATAGTTAAAATTGTATATATTTTCAGTTTTTTCAATTCTAGGAGTATGTTTATATTAATTGTTTACTGGACTACCCTTCTCTTTCAGAGGATAGTGGTAAGTGGTTAGGCGCTAGGGAATTTCTGAAAGAGTGTTATGTTACCTCCCCCTCTCATGCTGTTGCAACCCAACACCCATCAACTAATAACCACAATATTTTACCAAATATTCTCCTCACAGCACACATATGTATTTCAGCTAAAGGACTATTCAAATTAAAATTCAGCTTAGATGATTAACATAGCCTCTTGGAATATTAATGGATTACAATACATTAAAAAGAAAAATGCACCTTATATACAAATCAAAGTGAGATATAACTTTTTTGCAGGAAACTCATATGACTATGGAACAATGAAACAAGGGTACAGAAAAAAACACTAAGTCGGTTTAGCAAATAATAGCAGCTAGTGATAGTATCGCATCAAGAGGGACAGCTATAATAGTCAAGAAGTCATTTAAAGGGAGCATCATTAAACATAATATTGATTCAAAACGTAGATGGTGCTATTTCTCATGTTTACATCCAGCATACAACAAACCATTATTACTTTGTAATTTATATGGGCCTTGCAACTATCAGCTTGATTTTTTTAATTGAAATCTATAACTTATTATTAAAGCAACCAGAATATCTGATTATAATTGGCAGAGATTGGAACATAACAGTAACTCCATCCAAAGATAGATCAAATAAAAATTACACTCAGTCTCCTCATGCCATAACCTTTCTATCATAATTAATTGAAAACTTTAAACAAACTTTAAAGAAAATGTGGACGCACAAGAATTAGTGCACAATATATCAAGTAAGACACTAACTTATGAAGATATTCAATTGTTAAGCAAGGGTCTAAACTTTATTCCAAGAAGTCACAGTAAACTAACAGACACAGTCACTGACTTGAAAATATTTTGCAGAAATGTCTTGCTAAAATTGTTATATAAAACCCAAACTAGCAATACTTCTAAAACAGAAGCATTCACATTTAAGAGACTAAGTGATTTCGTGCCAACCCATCACCCACTCGTTGAGGCATATTTGAAATTAACTGAAGATGAGTTACATGTATACTATGCAGATAGAGTAGAGCAAAAAAGATGTAAAAGGAGAGATAATTTAACTTATAAAGAAAGAGTAAGTCTAAAACAATTACAGGAAGACTCTACTATAGTTATTAGACCAGCTGACAAAGGAGGCAGCATTGTTGTTATGGATATGCAAAATTATATCGGAGCAATGACAGAATTGATGCAGGACAAATTCTATGATTTAATAACAAAAGACGATGTTATAGAAACTATAAGATATGTGAAGAATACGCTAGAGGATATTTTCAAAAGTAAACTGATTGACAAGGAATTATTTGACTATCTTAATATTCTAACACCTACTATACCAGTTATTCAAGGACAGCCGAAAATACACAAGGATAATAAGAACCCACCCATGAGACCAATAGTTTCTGGACGAGGTTGGGTCACAGAACATCTATCAGTATTTGTAGAAAAACATCTGAGGGCTGTACTAAATAAAAATAAAATAGTACTAAAAGACACTAAACAATTCCTTACAGAATTTTATGATTGTATTCAAGACAAAACAATCACTAAAGACTATTTATTTGTCACATTTGACATACAGTCACTGTTCACAGTGATTCCCAATGAACTGGGCTTGAATTATACATTACAGTACCTGAAAAATCACAGTGACTATACCAATGTACTTATTGACTTAATAGTTCACTTTTTGGAATTAGTCTTAGAAAATAATGTCTTTATGTTCAAGGATAACATCTATAGACAGAAAGATGGCGTAGCCATGGGTACATCTAGTGCCAACAGCTACGCCAATATGTTTCTTGCACATTGGGAAGAACATACATTATTTCTACAAAATTTCTTTGAGAAACATGTGATATTTTACAGACGTTTTGTGGATGATGTCTTTATTCTTTGGAAAGGGACACCCCAACAACTTGAATCCACATACCTAATCATGAACAATTTAATACCATGTCTTAAGTTTACCATGAAGTTTTCAGAGGATAGAATTGAGTTTCTAGACTTATATATAGAGAGGCTACATAATAATTTAATTAACACTGGAGTTCATCGTAAAACATGTTATGTTAACTCATTGGTTCTAAGATCCAGTATGCACCCTCCTTTTGTCTTTAGAAATATTGTGAAAGGACAAGCTATTAGAGCTTCCAGACTGAATCCAATGGAAGAGGGATTTCACACTGAGATAAATGATTTGAAATATAGACTATTAAACAGAGGATATAAAGTCGAGGAAATACATTCTAAGATAGACGAAGTGTACAATTTACGCTCCATTTCAGCTATGCCATACTTTGGATCCAACAATGCTAGCTATAATGAGAAACAAAATATGAGTGAATCTTTCACTAAATTCTCCACCTTCTTTTCATCTGATCATATAGAGATTAAGCAGATTATAGACAAACACTGGGGTATATTACAGATAGATGAAGAAATTAAACAGATAGTAGGAGAAACACCAAGGTTTATCTTTAAGAATAAACACAACTTAAAAAGAATGTTATGCCATCCTAAATTTGATAGGAAATCTATAGAGAATGGATGCACAAGACGCTGTGGTCGCTGTAATTTCTGTTGTTACATAGACAGTAAGACAGAATTCTTTCATCCTGATCAACAGAAAGTTTTTAATATAAGAGCTGAAGCCAACTGCATGACTTCTCATGTGATATACCTAGCTGTTTGTCAATTATGTTCATCCTTCTATGTTGGTAAAACAAATCGACCACTGAGGGATAGGATAAGGGAACATGTATATCACATAAGGAAAGGTACATTACATAATGCCCTTGCCAAGCATGTAGCATTAAATGATGACACACATAGATTTTTGTTCAAGGTACTTGAAGTAATTACTCCCAACTCTAGAGGGGGTGACATTAAGATATATACAGAGAGTAAGGAAACTGAATGGATAATTCTACTAAGATCAGATAAAGGATTAGGCCTCAATGATAGGGCCTCTATCAAGCCAAAATTAAGACAGCATAGAAACATTAGATAAAACCCCTAGAAATAGGTATTCTATCTCTCTGTAAACAAATTGTCTTTTATATCACTACCATGTCATTACGTCATAGATTTAGTTACCACATGTAGTGTGGTTACTTTATTTTATAAGACATTATATTAATTTATACATACATATATATGAAATTTTATATGTTAGACATTAAGCATACTTGTCTATAGAATCTTTCTCACACTAATATCTATTTTAATTACAAATATATATGTACTAACTGATATGTTTTTTATATATATATTTTATATATAACTTTTTTATATATGTGTTTCCTATGTATACTTTATATATAAGATTGTGTTTAAATGGTTTTATCTTTATCAGATTTGTATATTAAGCTGGGTCTTTGATGTCTGCCTGCTTCTTTAAATAATCATACCAATTAACTTACTTGATTGATTAATTGTTTAAAACCTGTGTATATATAAGATGTGGAATCTTAGAATGAATGTAAGATCTGATGAAGCTACACAGCGAAAGTGCTTATCTTATTAATTATTGATAATAAAGTACTTTGAACTTTAAGTGTTACACTTGTTTTCGCTCAGTCCTGCTATTTTGATTTACTATAATTGATGACTTCAACTAAATAGATCCCATTGAACTTAACAAAGGCAGTCTAAGTCCCAGATATACATATTTCTCCCCATACCATAAGATCTGGTCCAGAATTGACATATTTCTAATTTCTCAAAGCTTTGCTCTTTATGAAGTACAATATAATCTAGAACCTAGATCAATATCAGATTACACAAAAATAAATCTAGCAATAACACAAAATAAAAAGAGATATACTACCCACAATACCTCAAGCTGGTCTTTAAACTCAAACCTGCTGAAAATTAAAGAAGTGGAACAAGAGATTATAAACTCTCTTATTCAGTTAAACAAAACCTTGTAAATAATGATACTCCTCTGGATATTCAATGAGCAGCCTTTAAAGCTACGACTAGGGGTACCTTCATCCAAAAAGCATCATTTTACAAAAAGCAAAAAAATTAAAAAATAACTAACATAGAGGGCAAGCTAAAACAAATCAAAATAGAATTGCAAAGAAACCACATTCCCACTCTTGAGAAAGAAATGACAAATTTACAAAAGCAATTAAATGAGATCCTAATGCAATAATATACATTTACAGCACTAAGGATGCTATATAAATGTGCAGAATGGGCTCAGACCCCTTCCAAAATGCTAGCAAGACTTATCAATGTTAGGAACCCTGCATGTAAAATATAAGAAATAAAATATAAAGACAAAATTCATAACTCAGACAATGAAATAATACGTGTTTTTGAAGAAATATTTCAATCCATATATGGCCCACAAGATCATATTAATGACAACCTTTTCCAAATCTTTGTGGATAACTTAGACTTCCCTCAGATCAATGACTCACAATATAATAGTCTTAAAAGTGCATTGACAGAAGAGGAAATAAATAAAGCGATTGAGAAGTTAAAATCTGGGAAAGCTCCTGGTCCTGATGGATAAGTGGCAGAATCCTATAAACATTTTAAGCAACAGTTAACCCCAGTACTTTTAAAGCTATACAATTATGTAATTGAAGTTGGGATATCAGACCTTTATTTGAACAATTCCAAAACCATACTTATACCAAAACCAAATACAGACTCCACAAATCCAAACAACTACAGACCTATAGCTTTGATAAATATAGATTTAAATATATTTTCAACAATTTTAGCACACACGATGCAAAAAGTAGCCCCAGCTTTGATTGCACCAGAACAACTAGGCTTTATGAGTCAGAGACAAATATAGGACAACACATTAACCAGTGATGCTGTATCCCACTTATGTGCCAAGGATAAATCCCGTAAATATGCTTTATCGGTTGATGCAACAAAAGCCTTTGACAGAGTCGATCAAAAATTCCTCCTCTTTGTACTTTCTGAATTTGGATTCCCTAAAGAATACATAGAAATGATCAAAATGTTATATAGTAAAGCAGCTACAACTCTGTATATTAATAAGAAAACATCTAACCCAATACAAATTCTTAATGGCACCAGACAGGGATGCCCACCCTCACCAATTCTGTTTAATTAATATATAGAAGTATTATTACTATAAATCACTCAGAGAACATATCATCACTTTATTTCAATATCTAAAACCCAAATAAAATACACAGCCTTTGCAGACGATCTCAATATGTAGTTTCAATATCCCAATTCTGACTTAAATAAAATCCTATCATCCATGGAAAAGTTTTCCCTAGTATCTAACTATGAAATTAATCCTAAGAAGTCAATTATATACCCAGTTAACCCTTGTGGGACATACAGAATTTTATTTTCTGGAGACAAATGTTAAAGTGCAATATAAGCTGAAATATTTAGGTATAATCTTTAGCCATACACAATCAGATATGTTCAATAACAATATAGTTAAAACCTGGTCCAATATAATAGGTAACATTAACAAACGGGAAAAGCTTAAACTATCTACCTTATCAAAAGCTTCAATAGTCCAAATTAATATACTGCCTAAGATTTTATACCATTTGAATGCCACCTTCATGAAGATTCCAGCTATCTTCTTCAACAAGATGAAAGTTCGACTAGCAAAATTCATATGGTACCCAAAAAGTACAAGAATTAGCTATAATAAACTAATACTATCAAAAGAAAAAGGAAGTATCTTCATGATTTTCAACTGTACTATGAAATTATTAATGCTAGGCGCATTATGCAAATAGCAAACCA
>NC_056743.1:151422456-151459956 GCF_019279795.1 Protopterus annectens | reverse complement strand
ATTTTATTTGTGATAGAGTAATGATTGCAAGCAAAGTAAACACAATGCCAGGGTGAAGTGACTAATTATTATACTTAAAATAATACAGTGAGCAAACCTGCTTACTGTCCAGAATAAAGCGACAGTTGATATATTACTACACTGTCCATTTCAATGGAATAGAATCAGGAAGCCAAAAGTGGAGCATATTTATTTATTTATTGGGTTGGGAGGGTGGCCTAATGGTTAAGGTGTTTGCCTTATAAACACAAAGTGCAGGGTTTGAGTCTCACAAGGGATAATTGGCTAAGCTTAAAATGGCTCGCAAGAGCAGTTAGCTTAGTACTAATCTATGAACCTATCTATGAACCTATTATTCATTTATTTATTTACATTTGTTAACCATGATAGTCCAAAGGACTCAAGCCCATTTTCCTCAGAGGCCTCAGTAGACCATAAGTAAAGCTGACAACCAGAGTAAGAATGACTGACTAAAGTGAGTAGGAATATTGTTGGTACGTGTAAGGCAGTATGAGAAGGTGGACATAAAAATAGGTAGCCATACCTCTCAACTGTACAGATTTTCACAGCATGTCCAGATTTTTGTACCATATTTTTAGTGTATTCCTCATAAAATTTTGATTTTCTGCCAAATCACTGGCAAAGCATTGAGAATTGAAGTCAGAAAATAATGACACACATTTGAGTTTTAGACTCCATACCCTTCAGAAAATACATTTCAATGCAAAACCTGTTATTCTGTCAACTTTCTCTGTTTGTAAGTGCAATATTTAAAAATGTTCCTATTTTTGGTTCTTTATCCCCTATTATTTATGGTTTGCCCAGATTTCTTGCTCTAAGAAGTTGAGAGGAATGATCAGGAGAGAAGAAGTGAGGGGAAGTGGGACAAAGGGAAAATGAGGATAAGTGTGGGGGGGCAGAAGTAAGAGATGTTTAGTGGATAAAATAATGATAAAGGGGAAAGAGGAAAAGAAATATATGATAGAAATATAAATAAATAAATAAATAAATAAATACATAAATAAATGATGGATTAATTGAATCACTTCATTGTAATAGGTAGGAGATTTAGATAAGGGAGGATGTAGACATCAAGTACAAAGCAACATCCAGCATGAGGCAAGGTAGGTTTTTAGATTTTTTTATGAATATTGAAAAGTACAATTCATATATAGGTTGTCACTTTGTTGATTGTTAGATTTGTGAATTTGAAGAAAATTTAGAGACTGCAATCTGAGATTTCTAGTGGGGGTATATTTATCTACTAAAGATTATTTTGACAGTGGTGGGCTTCTTGAGAATCTTGTGCATAGTTTTTAGGTAATTTAAGTTTAATAGGTGAGATTACTTAGATTACAGAGGGCAGTTATCTGATGTTGCTTGTGTGGCATGCTTGCAACAGATTGGCAGGAATCTTTTGCTGTGCCAAAGCATTTTAGCCAGGGGGAAATATATACTCTAAACAGATTTTTTTGTTTGTGTTCTCATAATTGGCATCACTGTTTGTTGTTTATTTTCAAGGTTTGCAAAATCAGTTTGAGTGTGTAGATTGCTATACTTCCTTAATTATGGTTGGATTTGTTCAGCAGGCAGGTAACACAAGTAAACGAAACAGAAATGCATTGAGGGTAGGTATCTCTAGCTGTGCTATAGGTTATAATGTAGTGCATGATCATTACACAGGCAGGAATACTTTCTTAAAGATTATACTTAGTTAGCAAGTTCATAATTTTTTTTTCCTTTTTTTTTTTTCTCTTGGCAGCTCCAATGATTGACCCTGCTCATGTCTTGGATGTCCTCCCACCTTGTGTATACTCTCCAACCTATGTGGTGAAGGACTTCCCCATTGCTCGTTACCAAGGCCTGCAGTTTGTGAGTGTCTTTGGCTTTCTTATGCTCATCAGTCTGTTCTGGAACTTTATATTATTATAGTCATGTGACACTTCTTGTTCAGTAATTTCAACAAGCTGACAACTATTTCTGCATGCAGAGAACTACCATATAAGTTCTGAGTGTTATGATCAGTTGTCTATAACTTAAGGAGTGCAGCAGATGAGGAAGTTATGTTATGTGTCTTTTCTGTTTTGTATTAACTTTCTAACCAGTGGTCATAAAATTCAGTTGGAAAACTAGTTTGGTCTAGAATTCAAAGACAGTGATGGTCCGAGTCCTGCTGCTGGGTTGTTGGTTTGGGACAAGGAGTCTGTCTGTGATGCTGACAAGTTGGTTTTGAGTAGCAGACCTGGTGCCTGAGATTCTGTCATAAAGACAAGGAAGAGGGAGAGAATCTGACCAGCGTTGGCAAAATTACCTTTCCTAAAGCTAAGCAAAAGTTGATAGGTTCATAAGTTCATAGTTTGACCAATCGCAGGGCCTAGTGGCTATTCAGGAGCTTCATTCCTAGATCCCATGTTGGATCTTGCAGCTGCCCATGTATTCATCTATTTTTTTTCTTAAAAATATAAACTGATGGACTGAGTTTAATTAGGAGGGGGAGTTTATTATACAGTTGTGGGATTCTTTGAAATATGGAGTTAAATAATTTCATGGTATGGATGATATTTTTTTACTAAAGCTCATAGTCCTTGTGTATTCAGGCCACTGGAAGGGTGTTATTCTAAGCAAGAGGCTTCAAACAGTCAATTAATGTTCTGCGTGTCAGGCACAGATATGCTCTAACAAGGTGATACTATGCAATGAAGAAATCTTACAGTTTTTGTAAGTTGGTGATGTAATCCTAAGATATCCTATCTGTCAATAACCATTGCTCATGTATCATCGGGGAGATAGCATGCAGGTATACAGCAGAAAACAAAGTCTAGACCCATAATATGGTATTCTTTCCTCAGTTATCACCTTCAACAAGAATGAATATACAAAAGAGCGAAGTATTGCCAGATAAACACAATGCATAAAAATAAAAAACAATGCCTGCTCCATATTGAAAAAAATGAATTTAACACAACACAAGTTGATGTCGTTACCATTTCCCAGTGTACTTTATTATATCTAAGAATATTATTCAGTAATGTAGCTAAGGCGGAGTAAGAAGGGCAACTGTCCCTGGTGCAAAATGCTGGGGGTGCATGATCAGCCAACCATAACCTCTAATGCAGTATTGGCTTAGCATTGTTGCCGTTCTGTGCAACACCACTCATTTCCATAGGGAAGTGGAACAGAGGAATTTCAATAAATAGTTTGTAGACGTAAAGCTTCACAGAATTATGGGAGGAATACTGCCTGATAAGGTACCACAGGAAAAATCACAGACCCTGGGGTGGATGTCAGTGACAGTGGGGCAGATAGCATGGTGTAAGAGTAACTGTAAACCCATGACACTGGTATGGCACTGTGCCATCTGCCTGTGGCTCAACAACCATGTACCATGGGCATCTCCTGAAAATTATGCTGTAAGGGAGCTGGGTTCCAGCACCATATGCTGAGGCATTCCTACAGTAGGTAAAAGGGGTAGAGATCGTACACAGAAGTGACAGCAGCTGATAATCAAGTGCTTAAAATGGCAGTGGAGGTGGTGACCATAGCTGCACTATGTAAATTGGCAAGTTTGTGTATAACACAAATTGCAACTGATAATGAAAAGCATTAATGGTGTCGGCTGTGGCCACAGATATGGGCACTACAGTACATATTGTAGACCCCCAGTGACTGTCATATTTTACCCACAGGTGTTCATGCATTAGCATTAGGGAGGCAACACTTAGTAAACTTCACTGAACAAAACAATAAACTGCTACTGCAGGCCCTCCACACACACACGGTACATACTTCTTGGACAAAACTGCCACAAACCGGCATTATTGGGACCAGACTTAGTAGGGAATGTTGCAGAATGTTAATACTGTGAGTAGCCATAATGAGGTCTATTCAAGAGGTCTGATAATGAGTTCATTATATGACAGTCTATAGAAAGGAAAAGTCATGTGACAATGTGAAGGGTAGGTCTACCAGAAGAGGTTAGTTGCCATTATTTTAACAGCTCACTACAGTGAAGGAGATAATGGTCTCACTCTGTTACCCAAGGAGAGCAGCCTGTCATAACTTGGGGTGGTTTGGATGTAGGAGTTACGATGGCACCAACACAGCATGTGATAGTATGGAAAGCAAGAGTTTAGTAATGTCCATTACTGTACTGTATAGCACACTGCACTGAATGGTGAGAATTGCTCAAGGTCATTCAGCATATTTATCCTTCCATGTATCTCTGGTATGCAACAGCATCAGCAGCTATCTACATGTCTGTCAAAATATTCTATAGCTATGTTTTAATGTGTAGTAATATGCATGCCAGAGGGGGGTGCAGTGGCATATGTATGTGGGGAGACAGTGCTGTCATGTGTGTCCTGTATTCACAAATTCCAGTGGTGGAGGTTCTAGCACAACAACTAAACATAGGTCTGATGTCAGAAGGGCAGTTGTGGTTGTTGATGGCAGCAACATGCAAGTGGTATGGACCAACAACACAGTGGCACAGCCTACAGCCATACAGGGGGAGGCATCACCAACAGCCATCTTTACAGTGGTTTCTATAGAACTACAGGCAGACCACATGGTCTAACTGTGGCATAGTGGACATCTCATGAGCGATAGTCCCTCACACACTCTACCTGTGTTCCTAGCACACACATCTGAAATAAATGTGCATTGGATTTGATATGCCATATCCACCACAGGAGACCGATGTAAGGAGAATTAGCATAACCATGAGTCCAGGACCATCTTTGATATGGCAACAAAACCTGGCATTAAGCAGGGAATGCACAGGCCATTGATCCAGGCATAAATGGCTAATATCCACAACATTGTGGAGATGGTAAGTGTGCTCCTGGGCATGTGGAATGATGTGCACTAACTACATAGTGACATTAAGTATAGGTATAGTGAGCATAAAATGCAGCTACACAGTAATATGAAGTACAGGTATAGTGACCACACAGTGCAGCTACACAGTGACTTGAAGTATAGGTATACTGACCACACAGTGCAGCTACACAGTGACTTGAGGTGTAGGTATACTGACCACACAGTGCAGTTACACAGTGACTTGAAGTATAGATATAGTGAGCACACAGTGCAGCTGCATAGGGACATGATGTGTAGGTATAGTGAGCATACAGTGCAGCTAGGTTTACTGGTGGCAGATTTTACCTCCATTTGTATCTCCAAGAGACACAGTGACACTGCCACCTGTCCTTCCAAAGGCCATGGCAGGGTCAAGATGTGGGGTAGTCAGCCACAGACCATCAAAAGTCAAATTAGACAGATGAAATGGCATCACTGCCACCCATGGGCACATAGTCTGCTACCCCTGGTTGCAGGCATTATCCAATTTTTGGCAGTGGACCTTCCTTGGTTTAAAGCCTGCTATATCCCGCTAAGGCCACATCCTCACAGTCACTTATTCATATGCATTGACAAGATTATTGGCATTCATGTTTATCAGGAATAATAGACAGTATGGCTTGTCAGGTGTGGTGCTCACACTCCTGTAGTTTGCCCTTAATGTAATCCATGAGAGGGTCATATCATGCTTCTAGGAACCAGTTAGCAGGATGGCTGTACTAATGATGCTGGTTCTGTCACAGTTTGTAAATATATGGACTTGTACATTAATTAATCTAAAAATGTGACTGCTGGTCATAAGCATCACAGTGTGAATAAAGCATGTGACTTGTATGCTCATGCATAAACAATGTGAAAGACATTAGTGCTGTGTTGCAGTGCTATGGCTATGTCCAGAGCCATGGTACAGCACTCGTTTTACAGCATGTAATCCACAATCATGCATCCAGGTGCACAGGCTACTGTTTTACTCCTTGAGTGGACTTCAGTGAGTGTCCCTGGCTATGTCTGGCCTTGAGCAATGCATGGTTCTAGCATGGTGTGCCATGGAGGGCACTTCCTGTATTGATGAGCATCTGTCAAGAGTAATATCATGACATACTGTGGAAGGTGGATGCCTATCATGAATTTGCTGGAATGGTAAAGCATGACACTGTCATCAGCCATTCAAGTGAGTTGTGTCAGAATTAGTATGATGAGCTAAACTGGCACCACCCTGACCTATTCCATCAGTGGGAGACAGGAAAGAAAACCTTTAATGTACCATAAGCTTTTTTTTTTTCTCCTGTACTACTGACTTCTACTGCCTTAGCTGTTGTATATGTATAGTTAAAAGACTGTGCAATTCATTCTCCAATGGAGCAGGGACAATATCACAGTACGGTTCTATGTCACAGAAATAGTGAGAAGCATATGATGTCAGTTTATGTCCACTGTAAAACTGTGACTGTATTTGTAGCATATGTGTGCGTTTATTTCCCCCATTCTGTTATCCTTTCGCAGGTACATTTGTGGAAGAGGATTAAGTGAGGCTCAGGCTCTGCTGGCTGTGCTGGTTATCACCTCAGGTGTTTTGCCATCAGTGGCAATCAGATCTGCTTCTCAGTTCTCAACACCTAAAGGTAACATGAAGAAGGTCACTGGTTCCCTCTGTGTCTGTTTCTCAGGAGTGTAGTAAAGTCAGTTAGGCAAGGCCTGCACTTTTAAAAATAGACCAGACTGATCTCCCCAGTTTCTATAGGTAATTTATGGAGGAGGGTGGCAGCTAAAGAGGTGGACTGGCAATTGGATATTCACCTCTGAAATGTGTTGCTCATTTTAGCATGGCTTGTGTAATTGTGTGAGCAGCAGGTCCAACCCATCTAGCCTGCCTACAGCCAGCCATGGCAAGACCCTCCCCTGTTAACATCCTGATGGTTTCCTTTCTGTATGTGTGTCTCCTCATTCATTTTTTATTGCTGAACACTCCTCCTATTGCCACATTTCCCCATCTGTATATTTTACTCCATCGATTTCCTTCACCACATTAAGTGAATATCACCCTTGTCTGTCATAATCTGTGTTCTTTATTTCCCTATTTGCCCGTTACCTGCCCTTCTCCTTTTATCTTATCCATACCAATCTCACACTACCTTCAGCACCTACCTTTCTTATCTAAATCTTACAAAATGGACTGTTTCCTTGCAATGAAAAATATTACGTTTCCCCGGACCCTTCATAGTTTACGGTTATCCTTCTGTGCTTCCATCTGCTTGCTGCTCTCCAGTTTCCTACTTTCTTATATACCCCAGTTGCTTCCCATTTATATGACAAACAGGACTGGCACTTTGTTATGCATATCCACAGTATCCTTCTTCATGGCTGCCATGTTGTTTTTCTTTTTCTGAATGAGTGACACTACATTGTATGCCTGAGCTGTACTAGCCTGTTTTAAACCATGATGTCCATCACATTAGTCACGCATCCTACTTTAGCACAGCAAAAGCCACATAAAATCCTAGTGCTAATTCTCCCATTAACGTGTTTAATTATGATGTGCCTTGCACAAACAGTCATTTAATGCCTAATGTACGTCTGATTAATTTTATGGCTTTTTGTGCAGCAGCAGCTGAACAATTAGAACTGTGCTGTTGATGAGTCCTTGCAAATGCTCCTTGTCCATTTTATAAATGCTGGATAAACTGTGTCATCCTACAATGTGTTAGGCATTCAGACTGATTTCAGATGAAAATAATACCTGTTTCTGTACAGAATTCCATTAGAACCAGGTTAGAAGTCCAGCCTTTTTCCACAAGAGTAGTGTTACCACTTTCACTACTGATAACCCAGGATGCAGTGGTAGCTTGTGTGCTAAACATTTTAAGTGAGGTAGGAAGGAATGAGTGCTGATGGCCACCTCTCCTTACTTGTGATGTCAAATCACACATAGTATAATCTTAGGTGGACTCCTACTGATCATTTTAGAACCTGATAGGAAACAGGGACAAATTCCTGGATTTTTATTTGTATTTATTTATCTAGTTGCTTAAATGAGTAAATTAAATGATCCTTCTTGGATGCATTTCAGCCATAATTTAGGGCATATTGGTAACATTAGGTGAATGTATATGCCTTAGCCTTACTCAGAAGGTTGTAAGTTCATATGCATTCAACAACCAAGACTTACCATAGTTGAGCAGTGAGACATTTCCTGAGGTTAATATAATCATACTGCATAGTTATATGGTAATGCATACTACAGAAAATGTAAAGACAGTCTGATTTTTTAGAATCACCTAATAAGATCATCTAGACCCTCATGTCACAAAATTGGTACTGAACACTTGAAAGTGCATGCAGGGTCGGAGTGTTGAATAAACATAAAAATAATCAGATTTATTGTATGATGAAGAAATGGTGTTTCTGAAAGGTCTTTTGCATCTTCCTTTCAACAACATTATTGATGAGTGAGCTTCAAACAGACTATTCTGTGTGTGATTTTAACCTGAATGTGAACTCATTCAAAATCATTTGGAGACGTTTTATTGAGAAATTGAACAGCTTTATGTAAAATATGGCTTTTCTTAACCATCAGAAATAACTATTTGCATAGTTGAAGAACAAAAGTCTGTTGGAATATTGATTTTATTATTGTTTGAAAGAAAGTATGTGTTTTGTAGAAAATAAAATAGATTATACATGCAGCGATTTTGTAATGAAATGCAGAAGTAAAAGAGATCTCATAAGAATGGGTAAGAAGGCCGGAGAGTGCCTACTTACATGAATACTAAAGTGAAGTTTGAAGCAATTTATAACTGTTTAAGCTCTTTAAGAAATAAACTGAACTTCTTTGAACATTTGCTATCTGTTGATGAGCTCATTTGCAGTTTCTAGATGAATGTTATGATGCCTAATCTTTTGTTTTTATTTCATTTTATTTTATGTATGTGTCACCAATAGTATGCTGAGGAATTTTCTGATGACAGAGCTATCATAATCACAGCAGAAGATTTTTTAGCAGTGCAGAGAAGACAGTGAAGCTAATAGTATACCTAGTATATCTGTTAATATTTATATTAATGCCTTGATGTGCAATTAAATTTCTTGTTTAATAAAATATTAAAAGATAACCTTTTCAGCCTGGAAAACTAATGACATCATTCTGTTTCTAAGTGGAAATAGTTCAGTTGTTTGTGAAATATAGATTTACCAGTTTTATGTCTCGGCAGTGGGTAAAATAGTAATAATGGCAAATATGGACAACATTTTTTAACTATTTAAAATATAAAATAGTAATATTTCTAACAAAACAATTATGGATAAAAGCAGATGTCTCCTGAACAATGTTATACATTTTTTCTGAGTATATATAACAGTCATCGTGAATAAGATTGTATTTATTTTAATTTAATTTTATTGATTTGTTAACCAGGTAAACCTACAGAACACAACTGTCTCTTTTCTGGGGCAACCAGGGACAACTGCCTGGTTAACGTACTTGGAGTCACATGGTAGAAAATGAAAGTACAAGGAATTCAACGCTGTAGCTATGGCAGCAGTAAACAACTCATTAACAACTCAGAGCCTAAATCTTCTGTGCTAACTTCCATACATACCTCTCAAGTGTACCTCATTACGAGGAACATATCTCATTTGGGGTCTTACAAAGTTCCACATTTATACTTACGGATATGAATATTTAATCTCTGTCTGCCATTCAAGCATACCTTTCAAACTCTCAGCTTTCAAAATCATAGCAGTGTAGCAGGAGGCATTAAAATTCATAGCGGAGGGCCAAAACCATTGCACTCCAAATGTGCGTGGAGTGAGGGCACAAATATGTACAATACCCTTTCACCAGGTACAAGCAATGAAGTTAGATCCCTCAGAAAATATATCCTTAATGCACTGTAAAAAGATACAAATACAATCTTATTCACAATGACTGTTTCATTGGGCTGCTATAAGTCTAGCTATAGTTTAGTTAGCAGTTTTAGTACAACCTTTGAATATTTTTATTTGTCAGTACCATGGTTGTGCAACTTTCATTAAAACACATTTATATAGCAGATAAATAAAAACACAGAAGACACCTGTAATTAGAACTAAACTTGAATTCCCAGCATTTCTACCGAAGCCACGCGACCTAAACTTGTCAAGCCTGTCTGAGCGTTTTTTGCTGCTGTTCTCTTCTCCAGGCAACAACAACAAAAAGATGGTTTTGCTCATTTTAGTTCCAGACAATGTGAAGCTCCAGTTAGAGCAACGTTATAAAACTGTTTTGCCACCTGACGAAAGTCTTACCAAAAAGCTCTTTCATTTTTTTTTTGCACAAATCATACTGCATTTTAACCTTTCTGCTTATTATAACATAAAAACTATACACAGACAGATACAACCATCATTTATAGCAACTTGTATGACTGATGTTTTCTTGTGATATAATTAATAAACACATAAATAGCAGCTCAGAAACATATTTCAACAAAATCTAGCAATGAATTTCAATATATTTTGGTTATTTGGGACTAATCAACTGAAATCATGAAGCTACTTCCTCTTTGATACATCAGTTACCACTTTTACATTTTCAGAGAAGACAGTGAGGAGATAAGAACCTAGCCAGTCACAGCATCATTCACACTAGTGAGGGCTTTTTCTTGTATGTCCTAACATTCTCTGGCATGTTGGGTATATAATGGAAACATGAGATATCCACCTCTTCCAACATGGAAACATATCTCTCAGGTGCCCACTCACTTAACTAGTAGGTATTTTCCTTCTGCATGGCCATGATATCACCACCAGAGCTTGTGATTGGATTCATCCCTGTACAGACCTCTACACTCTTCCCCTTGGAAGAGGTTAGCAGTTAAGGCCTCGTCACTCATCTTACCCTTTTGTCAGTCCTCAAAGGCCTGGGCCACTAATCAGCTCATATCATCTTAATCAAATTCAGGGCCTCATCCCTGTACTTCATGGAGATGATGAAAGCCTGTATGTTTTAGTAACACCACGTGAACCTGTCATATTCTTGAATTCTTGGTCAAGCTATTGATCTCTGTCTATCTCTCTCTCTCTGCAAGCTCTTTCTTAGTCTCTGATAGGCTCAGTAATTCTTTGTAAGTGTTTCTGATATCTAAGATTCTGCTTTACTGATGTTGCTTTCATAGTAACAGGCTCAGTTTCTCTCTGTCTCTCTTAGTGCTGCTATTATCTGAGATCCATTACTAGTGATGTTGCTTTCCCACAAAATGACATGCTTTTAAGTACGATAAAATGATGTTTCCCTCCTACGTATCATAGATAAACTCTGCTAACTAAATACTGACCTCTTATGTTGACCTGTAGTTACAAACTGGATTATTCATACCACACACACTGAATGTAATTGATACCTCTTTTAGTCACAGGAATGTGAGTAGCATTTACTCCACAGGTCTTGATCATAGGCTCATCCTCTTTAGCAACTACTTCTCTGAAGTGAAATGTAATGTCAAGGGACTTTGTCTTCTTAAGTATGCAAATGGCTGCAACCTGAGTGCAATTGTCAGATTCCTTTTTGAAACTTGTATCTTCCATCATGGACTAAATCAGACTAATGCTTTGTAGTTCAGTCATTGGCTGACACAGTACACCAGAAAAATGTATCAAAGCCATCACTTTCTAGCTTTGTCACATTGCTGCCCTCCCACCCTCAGAACAGGGTACCTGGGTTCAAACTTATCTTGGAACACTGTGCTTTCTTTAGGAAGTCCCTACCTAAGCACCCTGCTCAACCTAAGCTACCCTAAAAGGTTAAAAGCCCTTCCCCTGTGATTGATGATATATAGACTGATGAAGGGAGATCTCTGTTTAGATTAATTTGCAATGGAAAATCTTTATATTTTCAATCTTTTTCACCTTCATAAAACCAATAATTTTACTAATACATATTCTAAAGACCTTAATCTTCATTGTATTATTAACACCACCTGCTGATGAACTTGTTTCCTTACTCATCTTATTAAATTTCTCCAGAATAGTCTACCTTTTTATGTAAACAGAGTAACTCCCAGTTATCTTCAAAATCAACTCAGATGATAAAGTGGAGAACCGTAACTGTATGTTGGGAGTTAATGATAATGATCTTTTAACCAAGGGAAACCCAAATACTCTTGCTACTGCTCAGGTGAATTGGATGTACTTCTTGGTGGTTGCCATTTTGTAAGTTTAGTATATGCTTATAGTTAACTAAATAACTGATTAAAGAGCCCACTGTTTTTGTCAATGAAGTTTAATAGCTTACAGGGAAAAATGGGTTGATGAAAGTAAACCCCTTAAACTTCCATTCTGTCTTTTTTATGTTATCAATATGATCATTAGTATTGTATTGTTATGTTTTGTCAGCTCTGTGATCTATATTTTTATTATTTGAAAATAAGTAACAAATGACACAGTAGCTAATCCTTGAGGAGTGTTAGCTGTATTGCATGATGACTACAAAACAATTGTCGGTCAGCTCTGTGAACAATAAGATAGCTAAGCCTTGAGGAAGTATGTTTGTTATTGTGTCAGACAAATTTGCATATAGTGACTGAAAATAAATAGCAACATAAAGAATGCTTTCTTCATTTTGTTATGAGCTCACTCAGTATACTAATATATACTTTTGTCATTGTGAGTGAGCAATTTTTTCTATCATACAATTGAATAAATAAAATAAGCATCTTGCTTATAAAATGTGTTTCTGAAGATTATCTAACTTGAACAACCTAGCACGACTATTGTTTATTAAAAGTGAAAGACAAAGATGGGAGGTAGACTAAAAAGCAATACTCCACACATTATATGCCCAATGTTTATAGAGTTTGCCACCCTTACCTCGCAGTCATAAATTATTTATTTATTTATTGACATTTGTTTACCGGGTTAGTCCAACTGGGTTTTGGTCCATTTTCAGTGGAGACTCGAGGAGAAAATCTTCAGAAATACATATAATCAATTCTGATAAGGAGAATAGTAATAAAGCTCAGGTTACATTCATACGGAATAGTAATAAAACTCAGGTTACATTCATACGGAATAGTAATAAAGCACAGGTTACATTCATACAGAATAGTAATAAAGCTCAGGTTACATTCATACGGAATAGTAATAAAACTCAGGTTACATTCATACGGAATAGTAATAAAACTCAGGTTACATTCATACGGAATAGTAATAAAACTCAGGTTACATTCATACGGAATAGTAATAAAGCTCAGGTTACATTCATACAGAATAGTAATAAAGCTCAGGTTACATTCATACGGAATAGTAATAAAACTCAGGTTACATTCATACGGAATAGTAATAAAACTCAGGTTACATTCATACGGAATAGTAATAAAACTCAGGTTACATTCATACGGAATAGTAATAAAACTCAGGTTACATGCATACGGAATAGTAACAAAGCTCAGGTTACATGCATACGGAATAGTAATAAAGCTCAGGTTACATGCATACGGAATAGTAATAAAACTCAGGTTACATTCATACGGAATAGTAATAAAACTCAGGTTACATTCATACGGAATAGTAATAAAACTCAGGTTACATTCATACGGAATAGTAATAAAGCACAGGTTACATTCATACGGAATAGTAATAAAGCTCAGGTTACATTCATACGGAATAGTAATAAAACTCAGGTTACATTCATACGGAATAGTAATAAAGCTCAGGTTACATTCATACGGAATAGTAATAAACCTCAGGTTACATTCATACGGAATAGTAATAAAGCTCAGGTTACATTCATACGGAATAGTAATAAACCTCAGGTTACATTCATAGAGAATAGTAATAAACCTCAGGTTATATTCATACGGAATAGTAATAAACCTCAGGTTACATTCATACGGAATAGTAATAAACCTCAGGTTACATTCATACGGAATAGTAATAAACCTCAGGTTACAATCATACGGAATAGTAATAAAACTCAGGTTACATTCATACGGAATAGTAATAAAACTCAGGTTACATTCATACGGAATAGTAATAAAACTCAGGTTACATTCATACGGAATAGTAATAAAACTCAGGTTACATTCATACGGAATAGTAATAAAACTCAGGTTACATTCATACGGAATAGTAATAAAACTCAGGTTACATTCATACGGAATAGTAATAAACCTCAGGTTACATTCATACGGAATAGTAATAAACCTCAGGTTACATTCATATGGAATAGTAATAAAACTCAGGTTACATTCATACGGAATAGTAATAAACCTCAGGTTACATTCATACGGAATAGTAATAAAACTCAGGTTACATTCATACGGAATAGTAATAAAACTCAGGTTACATTCATACGGAATAGTAATAAAACTCAGGTTACATTCATACGGAATAGTAATAAAACTCAGGTTACATTCATACGGAATAGTAATAAAACTCAGGTTACATTCATATGGAATAGTAATAAAGCTCAGGTTACATTCATACGGAATAGTAATAAAGCTCAGGTTACATTCATACGGAATAGTAATAAAGCTCAGGTTACATTCATACGGAATAGTAATAAAGCTCAGGTTACATTCATATGGAATAGTAATAAAAGTCAGGTTACATTCATACGGAATAGTAATAAAACTCAGGTTACATTCATACGGAATAGTAATAAAACTCGGGTTACATTCATACGGAACAGTAATAAAGCTCAGGTTACATTCATAGAGAATAGTAATAAACCTCAGGTTATATTCATACAGAATAGTAATAAACCTCAGGTTACATTCATACGGAATAGTAATAAAGCTCAGGTTACATTCATACGGAATAGTAATAAACCTCAGGTTACATTCATACGGAATAGTAATAAACCTCAGGTTACATTCATACGGAATAGTAATAAAACTCAGGTTACATTCATACGGAATAGTAATAAACCTCAGGTTACATTCATACAGAATAGTAATAAAACTGAGGTTACATTCATACGGAATAGTAATAAAACTCAGGTTACATTCATACGGAATAGTAATAAAACTCAGGTTACATTCATACGGAATAGTAATAAAACTCAGGTTACATTCATACGGAATAGTAATAAAACTCAAGTTACATTCATACGGAATAGTAATAAAACTCAGGTTACATTCATACGGAATAGTAATAAAGCTCAGGTTACATTCATACAGAATTTTAATAAAGCTCAGGTTACATTCATATGGAATAGTAATAAAACTCAGGTTACATTCATACGGAATAGTAATAAAGCTCAGGTTACATTCATACGGAATAGTAATAAAACTCAGGTTACATTCATACGGAATAGTAATAAAGCTCAGGTTACATTCATACGGAATAGTAATAAAACTCAGGTTACCTTCATACGGAATAGTAATAAAGCTCAGGTTACATTCATATGGAATAGTAATAAAGCTCAGGTTACATTCATACGGAATAGTAATAAAGCTCAGGATACATTCATACGGAATAGTAATAAAACTCAGGTTACATTCATATGGAATAGTAATAAAACTCAGGTTACATTCATACGGAATAGTAATAAAGCTCAGGTTACATTCATACGGAATAGTAATAAACCTCAGGTTACATTCATACGGAATAGTAATAAAGCTCAGGTTACATTCATACGGAATAGTAATAAAACTCAGGTTACATTCATACGGAATAGTAATAAAACTCAGGTTACATTCATATGGAATAGTAATAAAGCTCAGGTTACATTCATACGGAATAGTAATAAAGCTCAGGTTACATTCATACGGAATAGTAATAAAGCTCAGGTTATTCATAATGAATAGTAATAAAGCTCAGGTTACATTCATACGGAATAGTAATAAAGCTCAGGTTACATTCATACGGAATAGTAATAAAGCTCAGGTTACATTCATACGGAATAGTAATAAAACTCAGGTTACATTCATACGGAATAGTAATAACGCTCAGGTTACATTCATACGGAATAGTAATAAAACTCAGGTTACATTCATACGGAATAGTAATAAAGCTCAGGTTACATTCATACGGAATAGTAATAAACCTCAGGTTACATTCATACGGGATAGTAATAAACCTCAGGTTACATTCATAGAGAATAGTAATAAACCTCAGGTTACATTTATAGAGAATAGTAATAAACCTCAGGTTACATTCATAGAGAATAGTAATAAACCTCAGGTTACATTCATACAGAATAGTAATAAACCTCAGGTTACAATCATACGGAATAGTAATAAACCTCAGGTTACATTCATACGGAATAGTAATAAACCTCAGGTTACATTCATACGGAATAGTAATAAAACTCAGGTTACATTCATACGGAATAGTAATAAAGCTCAGGTTACATTCATACGGAATAGTAATAAAGCTCAGGTTACATTCATACGGAATAGTAATAAAACTCAGGTTACATTCATACGGAATAGTAATGAAACTCAGGTTACATTCATACGGAATAGTAATAAAACTCAGGTTACATTCATACGGAATAGTAATAAAGCTCAGGTTACATTCATACGGAATAGTAATAAAACTCAGGTTACATTCATACAGAATAGTAATAAAACTCAGGTTACATTCATACGGAATAGTAATAAAGCTCAGGTTACATTCATACGGAATAGTAATAAAGCTCAGGTTACATTCATACGTAATAGTAATAAAGCTCAGGTTACATTCATACGTAATAGTAATAAAACTCAGGTTACATTCATATGTAATAGTAATAAAACTCAGGTTACATTCATACGGAATAGTAATAAAACTCAGGTTACATTCATACAGAATAGTAATAAACCTCAGGTTACATTCATACGGAATAGTAATAAAGCTCAGGTTACATTCATACGGAATAGTAATAAAACTCAGGTTACATTCATACGGAATAGTAATAAAGCTCAGGTTACATTCATACGGAATAGTAATAAAACTCAGGTTACATTCATACGGAATAGTAATAAAGCTCAGGTTACATTCATACGGAATAGTAATAAAACTCAGGTTACATTCATACGGAATAGTAATAAAGCTCAGGTTACATTCATACGGAATAGTAATAAAGCTCAGGTTACATTCATACGGAATAGTAATAAAACTCAGGTTACATTCATACGGAATAGTAATAAAACTCAGGTTACATTCATACGGAATAGTAATAAAGCTCAGGTTACATTCATACGGAATAGTAATAAAACTCAGGTTACATTCATACGGAGTAGTAATAAAACTCAGGTTACATTCATACAGAATAGTAATAAAACTCAGGTTACATTCATTGAGGTATCAAATACACGTAAGTAGACAATACAAAAAACCAAAAAATATTATTATGGTATACCTTTTTTTTTTATAGAACTTTGAATAAGGTGTGAAGGGGTTAAAGTTTCCATTGCTTTAAAGGGTGTATTAGGGAGGAGGGGAACTAGGTAGGGTTGTGGCAGGGGCAAAGTCTGGAGATGAGTAGAATGCAAACTGAAGAACAGACAACCAAAATATGGCACCAGAGTCCCCCTGCAGCCATTTCAATGTCCCATTACCTGGCTATTTCACCTCATTTACCATAAATACTAATGTACATACTGCTTTACTTCTACAATGATTATTTGGATTTTATTTTTACATTTTATAGAACAAATCGCAAACAAACACTAATAGATATCTGCTAAACAAAGAAATACTGCCTTACAATGAAAACAGACTTAGCATTAAAACCTCTCTGCCCTTGAAACTCACATTCACTGAAACTGCATTGAAATCCACACCACATCCAAAGAAAATGCATCTGGCCAATGGGTGGATAAAGATTACCTTTGGGCTGTTTTCAAATCATAGGCCTGTTGCACACACAACAAAAAACATACATGTGTTCTTCAATACACCTTCCTGACTTTATTAAATTATATTCCTTGTATAATACAGCACACTTGTTGGAGTTGGAGGGAGCGCATTTTAAATGTATTGTTTGAACATTTTTCCAGTAGGTAATGAAACAAATTGCATGAACCAGTTATGACAAAACTGATCAATTCAGAACATTTCCATCATAAAAAAGTCTACTTACACACACACTTATATATCTATATATCTATATATATATATATATCTATATATATATATATATTTATATATATATATATATATATATATATATATATAGATATAGATATAGATATATATATAAATAATAGAATGACTAGTGTAAGCCATGGGCATCTTGCATAGCTTCTCAAACTTATTTTCAATTTCACACACACTCAGTAGACAAATATCCAGCACACACACACTCAGTAGACAAATATCCAGCACACACACACTCAATAGACAAATATCCAGCACACACAACAGCTCATTAAATAAGTATCCAGCATATACAATTGCTCATTAAATAAATATCCAGAGCACACACTCTTTAAATAAATATCCAGCAGACACAACAGCTCATTAAAAAAATATCCAGTTTAGCAGCAAAAACAGCTCGTTCTATCCAGCTGTACACACACATACCCTCTTCCTACCTTTCCAGGCAGCTCCAGCTCAGAGTCAGTAAATATCCAGCACCAGCAGCAGCAGCACATGAAAACGGCTCAGCATGCCTCACATTGTGTCTAAGGATTTGAGCAGACACACACACCCTTCCTTTCAAGGTAGCTCAATAACAATCCCCAGTTCTGCAAAAGCACATGAAAATGGCATCGCGGTTAAGGATTTAAGCTGGAAACTAGCAGTAATTTCAGTGACATCAAAAGATTGGGCATAATTTAAAGCTAGCAGTATTTTACAGACAATTTCTGTTTTGAATCATGACTTTAAATTATTCATAATGGTCCTGACTTTTAAAATTACTTCCGAGTTCCATATTGGTCAGTTTTGACTAACGTCAGTTCAAAGGGTACCAAACCTGTAATAACATTATGCAATCATTGCTATTCACTCGGGAAGGGTATGTTTCTGGAAAACCCTTGATTATGGCCAGCTTGAATATAGATGGCATTGGGGCATTTTCCCACACCCTTCTGATGGCAGTGATAAATAAACCCTTGTCCCTTAGCTGCGGGTTTTGTGTTCTTCCTGCCTGAATAGCAGTGCATGATAACTAGTTTGTTAAACAGTAGACAACGGCAGTACCTGCTCTGGCTGATACTAATTGTGGCGCATTTTTTAAACAGCAATGGCAGTACAGTAATCCTAACCTGGCTGTGCAAATTACATGATAATTACAATGGCAGTACAGTAAATAAATCCTAACTTGGCTGTGCAAAGTACCTTCTGCATTCTGATAAATGCATGATTATAATTGCGGCAGTCCTAACCTGGCTGTGCAAAGTACCTTCTGCAGTCTGATAAATGCATGATAATAATTGCGGCTTGTTCGTTAAACAACAGACAACGGCAGTACAGTAAATAAATCCTAACCTGGCTGCATGATAAATAAATCCTAACCTGGCTGTGCAAAGTACCTTCTGCAGTTCCTGCCACAGGTTAGATATTTTGTGTTCTTTCTTCCTGCCCGAACGGCAGTAGATTCTGATAAATAAATCCTCCTGCTGCAGCTTGTTCGTTAACTTCCAATCCCTGGCTTAAAAAGTAAATAAATCCTCCTGCCGCAGCTCGTTCAGTCCTACAGTATTCAAACAGACACGTGGCATGTTGACGAAGCTGACTTCATCGTACACGTGATGATGTCAGCCCCGAAAGTGCGAAAATCAAAAAAATACTTTTGAAAAATTGGAAATAATGGGGTGCCACCCCATTATTGGGACCCCAAAACTCAGTAAAAACTGAGTAATTCGGGACGGTTGAGAGGTCTGGAAATAAGAGGTATGAGAGATGACGCGTATGCTGAAGGGAAGTTTGTTCCAACCATGGGCAATAGAGTATTTGTAGAGTTGTTTGCCTACAGACTTTTTTGGTTGGTAGATATCAAGTAGCTGTTGATTTGAAGTACGAAAGGACTGGGGTAGAGTGTACAGACAGATAAGGGAAGAAAGAGATGGACAGAGTGAAGGTTTATAGAGTATTGAGTGAAGCATATGAAATTGATAGAATAGAAATAGTTGTGGAAGTTCAAGCCAGTGTAGGGAGTCTAATGCAGTGCAGTGATATGAGTTATATGGGGAGTTAGTGAAGAATCTGGCAATTTTATGGTAGGTTTGTTGGAGTTTATTCATAGTGGTGGTCTGTATGTTGGTTAGGACTGGAGCTGCATAGAGGAGGGTGGGGAGGTGGAGTGATTTTCCCAGGCTGAGTCTGGTGTCAGGGGTGAGATATTTTTTGTTGCGATATAGTAGCCCTAGTTTTTGGTGGGTTTTCTTTATAGACAGAAGTATGTGAAGGTTAAATTTTAGTTCATCATTAATGATGACTCCTAGTAGTTTGGTATGATTGTCTGGTAGGATTGTAGTGTTGTTGAGAGATGTTATGACAAAGGAGGATTGAGAGAGTGGGGAAGAAAAAGTAAGAGTTTTGTTTTTTGGGGGTTTAGAATGAGTAGGTTGTCTGAAAGCCATTGTTCAGTGGTTAGTAGAGCTTGTTGGGTTTGGGTGTGTAGATCAGGGATGTTGTTAGAAATAGATATAAGTGTGGAGTCGTCAGCATACTGAATAAGTGAAGATTCTTTACAAGAGGTGTGCAGATCATTGGTGAAGATGTTAAATAGTAGGGGTCCTAAGATGGAGCCTTGGGGTACCCCAGTGGAGAAAGGAAGAAAGGGAGAGCAGGTTGAGAGCCATTTGACAGATTGTTCTCTGCCACATAAGTAGCTAGAGAACCAGTTGAGTGTGGGGGGGATAGGTGACGTTTGGCAAGTTTGGCTACTAGAATAGGGTGAGAGACAGTATCAAAAGCTTTGGAAAGGTCAAGAAAGAGGCAGGAAATGAGTTTATTGTTATCTAAGGCTTCAGCAATGATGTGAGTGAAGGAGAGGAGTGCAGTGGTAGTGCTATGATGGGGACGAAAGCTATGTTGAGTAGGAGTAAGTAAGTTGTGGTTGAGGAGGTGTTTGAGAAGTTGGGTGTGAATACATTTTTCTAGCAGTTTGGAGAGTGGGGATAGAACAGCAATGGGTCGATAGTTGGAAGTGTCAGTGGAAGTCCCACCTTTAAGCAGGAGGATTGTATAGAAAGATTTCCACAGTGTAGGGACAATAGATTCGAGAATAGATCTGTTTATTAGTATGGTTATGGGATAGGCAAGCAAGTCAGCAGCTAGTTTCAGAAAGGAGGGAGGTAGGTTGTCTGTGGAAGGAGAGCACTGTTTGAGCTTGTGCAGTAGAGACTTGATATAAGCTATGGGAACTGACTCAAAGGAGAATAAAGGTGTGTTTTGGGGATTTGGAAGGTTGGGTATAGGAGTAGAGTTAGAATTGGTTGTTACAAGATTTTAGATGGAGGAGATAAGGTGTTTATTTAGGAGGGTAGCCGTTTCCTCAGGGGATGTGATAGGGTAGGGGGAGGGAGTGGTGGGTCTTCCAGGATATAGGATGTTGTTAATGGTTGACCAATATTTGCGAGGGTTTGATTTGTTGTTGAGCTGAGAGGAGGTGTAGTATGACTTTTTGTCATTTATAATTTGTTTTTTGGCTAGGTTTCTCAGCTGTCTGTATTTTATGAGGAGAGGTGGCTGTTGTGATCGGCATTTATGTGTCGCTGTTTAGGTGTTCGCAGTTGTGAACATTCGGTCTTATAATATAGACCTGAATAGCTACATGAGAAGAATTAATCAAAATACAACTGAACTGAGAATTTGGATCCTATTATTCCTATTTATTTATTTATAAACAACCCTATCTACAAAAATGTGTCCATTTCTTAAATGCACTGGATAAACATCAAATACACAAAATTATCTCCATCTTGGATGACTTTAGCTGCCCATCAATAAACATGGAGACCTATACCTCAAATGTTGGCTATGTCCAAGAACTCCTCAGTTTCATAGATAAGAATTCCCTGGATCAATTGGCAAAGAGTCCACTACAAGACAAAATGTTCTTGACCTTGTCCTTTCACTAAGCACTATCCTGCTGGTACATTCTATCCCGGTTAAGTCCAACCACAAATTGCTAGCCTTCTTTCTTAAAATCCATAAACCAGTACATGGAAATATCACAGTATTTAAGGACTTCAAATGTACAAATATCCTGTAATTCTATGATGAAATCTCAAAGCTGAAGTATAACTATGAATGTTGGCATGGCTAGTAGGTATGTAAATAAATTCCATGCTCATCTAGAAGACTGTATAAATATATCAGTCCCAACCAAAGTTAAACAAAATGGAAAGGGTAAGCAAATTCACTGTAAAATTTTCCTAAAGAAAATGTACAAAAAACCTTCATATAATAAGGATCTCAAGCCCTCTATCATCACAAAACAAAAGTTGTTAAAAGTACTTTCCAAAGCAAAAAGTGTTGTGTATGGGTCTAACTGTCGAACAGCACTAAACATGCAGTGGCGGGCGTTCTCCTATAACTATTCTGCCTGAACTTATTCACCAGTTTTGTCCCTTAAGTTTGATGCACAACAGCTGTGATGTCACTGCAGAAAGGTGGCCCCATCATGGAGCCCTGGAATTACAGATCCAGCATCCTGATGAGCATCCTCTGCAAGGTCATGGAACAGGTCATAACAGACTGGATAAACTATGACATAAAAATCTTGTAACACATGACCCCCAACCATACCTCTCACCTCTTAAAAGAATAAATCTGGACAAAGGCATAAATAATGGGGAACAAAGGTCCAAAAATAGGCACATATTTTTAAATATTGCTCTTATGAACTTAGAAAGTTGATAGAATGACAGGTTTTACATTAACATGAATTTTTCTGAATGGTATGAAGTCTGAAACCAAATGTCTGCCATTATTTTCTGACTTCAATCCTCAATGATTTTCCAGAAAACCAATATTTTTATGAGGAATAGACTGAAAATATGAGGCAAAAATCTGGACATTCTGTGAAAATCTGGACAGTTGAGATGCATGCCCACAACCATTTTGCTTTCTTAAGGGCAGATCCTGTCTAATAAGTATGGTACATTTTTTGAAAAGGTAATATAAATGGTGGACAGGGTTTACATTGTCATTATATCATACCTTAACCTTGCCAAGGCATTTAATACCATACAGCATGCCAACATAGTCAGTAAGCTAAATGCCCTCATAATTAATCTATATCTAGTTATATGGATTGCTAATTGGCCAAGGTACAGAACTAACACTGTGAAGTTGGCAGGTGCATCCTTTGAGCTCATGAAGGTCACCAGTGTGGTACCACAGGGATCCAAGCTAGGACTTCTATAACTGGTAACATACTTTTGTGATATCCAACTTAAAAGTCAGGGAACACTGGCAAACCAAATGTCCAAATGACTAAATCCCCTTTCTCAGAAAATCAGGGTAAAAGTAAATGCTAAAAACATGCAGTATAGTTGCATTGATAAACGCATCCTGCACCCAGCTTACAGTATATAAAACACCCTACTCCAAAATGATAATGAGAGACCTTGGAACTTGAGTAAATAGCCTCCTCTCTTTCAATTATCATTTTGTAACAGTGGTCAGGAAATCCTTCTGTCTGCCACAGGTGATCGTAAAGGATATTTCTTCCAGATCCAAAGAAGTCCATAACCCTCTGTATTCTGCACTGATCCAGGCTATCATCAAATATAATGCTCTCTTTGGGATGTAACAAGCAGTGGGAGAGACTACATAGATTCCTGATAAAAAGGATCATGGGTCTAAAGGACATGAGCTACCAAGAGAGGCTAGAGGCCTTGTACCTGTATTCATGTCCAATAGACTCCTTAGGGATGATGTGCACCATGGCTTCTAGGCTATTAGGGACATGGCAGTCCAAGACATCTTACTTTTACACAGGTCAAACAATCCTGGTAACAGTAGAACCAGAGATCTGAACCTGCATCAGGAAAAAAATAAATCATGATAAAGAGGCAGATTTGTCACACAATAACTATCCCTTCGCCAGAACAAACTTCCTCAGCAAGTCAAGCAATGTGACTCTGTATCTTCCTTTAAGATGGAATTAGACAAATGGATTGGGTGTTCATAACTTCACCCTAAGTCTGACTAGCCTGTTGGTTCTTGAAAAAGCTCAAGTTGGGGTTCTGGCAATTGCCTTGTACACTTTATGATTATATGATTTTATAACTGAATAAAAATTTGGAAACATAACATACTGAATCTCCACTCATAAAGGAAAAAGAGTCAAATATCAGGTCATTGAGTGATGATCACTTTCATTCCCAGAAAACTGAACTTCATCAGGTAAAACATTCATTCAAACTTCATGACTTAAAATAATTTTGACATCACATGGTAAATTCCATAAAACTTATTGGATAATACTTGAATAAACCAAACAGATATCATCTATGGCAACAGAAAGTGCTTAACACAATAATCAAAATCAATATTTCAAGTCTTAGATTTCAAGAGACTCTTAAAATCCCTGCAGTCATTAAAGTATTGCATGCTCAGAGGCATTATATGCTTATGCCAGTACAGTTTGTGAACTTCCAAAATGATGTCCAAGCAGTATATCTCCCATCATAAGTGGCTTTTTCTAAGATGTGAAAAAACAAAATGTCTGAAGGTAATGTGCACTTCACTATCTCTTAATAATGGCTCTTATATATCTTAAATATATGTAATAGAAGTGCATCAGTTGTAACATACTTGTGTCTCACAGACGTATATCACTTTGTCATAAACAGTATTCAAAAATAAAAGATATGTTTGAAATATATTTACCTTGAAAAATAATTAAAGGAGGAAGCAAATGTTAACAAAACAAAGAAAGTACACAGTTAACTTTGTCAGTAGTGAAAAAAGTCAAATATAGAAAAAAAAATTGTTGAAATAACTAGAGAAAACTTTAAGTAACAAAAAACGAAAATGTACAAAATGCATTTTAAGGGGCAACTCCCCAATAAGATCTGTGCTGTCAGAAACCCTATTTGTTATATATATGAACTCTTTGACTGCAGTACTTGAGAACAAAAGGAACGGTTATTTACATAAAGTGAATTCTATCTCACGAATGAGCTGTTTGAGTATATTTGGAAAGTCCAACCTTTGAGACAAGTTCGGACCAAGTTAATTGTGTTTCCCATAAAGCTGAGTTTGTACAGTTTTTGAAGCAGGAACTTTCATCATTTTTATGAATACTCCTGTAAAGATGAGACCATTGCTCTTGCTATTAAGTAATGTGTCAATAGCAGTCGTTAGCGCTATGTAGTATTAAGTAAACTCATTAAAAGAAAAAGATGTTGTACTCTACATTGCATAATATAATCAAATAGGGCTGCTAAACCAAACATATTTGCTCAATGATCAATGCAGAAGTGGTTATTGTAAAAAAAATAAATAAATATTGACATTTCTAAGCAGGAGCCAAGTTGGGACTTGATTTATTTTGTGTAATCCAGAGTAAAGCAAAACTTTCAGCATGCCATTCATAATTGTAATGCATTTACTAAAATCCACAAATTTTGCCCATTTATCTTCCTACCTAATCTTTATACACATAACCTTAAGCAAAAACAGACATAATGAAAAATAACTCATACTAAAATATAAGTGCACCAATAATAAAATAACTAAATGTGTGTGTCACATTACAGCTTTAATACACATTTTAACATGCACTGCTATCCCCAGGATAAAAACATCTGTTAGTCCAATGGTCATAATAACATAAGAATCCATTCAGACCCAGAGCATACGTTGGTAATATCTAGTGTAGTAGGGTTTAAGCCTAGAAACATTAGCATTAAGTTTAATAGATTATTGAATAGAGCAGGGCCATTTTGAATTGAATATTTGTACATTATTGGGAGGAACTGTGTATTCCTATGTGCAGTACATGGGATCTAGGCAGGCTGAAGATTTCTTGGTAAATATTTTGTAGTAAAAGTAGCATGTGGGTAAGAATAATGTTTGTTTTGTTCACAAACACTTAATACAAATGAAAACTGCCTTACAAAATTGACCAAACTCCTTTAACTAGAACCCACAAAAAAGTAGTTACATTTGTAATAAAACCATTGTATGTCTTCTGTCGGTTCTTGTTTTTAGCAAGCATCCTCCTTAAAAGCACAAGTTCTATATCTCATGAACATTTATTTACCTAGAACACAGCTGAGACAGACCAGCCCAAATCTGCTATCCCCTCCCCCTTCCCTTCTAACACTCAGGAAACGAGAGTAAATGAAAATTCCATCTGGAAGTCTGAGTGATAGAGAACAGAGCAGAAAAGCATGTTGATGTCTCTGTTAACAGTAAAGTGCATATTCAGAGCATGTATACTTCATCACCAAACCGTATGGCATAGCTAAATGTTGGCTTTTTTAGGTTTGCTCAGAAATGTTGGCTTCCAACACATCAGCATCTTTCATTGAATTTCAGAAGAAAAAAAAGTTATTCTTCCTGAAAGATTGCTCTTTGAACTGCTCTGTGGAGCAGGGTCACAACGTAATCTGGAACTCGTACAGTAGTATCCTGGTTATCACTTTGCTGACTCCTGCAAAGAAAAACAACAGACAATAAATACTTGTAAAACAAGACAATGGGTTCAACCTGATGATAAATAAATAAGCTTTATTCTGGAGTTTATCTTATTTCAGTATATCGTGCAGTACTGTGTCATTAGCTTCTTTCTGTAGCACTTAGGTCACCTAAACTTCAGGGTAACAAATGAGATACAACAACTGCCATAAAGTAATTTCTATCTTATTCTCCATCATGCATTCTGGTAGGTAACCAAACATTTATTGACTTTTATAGAACTGCTTAGTGCTGACTGATATGTATTTCATAACAAATTAACACTGGAAGAAATAAAATTTTACATTTGCTGTTATTAATATTTAAATCCCCTTTTTAAATATATTCTTCTAACACCAAGACTAAACCTGTAATGCACACTAAAGTATTTGGCGTCACAACTTGAAATTTGACAAGCACCTATCTCAAACCATTAAAAAGTTGACATTAAACTAGGCCCTCTTTATAGAATTAAACCATATTTCATTTATGCCGCAAGACTTGTCTACTCTCTACTCTTCTCTATGCCTCTGCCACTTTCACCAACCTGAAAAATCTGATCTAGCAAGGCTAGAGGCCTGCTAGAATAAAACTGTCAAATTTACCACTATTTCTCCATCTAAATCCCATCACTGTATTGCACTTCGCCATCAAAACTGGCTTGAATTATGCAATCCTCTAACATATACTCAACTAAAAATGGCTTATTGTATAGTATATCAACCAGAAAAATGTCCAGCACTCTGTAATCTACTTCAATCACAATCTAATAAAAGGCAACTGAGATCCTCCAACAAATGTCTATTACAAGTCAAAAAAGCAAACAACGTCTGTGGAGATTCTGTCTACTCCAGTCAAATCTCAAGAACCTGGAGCCTGACGCCCCACAATATCATAACCAAGCCTGACCCTGCACAATTCAAAACACTCTTCAAGATCCACCTACCTAATTCCTGGCTATGTTCCTGTTTAATTTATATACACACACACATACACACACACACACACACACACACACACACACACACATATATATATATATATATATATATATGCTATTTACATCAACTTAATAACTTAATTTTCCATATATATATATATATATATATATATTTTTTTGCTTTGTACTTTTTGCACCCTTTGTAACCTCCCCCAGGCTTCCAGTGAAAATGGCAGCTGGTAGCTGCCCAGTTGGACTATCCTGGCAAATAAAGAACGAAAGAAAATCTGAATGTTAGTTACCCATGCATATACTAGCTATTAAAATATCCTAGGCATTTTCATTTGAACAAGAACTGCCTAATCAGACTTGTTTATGTTTGCATCTGTGTTGCCATAAATGCAGTAAGAATAGCTGGGTCTATATTATAAGACCGAACGTTCACAACTGCGAACACCTAAACAGCGACACACAGACGCTGAACTCCGACAATAGCGAAGGACATCAACATCGAATTCCAAAACGCTGAACGTATTTCCGTGGCAACAGGGTAATCATGGGGAAGGGGAAATATATCCTTTTCCCCACTGTAGTGCAATCTCAGAGTTGGTATATTTAAGAATGGAGTTGTGGGGGGTGCAGGGGGGCTTGCCTCCCCTGCAAAAGTGTGTTTAATGAAGTTTGTTTGTGTAGGTTTTGCTTACCTGCATGGCGCTGTTGTTGTTGGAAATGCATTTGGCATTCTGGAGTTCGATGTTTACAGCCTTCGCTGTTTTCGGAGTTTGGCGTTTGTGTCACTGTTTAGGTGTTCGCAGTTGCGGCGTTTGTGTCACTGTTTAGGTGTTCGCAGTTGTGAACGTTCAGTTTTATAATACAGACCCAAATAGCTACATGAGAAGAATTAATAAAAATAGAACTGAACTGAGAATTTGGATCGTATTATTTTTATTTATTGACAATACAGCACTATTAATACCAAGACTAGTTTGTAGGCTTCAAATCAACACTCTCTAGCACAAGCATTGTTTAGCATGATACACTCTGTCATCTCTAAAATGAAACATGACAGTACTGGATCTAGAACTGTAAAATATCAGACACAACTGCTGTTTCAGATTAAAAATGACAATATTAATTATAGCCATCATGCTTTCACAAAAAAAAAAAAAAAAATCAAGTGTGATCTTCAAAACATTGCTAGGCCAAAATAATAGACCATCTCATTCTCACAAAGTAAAAAAGCAGTACTTTCTCAGAGTCTATGTAGATTAAAAGACTAACCCAATGTGGCAGCAGTGCTAAATCAGTGGTAAACTTCTGTCCTGTACAAGAACAGGGGTCCCAGCATAGTGACGGTGACCTTTTACTTCATTTAAGGTATAATAAAGGTACTGGTATTTAAGCTACCCGGAATTGTGACTGGGCAGTGAATAATAAGCTCATCAGTCTTCACTGTAGTATAACTGGAAAGCTGGGATGTCCTGGTGAAGTCTGAAGATGCCTGGCTGAATTCAGAAATGTTGCCAAGCAGCTAAGCATTAGCTTGTGCCATGCTGAGTTAAAAATTATGATTGCCAGGGGTCACAGGATGAGTCTTGATGAATAATGAAGCAGTTTATTGTGGCATACCATGTCACACTGTGACTCATGCAGGTGTCACTTACCTGCCAGTGGCCTACTACCATACCTACCAACTGTCCAGATTTTCGCAGAATCTGCAGATTTATGTTTCATATTTTTGGTCTGTTTCTCATAATGTTGCGGTTTTCTGTCAAATCAGTGCCCTATTATTGTGGACTGAAGTTAGAAAATAATGGCAGACAGTTGAGTTTCAGACTTCATTTCCTTTAGAAAATTCATGCTAATGCAAAACCTGTTATTCTATTAACGTTCTAAGTTCGTAAGAGCAATGTTTAAAAGCATCCATATTGTTGGTCTTTGTACCCCCAATATTTATGGCTTTGTCCAGATTTCTTGCTATAAGAGTCTGAGAGGTGTGCCTACTACTTCCGAGATGTCAGGAAAAGGGTGTGGCAAGATTACAACACAATGCGTGTCCTGGAAATTCAAGTATAATATTAAAAATAATAAATAAATATTTAAAGGAAGCAGATTTGCATAACAAAACCAGCTGTAGCTGCACAAGAAGTATTCATCAGCTACATTTTTCTATTCATCATGCACCATTTCCACTAAACATGACTAGTATACATAATATCTCCAGTGACAGCATCAAGCTGCAACAGTGATTTGGCACCACAGGAATTGTTTTATGAATCAGTCACCTGACCAGAGATGTATGTATATGTCTATATATATATATATATATATATATATATATATATATATATGTGTGTGTGTGTGTGTGTGTGTCTAACACTGAGTACCAGACTGTTCACACTTGTGACATCTACATTTTTAACTTGCAGTCAGCCATTTTGCCTTACAATTAGTGTGCATGGATTTTTATCAGCCTAACAAAGTCAACACTCCTGCAAGAAGTGTTTGGCATGCTTGCATTGCTTTGGTAAGTAACATCATGATATGCTAAATAACAGAATTACCAAAGGATCTTAAAACTGAGCATTCTGTTTGTTTAAATGACAGATCATGATTTTTTAGACACTTCTGCGCATCATTCTTACCAACACCACCACCCCCAGTGCTCCAAGTAACACTGGGTCTACCAGCTAATCTCGTACCCCCAGAGATATACTCCAAAATTGCTGGGACCAGTCAGGGATACCCAGCGGCTTGTCTGTTTTTGCTGGCATCTCATTTTGTTCTTTTATATGTCTTACTAACTTCTCTTTTTCCACCATACTTACTCTTCGATAACATATAAGGGCACCTCTCCTTTATGGACCATGCCTCCCCTTGGGGATTGTCATTAATCAGTGCTCTCCATCCCTCCCAGGATGGGCACACCCATCCCATTATGCCACTATGTCAGTCACCCAAGCCTTTCATTGAACCTAGGCTGGCTGGGCTCTAGTCAGGGCTTTATCCCTCTACACCATCAGAGTAACTGATAACAGAATGTGATACTCTTACAGATGAGTTCAGCACTGCTTCAGACGCTTTGCTCCTGTATTATAAAATAATAGATATCTGTACTCATTAAAACAGGTATTTCAAGTGATAGTCTTTGTTCTTTCATAAAATACATTGCAACAATCTTCAACTTACTTGTTAATACAAGAAATGTGTTATATTGCTTTTGTCGAGTGAAATCACAATACTAGCTTGAAACTGATTCTTTGGTACTGAGTAGTAATGCAAGTTAATGTATAATTATCCTAAATAAACCACAATAATCTTAGGCTTAAACAATACTCTTTACCTGACTGAATAACAACTCTCAATTTTCTAAGGCTATTTGGAATAAAATTTGGTCATGTTGTACATTAAATATGATCTTAGGTACAGGAGGAACAATCTGCATTTGTTAATAAGCAAATTATATCAACAGGAATAACTATTCCACGTATCTAAACAGATGGTATAAGGCTGTGATCAAGGTTTTAGGCAAAATTTGAAAGTATGAATGGTTCAACATGGCAGTCTAATGCAGAAGTTACGTTACTTCTGTTCAAACTTATAGTCAGGGCCTTACATTCAATAACACATTCTCCACATCTCATTAATAATGAATTACTTGTGCAAGGGTCCAGTATCACAACTAATACAACAGCCTAAAGCCTAGGTGATCATGCAAGATTTAGTTTTGGACAAGCATGCAACGATCACCAAATTGCATGAGAGTAAATAGACTTTTGCAGGCAAATACAAAATTCTGTGCTGTTACATTTGCCAAGTTGTCCTCATTTGTGCTGAGGCGTCTTATATCAAGTGGAACTCAAGTTAGATGAAAAGAGGTATTTAAGTCAACCGAAAAGAAGAAGAACAACACAAGTAAGAACAGATCTGGTCATTCAGCTCTGACATTTTAATCTGTGCACAATATGCTTTAATTTGGAAACACAGACATTTCCAGTGTGAACATTAGCACACGGGAAGAATGAGTTTTGACACTGTACACCTAAAGCTGCTTTCTGTTACAATGGTCACATTTGGAAATTCAAAGTATGCACTGGAATGTTACGGGATCTTTCAGCCAACAAGAAATGTGGCATGGCAATGAACAATAAATGAGTGACCTTTGTAGCAGAGGGAATAACAAAAAATATGAAGCTTCCCAGCTTCTTAAAGATAGTGTACATGATAGCAACCATTTATTTCTGAACTGTGCTTAGAATTCTGTGCTTAGTAATTCTTTTTAAATCAACACTATCCTACATTAGCTAATTAAACAATTATAAGACTTTGTCATTCTTTTCTTAGAATGCTGAGTAACTGGATAACATTTTTTGTAATTCTGTTTCATGTATTATTTTAATATTTCTGTTTTTATGACTTTGTGTCATGTATTATTATAACTCAGGTGCTTTTCTCCGTGGGCCTCCAGTGAAAAGGGGTTTAATGCCCAGTCATACTTCTCTGGCAAACTATTGCAAATACAATAATTAAAATACATAGCATACTTTTGCAAATTCTAAAAAGCAAGTACTTCTGCACTGTTTGTTTAGAATATTATAATTTGCTATCCTTGCAATAATGAATAGCAGTACTACTTCAGAGGCTTTAGTCTTGCATTATAAAATATCAGGTAGCACAGTTAGTTCAGCCTGATAATAATGGTAGTTCAAGTGGGTCTTCATCCTTGCATAAAAAGCAATAATCTGCGGCAAGCTCACTGCAGGCCCCAGCACGTCAGTTGATCAAAATAATAGCCTGTCATTCATGAAGTAATGACACTGGCTTAAAGGCTATATTTTTGCACTGTACAGTAACAGCTCCAATTTGAAATGTCATCAGCGCTAATTCAAGTGATAAACTTCATATTTGCAGATGAACACAGAGATTGCAGGCAACCCTTAGTAATTTCCGGCTTCTGAATACACTTTAACTGCTAAATGCTGTCTGTCTGATTTGTAATTCTTTCTGGTTCATGTAGCGTGGTTCATTTTATTTCATGCTGTAGTATTGCAAACCCTGCACATAATTATTGACACAAACGACAACTCTGTATAAGTCCCTATTTTGTTCTCACTGGAGACCAGTCTGAGCACATCACTTTCAAAAACTGGATCTGACCCAATTTGGCTTCATCAAGGGCAGATCCTGCCTGTTAAACCTGGTGGATTTCTTTGAAAATGTGTCCAAGCCCATTGACGAGTGCAAATGTGTGCACACAGCACAACTCAGCTTGGCAAAGGCCTTTGACACAATCCCACACTCAGGCATTGCAGATAAGCTTAGCAAATTGAATGTAAATGTGAATTATATGATGTAGAGAGAATTTGTTCATTAAATCTAAGAACTTGTAGGCATAACCTGTATTGGAGTTATAGGTGCTCCAGTTTATTTCAGGGGTGATTGGAGCCTCCCCAATATAATGAAGTTCATCAAATACATTTAGGAATCACCTGATTACCAGGGACATGGAAACTGTCCTGTAACATGCTACAAGCAAATAGTTTGTTCTATTTAGGGTAATCCAGAGTTTTGTAAGTTCTGTTTGTGGGTGTCTCTGATCTACTTGGAGTTCATATAGTCCTTAACAAATGCGGAGTCACCACCACAGTTGTCACCAGGTCTGAAGTCATGCTAGACACAAACTCCAGCTGTTTAGGGTACCTTCTTTATATTTAAGCCATGCCACAAAAATTAAATGGTAGAAAGGTCACACAGACAAACCCTTCAGTAAAAAATGCAAGAAAAATCCAGCCACGCTAGAGTTTTCACTGTGTGATACCTTAAACTTCTTGTGATGGAGGCCCATGGGATATAAGAAAAGGAGTCATTTACATGCATCCCATGCACCTTTATTTCAGGAGGTTTTTAAGGTACCACACAGTGGAAACTCTAACTTGGCTGGGGTTTTCATGTGGTTTTTACTGAATGCCTCAGAAATTACACAAATATGGTTGTAGTCCAAATACAAGATTGGACAATTTGTTGTTGAGCCTTCTGGCATTGAGACAAAGTGGTAAGAGATCTGGTATCACAAGTAGACTGCGACCTTAATTTTGACCACCATGTGCTTACTGTAGTAAGGAAGGCTTTCTATGTAGCACACTTTATTAGCAAAGGCATTGCCTTTAGAGCAAAGGAGGTTATAACGACTCTATACTCATCACTAATCAGGCCCATAATTGAGTGTAACACCCCTTTCGGCATGTAGCGTACAAAGCACCTGCAGAAATTGGAGAGACCTCAGAGGTTTCACATGCCTTTCACAGACCAACTAAAATCTCTGTCACTATACTTAGTATTGTATAGACTTCTTAGGGGAGACTTGTGTCTGGCTTACAGTGCAATCACCGACCCAAACCTAATGAATTTACTGTACATTCATAAATCAAACAGGACTAGAACTACCCTTTCCAGGGACCTAAATATGGCCTGCAACTTGAGTAGTACATGCTAGAGGGACAGATTTGTCTCCCAGTGACTGCTGCTTCTTTGGAATAGGTTGCCAATTCATGTGAAGCAGAGCACCTCTATGACACTGTTCAAAAGGAAGCTAAATGAGTGGATGAGACATCGTAAATTCTTACTAGGGATAGTGTCCACTACCCCCCTGGACATGGGTAGTCATTAATAAATACAGTCCTGGATACTGACTCGAGTATCTATGGTATTAAATTGGGATGAAACGGCTAGGCTTGAAATGACCTCCTATGATCCTATGAAGTGAAAGATCACATTTGGGCCTTGTAATATGTTCATTACCTCCAGCTACTTTTCTCACTTTAAGTCTTAAACAGTCAGTAAGTCTGTAGCTCAAATTATGCTGATTAAGGGATATTTCTGCAATGGTATATGCATGCAGCTTAAATGACAGTTTATGATCTAAACGTAACCTAAGTATTTAAAGCCATTTTAACTAATTGGTGTAGTCAGTTGGCAGTAATAAGCAGTTGTTCTACGTGCAGTAGTTTCTGATAGGTGCAAAATTGCATAAGTACAGAATTGGTGGGGCTTAAAATAACATTAGTAGTAGTAATCAGACAATTACCCTGTTGGATAAAGGCCTCCTGAAGTCCATTCTGAACTACAAAAGTAGGTTATGCCTAAGTTCATCCAAATAAAGGGAAATTGGAAGTGTGGCAGTGCAAGTACTTAAAATTTGTTAACAGCCAGGTGAAATAGAATAGGTCCCCACAATGCATCTTATGAACACTTGCCAGCAATTTCCCATGATGTAAGCTTGTGTCACTCATCCTTACATTAAAGCTGCATCCTTGTAAGAAGTTGCTTAACAACTTGCATGACACATCTTCCAGATCATTCCTCTGAAGTCTTGTAAGTAGCAAAGTGTGGTCAGTTGCTTCATACGCCCTTCTTAAGTCAGTGAATATTGCAGTAGTAAGCAACGTTTTTCAGTAGTTCTGTAAATGACATCAGTCACACTGGAAACTGGTGTTCAAACATTATAGCTTTTATTGAACCATGCTGTGCATGGGCAAGTAAGACCTACTGTCTTCACTAAGAATTTTTTTGAAGTTTTTACAGAGTGCTCTAATGAATGTGATAATCTACATCTTTTTTTTTTTCTTTTAGCTAGTTGTTATTTCTGTTCTTGCTTATTGCACATATGGTGGAGGGTGGGATTGTATCTGGCTGCCTTCATTCCCTCAGAGGAACTTTTAAGACATGTTTTCTGGATCACTGCCACTATTTTTAGATTCCAGAATGCAGGGCAGTTGCACAGGTGCTCAGTGACAGCCTGTCACAAGTAGCTACAAAGTTGTACCTTCTAAACAGTGATACTAAATGCATCTTTAGCAACATCACTACTTTTCCATTGCTCTACAGTAACATTGCTGCAAGCTGCTAGGAATACCAGGGTCAGTGGTGCAATGAATAACATGTCTGACTACAGATCAGAAGAGTGTAGGTTCAAGTCCTTCTTGGCTCAATTGACGCATTAGCTGGGACTTGATATAATAGTTAGGGTGTTAACCTCACAGACAACAAATTGTGTAGGCTTAACATGGGTCATGGGACAGCTAGCCTACTACATACCTATGAGCTTACCTGTGGTAATGCAAGCCTTAGCTCACCATAGTAGTAGAATGACAAAATTACCAACCTCCTTCATTAGACAACAATCAGTAGTAAATAATGGAAGGGAAAATTAAATACCAACAGCACTAGTCACTGTGACTGCAATGGCCAGCATATTAGTAACTATGGTTACCTAGAAATGTGTGAAAGGAATTGAACATATACAAGCTAATAAAAGCTAGCAAATTTTTACATGCAGTGCAGCAAGAGCTTAAAAAACTTGTAGACTGGTTTAAGTTAGCTCATTTGAAATGCAGATATTTACAGAGGGATCTGTGGCTCATGTAGCTGGTAATGTGAGATGGTACACCAATGAATCATATAGAGGGCATATACTAATTGTAGGGTAGCAGTGTTGAGTCATGCAGTAATAGTGTTCTTGCTGACATAACTTTCAGCATCGTGTAGTTGCTTTAATTTGAAATGTGCTGTCAACCTCTTGGTTCTCTGTGGACAAATGACTGAAAGGCTGTGCGGGTTGTGTTGCAGTGTTACAGCATTTCCATTGCTGTGCGGGTTGCGTTGCAGTGTTACAGCATTTCCATTGCTGTGCGGGTTGTGTTGCAGCATTACAGCATTTCCATTGCTGTGCAGATTGTGTTGCAGTGTTACAGCATTTCCATTGCTGTGCGGGTTGTGTTGCAGTGTTACAGCATTTCCATTGCTGTGTGGGTTGTGTTGCAGTGTTACAGCATTTCCATTGCTGTGCGGGTTGTGTTGCAGCGTTACAGCATTTCCATTGCTGTGTGGGTTGTGTTGCAACGTTACAGCATTTCCATTGCTGTGCGGGTTGTGTTGCAGTGTTACAGCATTTCCATTGCTGTGCGGGTTGTGTTGCAGCATTACAGCATTTCCATTGCTGTGTGGGTTGTGTTGCAGTGTTACAGCATTTCCATTGCTGTGCAGGTTGTGTTGCAGCGTTACAGCATTTCCATTGCTGTGCGGGTTGTGTTGCAGCATTACAGCATTTCCATTTTACCGCTCTACTTCCCCATGCCTGTCATAAACAAATTGTCACTGAAAATGATTTTGGTGCTTCCTGACTTCAAGTGCACAGGTTTGGGTTGCTTTCTTGACTGGATTTGACTGTTTATAAGAACTGTAGGACTAATATTTATCTGCACCATTGTCATACATTTTTCTTCCTTTTGGTTTTATGGCTATTATATATCTGTGCTTCTTCTTGGTTATATGGTTAAGTCTCTAGTTTTGGTTCAGATACATTCTGAAAGATGGTTAATCTATGGATTTGTGACATAAATTACTTTACTTTAAATCATGTATTTAATGAACTTGGACAATTAGTTTATTTATTTATTTATTTTCATTTAAAAGTTACTTAGTTCAGTTATAGACCGATTTAAACAAATAATATACATGGGTATCATTTTTCTGTGTTTATTTGCCATTTAGTTATTAAATTAATTGTATAGGGCTTAAACACTTTAACATGACACAGATTATAAAACAAAGAATCATCTTGCATCTTGTCTTCTCCATGATTTTGTACTTTTGGCCATCTTGTTCCAGTACTGACCCCAATTCCAAAATCCCATTTCCATTCTTCTTACATTAATCCACCTCTTCTCACTCTTACTAACATGCCATGTAGGCTTCTTCTGTGGTCATGTATACACCTCTAATGGCTGCATGTCACCAACTGCTGGGAGGCAGCAAGGATGTACCACTCTGGCAAATATTTTTTCATATATATTTTGTGTGTGTGTGTGTGTGTGTGTGTGTGTGTGTGTGTGTATATATATATATATATATATATATATATATATACACACACACACATATATATATATATATATATATATATATATATATATATACACACACACACACATATATATATATATATATATATATATATATATATATATGTGTGTGTGTGTGTGTGTGTGTGTCTATGTCCATGACAATTTCAATTATCATGTGCTAGGAGGATTGTTGTGCTTTACCTTTTTTCTTTGGCTAGAGGTATGCCAATAACAGTAGTCTATAGGGTT
>NC_056743.1:151207456-151417456 GCF_019279795.1 Protopterus annectens | reverse complement strand
ACCCAAAATTGCTGCTTCGATGAACAGCAATTTTGGGTATGTGTGAGTGCGAATTTGACTTTCGGTGAAAGTTAAATTCACGCACGTGTCCGGGTTCCATATCTATATATATATCTATATATATATATATATATATATATATATATATATATATATATTGTGTGTAGGTAGACTGTTATGATGGAAATGTTCTGAATTGGCCAGTTTTGTCATTATTGGATCATGCATTTTGTTTCATTACCTACTGGAAAAATGTTCAAACAATAAATTTTAAAATGTGCTCTAACTTAAGTCTAACAAGTGTGCTGCATTATACAAGGAATATAATTTAATAAAGTCAGGAAGGTGTATCAAAGAACGCATGTATGTTTCTTGTTTTGTGTGCAAGCCAGGGGCCTATGATTTGAAGACAGCCCAAAGGTAATCTTTATCCACCACTGGCCAGATGCATTTTCTTTGGATGTGGTGTGGGTTTCAATGCTGTTTCAATGAATGTGAGGTTCAAGGGCAGAGACGTTTTAATGCCATGTCTATTTTCATTGTGAGAAAGTGTTGCTTTGCTTACCAGATGTCTATTAGTGTTTGTGCACTGTTGTGCTGCAAAATGTAAAAATAAAATCCAAATAATCATTGTAGAAGTAAAGCAGCAGTATGCATGCACACATTAATGTTTATGAAAAATAGGTCGAAATAGCCAGGCAGTGGGTCATTGGAATGGCTGCAGGGGGACTCTGCTGCCATATTTTGGTTGTCTGTTCTTCAGTTTGTGTTTGAAAGTTGGTATCTCACAATCCCATTGAAGTGGGCGGGGTTAATCAGCGTATGGATTTGTACCTATTTTTCATGGGCCTTGTCCAGATTTTTGATGTTTCCAGGTTGAGAGGTATGTTCCAGACATAGGACACGCTGTTCATCACCTTTGCTTGAGAGAAGGGACACTCACAGTTGCCAAGCAAACATTTTCTAAGTGGATTGCCAACTGCATTGTGCCTTGGCATCATCTGGCTGACCTCTCACTCATGAATGTTGTGGTCAATGCCAACTTCATTAGGAGAATATTTGCTTCTGGTACTTGCTCCAATGATCTCTTCATTGCAGCCTTTATTTCTTAATGAAACATTCATTGAAACATCTTATACTGGTATCAAGTAAACATATATTAACAGCAGTCTATACATTCCATCTAGATAACATGCTAAAATTAAAGTAATTAATCCAACAATAAATAAATAAGGCTGAGAAGGAAGTATACAGATACACTTTCCATTTGGTCATATCCATATTTGTGTTATACTAGTTGCTGAGCTTGTATTCAAATTTATGAAACAATTAATACATAACATTTCCTTTATATAAACAATATAGACAATAAAATGTATATACCTGTTTTAATTAACACCAGGTCTAGATCTGGAAAATTGTGCTGATAATTGCTAATATTAAACAGCCAAAACCTGACATCTGTAAAGGGAAGATAAAGACAGGCTTAGGGCCCAGGATATTCCCTTTGCTATTATATCCCAGGACACCCACATCTTTGGATAATCCTAGAGTAGTTGTAAATAACAAGTCATTGATTGCCCACAGTGCTAGAAATATTTATCATTTGACAAATCCAGGCTATACAATCTAGCTGGGGTAATATGCCAATTGTTGAAAGCATCCTAGCAAACAAAAGCATGGCCAACATGGGCCATCTCTTGTCCCATATACTGCGTAGACAAGTGGTCTACATCACAGATGTTAGGTTGCAAACATCATCATCCTCATCAACCCCCTTGTTCACATTTTTTCTTCATGAGGTCGGGGTATCGTGTTAATTGTTGCTAACTCTCTTAATTCAGTGCCACACTCCTGCCTTCTTCAACACTCATGCCTGACTATCGCAGATCTTCTTTCACACAATCCACCCACCTCTTTAGGTTGCTAACATGATATTCCATTTATTGAGGTTGTCCAATAAAAGCATGCATGGCTTATCCATAAGGTGAATGTAAAAAAAAAAGCTCAGCTTCTGCATCATTGCTAATGAACTTAGGGATCCATTCTTCTATATTTATTCTGTAATCAGCTTCCATTTTTTATGAATGTAGCAGAAATACAAACTTACCAAGACAATAAGAGCAGCAACAACTTTCCAAAAAAATCCACAAACCACGAACTTGACCAACGAAGTTTTAATAATAGAGCTTAGAAAATACACACAATAAAATAAGCGCTTTCGTTTGGCGCCTGCCAAACTTTTTCAAACAGTAAGTACATCACTTCCTGTAGTTTAAATAGTAGTTAATCGTGATGTAAGTGAAAAAATGATGACTTCCCTTTAATCTATGTTTAAAGTGCTAACATGAAAAAACAAAAACATACGTAAATTGATCATAAGTTGCATTCCAACAGCACATATTTTTTATTTAGCATTTTCGATTAGCGTGTTTGTTGTGTCTAATAATAATGTATAATCCCACAGACTCTAACCCTACACTTTTGAATCAAAGAAGAAAAAAAAGAAAAAGGAACGGAAAAATATATATGTATATTATAACACAAAACATTTGATCAACTTTTTGCAGTTAATAAAAATGTTAACATTCTATTTCATCAGTTATTATAGTTAAATCAACACAAGTATCTACATCAGTTGTTGGAAATTCATAATAATAATATTTCTACCCTAAGCACAACAATGCAAAATACATTTTTAATTTTTAACCCATAATTAGCAATTAAATATCATTATATAAAAAAAACTCTGCTAAAATTAATATGTATATAAAATGTCCGTTATAATAGCAGTGTTGTGTTTGTAACCAGACCAAAAGTCGTCTATTAATCCGGCCATTGAAAAAATATATAATTACCCTCGAAGTGTATTTTAAAAAAACATAATAAATGATGAATTGTGAAAGTAATATAAAAAAATTATATAAAAAATTAATCAAAGTGATGCACATATATTTTGATAAATAATCGATTGATTATAATTATAAGTGTAATTAAGTGTTTTAAAATGTTAAAACAATTTCATTTAAGAATTCATGTCTCATAGTAGTTCGTTTTTATGTTATATAAAATTAACATAAGACCTTACGCTGAATAAATATTAAAATGACTTAAAATGCATATATATAAAAAATGTGTATATATATAATAAACTGTATAAATAAAATATAAAAAAATGTATTTATATATATAATTTACTGTAGAAATAATATTGTTAAATTTTCAGTATTTTAATCTGATATTAACAGCAATATTGACTCTATTAGTACTATCGCATAACAGATTTTAACTTGAGTATACTTGCGATTGATACTAAGTTATTCAAACCTGGCCAGTTGTGTGCATTCAGTTTAAGTTGCCATTCTAATTCTATTTTTTTAAGTTTTAATTGCCATGCTCCACCTCTACTGTCCACTTTTTAAACATCAAGAACGACAAATTTAAACTTATGAGAAGTTTCTATACTAATATGTTTTGCTAGGGCATTTAAATCATTATGATCACGTATAGCCCTGATATGCTCTCCTATTCGTTCTTTAAATTTCCTTTCCGTTTTACCAACGTAAAACGTGGTACAATTACAACATAGAGCACAATAAACCACCTTTTCACTATCACAACAAGCCTTTTCTTTCAAGTGAACCTTAATACCGTTAATCAAAACTTCATTAGTTTCAAACACAAAAGAACAGTATTTACACCTGCCACATCTATATGTTCTACCAAAACCTCTATTTGTTTTTTGTTCTAAACAATTTTTCAAATTCATTCCTTTTTTGTATACTGTTGGTGGAATTGTATCAAAATAACCATGTAATGATCTATCTGCTTGGATAAGCAACCAATTTTTCTTTATAATACTATTTATTGCCTCACTATCCGAATTAAAAGTTGTAATAAAACTTTTAGCAAAAATTTAGTATCTTTGACAGTAACTGTTTTATCAATATTGTTGGTAATTATAACCTCACTATTTCTGTCTTGTACTTCCCTTCTATTTTCCATCAATAATTCATTAGCTACTGGGATGGTTCTCTTTAAAATTAATGGAATGTAATCTAAATTGTCCCGTTTAGCTATCACTTCATGCATAATGTTACTTATCAATTTATCCGGGTAGCCTCTATTTCTAAACATTTCACTCAAGTTCAAACATTCTTTTATAAAATCTTCTCTGTTGCTAACCATTCTAGAGGCCCTCACAAATTGGCCTTTTAACACTGCTCTTTTTTGTGAAAAAGGATGGCAGCTGTTTAAATGTAATAGACTATTACTATAAGTTTCTTTTCGATGTATTTTAGATGTAAATACTTTCTTTGTATTGTCTTTTTCTAATAACACATCCAAATATGCTATAGTATTTGAGTTTATTACTGCTGTAAATTTTAAAAATGTTGTTGTTGAATTTATATACACCAAGAATTCATTTAATTTTTCAACATTTCCACTCCACAAAATAAATATGTCATCTAAAAAGAGTAAATACGTCTTACAGTGTTTAAAATATTCTGTTGTAAACACATATTTCTTCTCCCATATGTGCATCACTGTATTAGCATACAGGCCCCCACATGGAGACCCCATTGCTACCCCTTCAGTTTGTAAGTAAATATTTTTATTAAAAATTATGAAGTTATTTCTTAAGCAAATATCTAATAATTGATCAAATACATTTATTTTTCCTTGGCTTAAACCCTTTTCATATAAAAATAGATTAAACCACTCCATGCCAACTTCATGTGGTATAACAGAATACAAATCCTTAACATCAATTGTTACCAAAATATCCTTTTCATTATAGTCAATAGACCCTATGATGGACAGAAAGTCCCATGAATCTTTTAACATGTATTTTTCACCTAATGTAAAAGTTTTTAAATTGTTGTCGATGAATTTTGCTATTGGGTAAGTTATGGACCCCCGTGCATCTACTATTGGCCTAAATGGAGGTTGTAGTAAATCCTTATGAATTTTAGGGACACCAAACATAATAGGTGTCCTTGGATAGGACACATTCATATAGCTGAATTCATCAATATCTATACTACCTTCAATATAAAGGTCATAAATAATTCCTCTAATACATTTATATGCTCCATTCAGCTCATTTATAGAGCTCTGTGAATATGTATTACTAGTTAAAATATTTTCTAATGCCTTGTTATAATCATAGATGTTAAATATAGTCATGCCACTACCCTTATCGGGCTTTATAAATCTAATGTTTCCTGTATTCATAATCATGTTCAATGTGTTCGATTCATTTTGTGTCAAGTTGTATGTTTTGTTCCTCAAACCAAATGTGTCCAGGTTACGAAAATCCAACTCACATAGTTTTTCAAAAAGTTCCAATGTAGGATGCAAAGGTGGATTAAAGGAACTTGAGACATATAATGGTTTTGTTACCTCTTCAGTATTTTGAAAAAGTAAACCTAAATTTAACTTTCTCACAAATACTTTTAAATCGATAACAGAATGTACTACATTCATCCTTTTACTGGGAACAAAGGTTTCACCACGTGAAAATAAATCACAAATACAGTCATCAAAATTAAAATCAGAATAATTATAAACAGTAAAGTCTCCAGTAGCATTTATATATTTAATAGGCCTCTTTGAAATATTTTCATTTACTAACAACCCCTCCATTGGCCCCTGTATTGTTTGTTTCTTCCTCTGATAGAAGTTCCCCGATATTGGGTTTGATTTTGCGGTCCCCAATTCCTTGTCTGAACATGCGGTTGGAATGACTGCTGACGTTGTATTAATCTCTCGGATCGCCTTAATGGTGGAAATTGGTCTAGTTCTAAAAAAGGATTGTCTTCTGAAGCAATTTCTTCTCCTACTGTAGACAAATTACCATTGTTAACACTTCCATTGTCATAAACTGATATTTTAGATCCCCATTGTTGTGAAATTGGGGATGGGGGATATGCCATACCTTGCCCATAAGAATTAAGATCTCGGTCTAGTTTTTTTAACTTTCTGTCTTTTATTAATTTCATTTTCTCATCAATAGATTTAAAGATACGCTGGTAATCATAGTCATTGCCAGAAAAAGCAGAATCATTTTGCACTAACTTGTTCAATTCTTCTGCCTTTTTTGACAGTAAAGTTATAGTCTTTTTGTTGTCATTGATAACCAAATTCATATAATCAAACCCAAATTTATCAAATAGTTTGATTAAGTCCATATGTAACGTTGAATTAGCTACAAGTCCTGTAGGAAATCTCCACACACGCAAGCCCTTTGGAACAATCTTCCTTTTTAAACACTCTTGAAAGTAATTATTATCCATCTGCAGTTTCTTTACTTTTAAAAGAATGTAATCCAATTCAGCTAGATTATCATTAAATGTTTTTAGCGTACCTGTGACAGTACTTGTTATTGGTGTAAAACCATAGTTATTAATTAACCATGAGGATATTTTATTGTTCCTTGTAGTATTAGGCTCTATTGAAGTCGATGGTAGTTAACCTTCTATAGCTTCCAACTGACTCCCTGAAGAAAAACGTCTTCTGTCCAATTCACCTGAAACAGTTCCGTTTATATCCACAAATGGGTTAGCATGAAGAGAAAGGTTAGAGTCCTGTGATAAACCACGCTGTTCCAAACGGTCAATTCTCCCTGTTAGTCTCTCAATTAGTTCCGTTAAATTAACAAGAATACTATCCTATGCTGATGCAGTCTCCGTCTCAGCCATGTCCGCGTCTCAAAATACCAACCAAGACAATAAGAGCAGCAACAACTTTCCAAAAAAATCCACAAACCACGAACTTGACCAACAAAGTTTTAATAATAGAGCTTAGAAAATACACACAATAAAATAAGCGCTTTCGTTTGGCGCCTGCCAAACTTTTTCAAACAGTTAGTACATCACCTCCTGTAGGTTAAATAGTAGTTAATCGTGATGTAAGTGAAACAATGATGACTTCCCTTTAATCTATGTTTAAAGTGCTAACATGAAAAAACAAAAACATACGTAAATTGATCATAAGTTGCATTCCAACAGCACATATTTTTTATTTAGCATTTTCGATTAGCGTGTTTGTTGTGTCTAATAATAATGCATAATCCTACGGACTCTAACCCTACACTTTTGAATCAAAGAAGAAAAAAAAAAGAAAAAGGAACGGAAAAGTATATATGTATATTATAACACAAAACATTTGATCAACTTTTTGCAGTTAATAAAAACGTTAACATTCTATTTCATCAGTTATTATAGTTAAATCAACACAAGTATCTACATCAGTTGTTGGAAATTCATAATAATAATATTTCTACCCTAAGCACAACAATGCAAAATACATTTTTAACCCATAATTAGCAATTAAATATCATTATATAAAAAAAACTCTGCTAAAATTAATATGTATATAAAATGTTCGTTATAATAGCAGTGTTGTGTTTGTAACCAGACCAAAAGTCGTCTATTGATCCGGCCATTGAAAAAATATATAATTACCCTCGTAGTGTATTTTAAAAAAACATAATAAATGATGAATTATGAAAGTAATATAAAAAAATTATATAAAAAATTAATCAAAGTGATGCACATATATTTTGATAAATAATCGATTGATTATAATTATAAGTGTAATTAAGTGTTTTAAAATGTTAAAACAATTTCATTTAAGAATTCATGTCTCATAGTAGTTCGTTTTTATGTTATATAAAATTAACATAAGACCTTACGCTGAATAAATATTAAAATGACTTAAAATGCATATATATAAAAATGTGTATATATATATATATATATATATATATATATATATAATAAACTGTATAAAAAAACTATAAAAAAATGATCAATTTACGTATGTTTTTGTTTTTTCATGTTAGCACTTTAAATATAGATTAAAGGGAAGTCATCATTTTTTCACTTACATCACGATTAACTACTATTTAAACTACAGGAAGTGATGTACTAACTGTTTGAAAAAGTTTGGCAGGTGCCAAACGAAAGCGCTTATTTTATTGTGTGTATTTTCTAAGCTCTATTATTAAAACTTCGTTGGTCAAGTTCATGGTTCGTGGATTTTTTTGGAAAGAAATACAAACTTGTAGTTGAAGGTACTGACACCAGTGAGATACTAAGGAGGGAAAAGACATCTCGATGGCATTTGATATGTAGCGAGTCCATAGGTTCATAGGTTCATAGGTTCGTACTAGGCTATCTGCCCTAAGGCATTTATAAGCCTAGCCAGAGTGTATGTGGCTTACACCACCCCTTAGGATGAGAATACTATGCCCTTTTAGGGTTTAGTTTACTATGCCTCTGTCTAGTAGTGACACAGAGATGACCCCCGGGGTAAACCTACGATCTCCCATCCACTCGTCGAGATTTCTCTTGAATAGAGTCGGTGAGGGGCTCTGCCTAACATGGACTGGGATTCTGTTCCAGAGTGCAGGGAGCCTCTGGGTTATGAATCTGTCCCTCCAGCACGTCCTATTTATTTCTGTGTTGAGGTTTAAGTCACTTGTTCTCGTGGCTCTGATGGATTTGGATTTTCTGAGGTGGAGCATGTCCATTAATTCAGGATTGGACATGGCCTTGTACGTCAGGCACAGATCACCTCTGAGTAGGCGGTATGCGACTGAATAGAGCTAGAGTTTTTTCAGTCGGGCAGCATATGACATATGTTTAAGACCCTTTATCCTCTTGGTGAGGAACTTTTGGGGTCTTTCCATCAGCTGACCTCCCATATATCAGAAATGTAATATATCCCCACATCTGTCCAGTTTTATTAACCCTCCCAGATGACAGTTTGTAAACTTTAAGTCCATTTCACCAGGACCCCATACTGTGTTGGAAGGGTCGATAACAAAGGGGCATTAAATTGCAGTCTAAGATGTATTTCCACTAGGAGCCATAATGGCTTTTCTGTTTGCTTGGCTCTAACCTACTGGTAATGGCTGCATCATAATCACATAAGTGTGGTGCAACACCACCTCCCTATCCTCCATTGCATACTTTTGTACTTGGCTACCTAGTCTTCGGCGCACACATTCTTCAGTCGTTACTTTTGCAGTCTTGATCTAAGAAGTGAGGCTCATATCATAATAAAGCACTTCCTGTTTTGAACACACAAGTCCTCTTTATCCATGCTGCTTATTGCTGAGATTCAGCCCAGCCACAGAAGCCATTAGGAGGAATATCAGTGTTAAATATAATATATATATATATATATATATATATATATATATATATATATATATAGTTTTACCATACCAGTTAGCCTATGATAAAACCCCTTTTAATGGCTCTGAAATTCTCCTCCCACTGTGTGTGTGTGTGTGTGTGTGTGTCAATCCAGCCAACATATGTGGAGTTCCCTGTACAACAGACAAGTGCATATGTGTAAATATAACACTTAGCACCAGTATAAGTACCAAATATTCTTTGTAAGCTTATAATTTGCAGGAAAGTACTTTTCATTGCCCAGGAGATATAGCGGTCTCTGATGTTTTTGGGTTTGGGTGTATTTATTTAGGCACCACATCACCGAGTAAGTCTACACCAGAAGCAGGTTGATAGGTAAGTACTAGTCTAGCTGCCTTTGTGGACCATTATAAGGCTAGCCATTTTCCCTTAGTGAGAATCAAACCTTGTACCTCTGGCCTGTAAGGTAACCACCTTAACCATTATGCCAAACCCTCCCCTCTAAATAGCTTGCAGAGGCTTTGATGAGATTTGAACTCCTGACCCCTGGTTTATAAGACCAGTGCTGTAACCCCTGAGCTACAAAGCCATAATGTGGTATATTTTATTTATCCTTTGTTGACCAGATTAGTCAGAAGGACACACTTGGGAGTGCAGCACCTCCTTATGCTGCACTGCAATGTCAGCAATCCATATTCTTGCTGTGGGAACAGAACTCAGAGCTTTCTGCTTGAAAGGTGAGAGTGCTGCCTGTTGCTCCACAACACTACTTCCTAAATGTTGATAATGTCTGACAGGTGTAAAAGATAAACCCAGTCATGGAACTTATTAAAAGGAGTTGTCTCATAGATAAACTGACTGATACTGTAAGAATATATCTACTGTACATTGTGTTACATTCGGGATTAAAAGTTTTTATTACATAAATTGTTTCCATCATTTTTATTTTATTAACATTAAATGTCCTGCCTGTGTACTCAGTTTCATGGTCAAGTACATCTCATGCCTGGTAACACTATGACATCATATTGCAGGGGGCCAGTCATTAAGAAATAATTGCAGTCCTGTAGCATGTTGTCATGTGACTTAGCACATGGTATCTCACTACCTAATTAATTACTCATTATTTCTTTAGCAGCCATGTTTCGGAATTTCAGATTGTGGCTCATTGCTCATATGAAATCTAAAAGGTTAGACCACTGTCATTTAACCATATTCTTTTAATTTGTTCTACCATCTGTTGTTTGCAGCATTCCAAATTCATATGACATAGTAGATGTCCTTTAGATTGTGCATTCTGACTGATTTAAAGCTATAAGAAAAAAGCAGGTACTGCCCCTTTGAAACTGGTCTAGTTGTTGTTGTTCTTATTCTGAAGTCTGACTTGAGATATCACAAGATGGGATTCATGCACCTTCCTTTGTCCTATGAAAACAATGTCCCATATGACTGAAGGAGATTAATGGCTGATGAAATCTAATGCAGAGGTTCTTCAAATATAATATGCATTTAGTTTATTTACATATATTGAAGGGAAATTTCTTTGTGTGATTACTTATTGAAGTCATATGCATTATAACAAATGTGTCATTCTTGAATAGTTTTTCTTTTTTCTTTCTTATAGCATAATGCAAAGTCTGATTCACCTCTAAGTAACCATGACTTCACTGGGTGATATGAACAAGAGCTGCTTATAGATGAATAAGATATGTGATAGCACTGTCATGCATAGTAAAAATTGTGTGACAAATCAGAGTTCCAGTGGAAGGAAACAGTCAGTTGTATAGTAGCATAGGTTCATAGGTGTGTACTAGGCTAATGGCCCTGGAGCCCTTACAAGAGTAGCCCATAGGATTACCCTGGCATTGTGCCACCCAACCTTAGTTCCCAGTGCCTCTGTCGAGTAGAGCCACTGGAGCTGTGGGGGAGTGCCACTATAATGTACAAAGGGTGGTACGCAGGATGTGAGGACCAAGGTATGAACTAACAGGCAGGCAGTGCATGCATGCAACTGTGTGCTTTGACTGGTCACTTGCTGCAACCAGCTAAACATGGCCAAAATAAGGGCAGCAGAGCTAAGTACAGCAACCACAAGACAGAACAATGTTACTGTGCACTGCAAACAGGAAACTTTGTTTAAACTCTGTTCATCATATAAATGGGGAGCAAATGGAGTAGTTAGGAAAGTAGGAAAGAGTGGAAGAGCACACAGAGGGAAACACAGAAGGAAACCATAATTATTATTCAGAGCATAAGAAACATGGTTGTCTCCAAAACTAAAGCACATCACATTGCATTTCTTGGAATAAATTGCATTCCATTTTCAGTGACCCACCTGAATAAAATGTCTAGATCATTTTGCAATTTATGATGATCATACTTCACTTTAGTGTCATCAGTGAATTTTCTTAGTCAGGTGCTCTGTCAAATTAGGAACACAGACATCAATAGCTCAAATAACATGGGACCAAGAACAGGTCCCAGGGGACCTCCAAATCATCGGTTCTTATTTTTGAAAAGAATGCCCCATTCTTATTTCCTTCTTAATAGCCAAGTGGTTGTCCAGCTTTCAATGCAGATATTCATATCATGTTTTAACAAATCATCAAGTATTCTGTCATAGAGGACCAAATTAACAGCCTTTTATCAGATTTAGGTAAACAGTTTCACTAGCAAGTTCCAAGTCCATCGAGCAGCAGATGTTATCATAAAATTGGATAAGATTAGTCAAACGTAATCTCTCCACAAGGAAACCATGTTGACATATATATCAGCTCTTTGTCCACTCTCCACCTGGAGCAGACTACAGATTGCTTGCTCAAAACATTTACCCAGTATTGAGGTCAAATTGATGGGTCTATAGTTGTCCAGGGATTGTTGTATATATCCTTTAGGTATTGGGACAACTGCTTCTTTCCCTATGTTGGGAACATATCCCTCCTTCAGTGATTTTGAAAGAGTACTTGAAGGTATGATACCCAGCCACTTGTTATGCCAGAAAGAAAATATCCATTTCAACCATCAGAGCCTGTGGGTGTGCTTTTTAATGACCCCCCCAACACCTTTGAAACTAACTCATATGAGATATTTTAACAGTCATCAGAGCTACAAGCTGTCTTATAGTTACAATCCTCATACCCATTTAGAAGTGAGAGTTTCTCAGCAAATAACTCTCCCAGTTCAGCTGGATGTGTAACAGCTGGATCTCCATACTTAACACTAATGTGGGGTGGGAGGTATTTTCTTTCCTAAAGCATCTTAGATGCCTGAATTTGGCCTTTTTATTTATCTTAGTCTTCTCAGCTAAATGGTTCTCATAGTTAGTTCTATTTAGTTCTTAATGGTTCTTTTACTCATAATCAAATAAGAGATTATAAAGTGATATTGAGCAGTTACCTGTGAAGGACTAATTTCAAGTAGAAGAGTTGTTGGGCACTGGTAGAAATGAGAACAAATCAGCATCCACTAATGAGACAAGAAAAAGTGTCCTTGTGTTGGGCGATTCCATGTTGAGAAAAAGGCGTGAATGGGGGGGGGGGGGTTTTCTGTTTTTGTCATTAGGAATAAAGAGAGAGAGAAAAGTGCATGTAATAGGAGCAGACAGCAACCACAGAAGAGATACACAGACAGGCACGGCATATACACAAAAGGTGGAGATGGCTGTGATAGACACATAAACACAGACTTTGAACAAGTTGTGATAGGAAAGGTTAAACCATGAACAAGGAAGCAAAATGAGACATAAAGAAAAGAACACATTGAGTTAGACATAGAATGGGTTTCTGGCCTTGTGGAAGGCTGGCCACAAGGTAACAGACCCAGACATCCCTGCTAGGTGGGTGATGATAGGAGCCAATTGCTTCTCCTTCAGCTGGATAGCCAATCCCTAACAATCATGTGCATCTATCAGCTATGCCAGAAGGAGTTCAGTATTTCCAGTAGGTTGTACTTCTTTCAGTGCACATTAGTAGCAATAAGTCTACACACCTCATGCCACATGGCCCCTCATTCATTTTCAACAGAGGAATCTTCATCTCTCCAGGAGGCAGACATGGAATGCAGCAGTGACTCCTGCAGATCATCTCTAAAGGAGTATCTTTCATTGTCCTGCTGAAAAAAAGATTTGGTGAGCACTGGTGACCCAGAGCAAGATTCAGTGTCCAGTGGAGACAGTGTGTGGTCTGACCCACACTTCCTCCTCCTTCTCTTCCATAAATGGACCTGTTGCTAGCCAAAAGCTTAAAAGAAAATCATTATAAACATACATGGTAGAAACAGTGTAAATGAGAACTGCACTCCCACACAGCACATACATACTGTACTGCGTAAAGAGCTACCATCTCTTATAGTTGACAACCACATTTAGTTGAAGCTCCTCTGTCAATGAAAAATAAAGTACATACTTTTAAGTGTACAAACATACACAAAAGCCATAGATATAGCCAACCTACTTTCAGACAGGTTCAGTAAAAACTTCACCCCCCTGTCCCCCCATCAGTAAACCAGGGCATCCCTGCCACCTGCCCCCATCCCCTCATCACCAGGGAGCATATCTTTAATGTCCTCTCAAAGGCAAAAAATGCAGTCTCCATGGGACAGACAACTTCCCTGGCTGTGTTCTACATGAACTCAGGCATGAGCTCTCAGCTCCATTAAGCACTCTATTCAACCAAAGCCTGAGCACTGGTTTCATCCCAGCCAAATGGAGGACAGCCACTGTCATCCCTTTACAGAAAGATGGACCATCCACTGGCCCAGGTAATTATAAGCCCATCAGCCTAACTAGCCTGATCTGCAAAGCCATGGAACACATTATCATGGATCTTATAAACAAGGACATTGGCAACCTCCAAACGTTTGATCCCCACAAATTCTGGTTTTGTCAAAGGGAAATTGTCTGTTAAACTTGGTTGACTTCGAAACAGTCACCAAAGCCATGGATGAGAGGAAGATGGTGCACATCACCTACCTTGACTAACCAAAGCCTTTAACACTATTCCCGATTCGGCCATAATAGTTAACCTCTTCCAGCTAGGCATCAACCCATATGTTACCAGATGAGTAGCTAACTGGCTCACTGATAGAACCGATTCAGTCAGAATAGGGGAAGCCACTTTTAGTAGTAGACCACTGTACCCCAAGGATCAGTCTTGGGGCCTCTATTGTTTGGAATATACTTTTCTGAGGTGCAAGTCAAAACCAGTGGTCTGTGGCTGACAATGTTTGCAGATGACTGCAAGCTGGGCACTCTCTTAAATTCCTCTAGTGATGTGAACATCCTCCAACAGGGCCTTAGCCAAACTAATGACTGGTGCCAGAACCATGGCCTCAAACTGAATCCCAAGAAATGCATCATTATCCCCTTTGGGGAAAATGGCATCCCCTCTACTTATCACATTAACAACAACATACTAAGCAAGCAATCAGTCATGAGGGACTTAGGCACCCATTTTGATAGCAACCTCACTTTTTGACAACCACATTGCTCAGTTGTATGGAAAGCTTTCTACATGGCCCACTTCATAAGTAAGGGTATTTCGTCCAGGAACAAGGAGGTCATAACATCCTGTACTCCTCCCTTATCAGACCCATTATGGAGTACAATGCCCCCTTCAGCATGTACCTTGCCAAGCACATGCAGCAGCTGGAGAGACAACAGAGGTTCCTGACCAGGAAAATCCAGGGTCTCAAACACCTATCCTATACAGATAGGCTAAAAGCCCTGTCCCTCTACTCAGTCTCATAGAGACTGCTCAGAGATGACCTGTATCTGACATACAAGGCTATCTCAGACCCAGCCTTGATGGAGTTGCTGCATATCCGTAAGTCAAACTCCACTTGTGTAACCTGTATGTAAGGCCTCAACCTGGTCTGTGACAGTAATAGAACTTGTTGGCAGGATAGATTTGTGTCCCAAAGACTTTCCCATCTGTGGAATAGTCTCCCACTCCATGTAAAGCAAAGAACCTTAATAGCCCTGTTTAAGAGGAACCTGGATGACTGCATGGGAAACAGAAAACACACCCCTGCCATCCCATATGTGTTCCTGCTGGACAGGGGAAGCAGGTGCTGACTTTGTGGGAATATGGACAAAATTCTTGGCTAGGTTTATATGGGTCTCTGGGCCAATAGCCTAGTATGAACCCAAGTACAAAGTAGCAGACATTGGCACTGAAGAAAATACTTTCAGTACATTTCAGGTTCCGTGTTGTTAACACCTGCCTCCCATTTGTGAAGCATGACCAGGCGGCACTGCTTCAGGTTACTGTGCTAAGACATATGATACTTATTAGAATGGGTGATGCTTGTGGCATTACTCACCATTTACTGGCCATCTTGTTTCTTCATATGGCTATCATACTCACCCAATAGGTGCTCCCCAAACATTCTGTGCAGGTAAAACAGGAAAGTGCTGTCCACATTGATGCACCATGCTATAGCACTGTCTTCCTCAGTTCCTGAAGCTGCCATAGCCATTCAACTGGTCCATTCCAGCAGCAGAATTGTAGATGCATTCAATGATGCACCTTGAAGTATCATGTATCACAAAACTTAGGACAGAGTTGAAGTGCCACTGGCATTTTCCAGCTTTGTGTATGAGCAGAGATATAACTACTTCCATACTGATTTTAACTTGCATTGCTCATACTGCTTTGTATGGATAGCACAGTGGAAGTGAGTGAAATAGATTAGAGCTAAATGGCTTCTCCTATTGGCATGATATAAAGCGCTAAGCCATCTTGCATGACATCACTTCCAGGAATTCAACAGGAAATCCCTAGAGAACAACATGTTTGCAGAGATAAGGAACAGCTGTTCTATGACAGTGTAACCAGTGCTCCACAACAAAGCTGTCGTTGAGTGTTAGGGTCATTAAATGTTATGTGTTTAAGTAGGATTTATGAGGGGATTTACCACAAGGATATGGAAGCACCCAGATGGACAAACAAAAAGCATGCAGACCATTGGCACACAACCATGGAGCATCGCTGTCTGCATATGTCGGGGGGAGGCTGCTTTTCTTTCCTAGGCATAGTCCTGTCCAGGCTGACTCACTTTTTGCATAGAAAATATACTCCCCGACTCCCCATAGCATCCTACAGCTGTAGTTAGTTATATACCTCTCAACTTCTTAGTGCAAGAAATCTGGACAAAGCCTGACAAAAGGGTCTATATTATAACAACGAATGATCAAATATATTATATCAAACTCAAAAGTTCAAATTCACAACACATCGAACTACCAGAACAGTGATTTTTTCCCAGGGAAAAAAAAATGCTGTTCCCAAAAAAAAAAAAAAAAAACATTCAAACATTACATAAAGTGGGGGGGCTTTGCCCCCCACACCTTCCCCACTTAAATATACCAACTCCGAGATCGCACAACAGTGCTGAAAATGGCAAAGTGACAGAAGTGCCCATGCAATTTCTTTCCCAGGAAAAGAATTTGCTTATATGTCGCTTCGTCATTTTGTGTTTTCGACATTTGAAGTTTGACAAAATGCGTCTTCGGTCTTCTGATAGGAGTCCTAACAAAATGGGGGGATAAAGGCCCAAAAATAGGGATAGATTTTAAATATCGCTCTTATAAACTTAGGAAGTAGCTAGAGTAACAGGGTTTCTGTTAACATATATTTTCTGAAGGGTTTGAAGTCTGAAACTCAAATGCATATCATTATTTGCTAACTCCAGTCCTCTGATTATCCCAGTGATTTGCCAGAAAACACACATTTTAGGAGGAACAGACCAAAAATATGATGCAGAAGTCTGGACATTCTGCAAAAATCTGGAGAGTTGAGAGGTATGGCAACTTGGTTACCTCCCTCATAACTCATGGCCTTACATTACATTGTACTGTCACAGTCTACTGCCATCATACCCCTCCCCACCTGTGCAGGTGGTGATGACTGTGGCCTGCTCACCCCATAACTAATGTCTTGCTTACAGTGATTCCAGTCCTTGCACTGCCCTTCATGGCCTGGGTACACTGCTGTCCAAAACACACGACAAGGCCAGCGTTGGTTCCATAGCTGGGTGATAAGAGAATTTGCTCTACTGCTGATGTTGCTGTTCCCATCACGGATCCTATCAGTTACAAATAACATGGCCACATGGCATAGCCTTTTTTGTGTCTATGAACTGGTCTACCACTGTACTCCATGTGGTTTAATTGAATGGAACTTCTCAATTACATGCCATTATACATTCATTTGCCTGAAATATATGTTGCAGTTTTTGCATTACACAGTTCAGCTACCTAGTTTCTTAAATCATGTACTCACTGTGCATGTCTGCTACACGCATTGAAATTCCAGTCTAATTTTTGAATGAGTGGTGGAAATGCCTTAATTTTCCTGATACTGACTTTATTTTGCCTGTAATCTCACTGAAATTATGCACTTGTAAAAATTATAACTCAAGGCAAGAGCCTCAGACTGTAGCATTTGAGCTGATTGTGATGGCTCCACCAAAGCTATTAAAAATGGAATTACAAAGAATATAGTGATATGTGAATGTCTACAATATATATATATAATATGGGTCTGTGTCAAAAGATAGACCAAAATCTCGAACTGCATTAATGTGAAAGTTGAAACAGCTTTTTTTTCCTGTATGTAAGTATTTCTTGGGATCACGTGTTTGTCCATTCCATATATATATATATATATATATATATATATATATATATATATAAAATATACAGAAGGTGTGGGATTGCAGGAACCTGTTATCAGTGTTCTGAATTAAAGTATTCAGTTTTTCTGAAGTGCTGGATATTTTGGTGTTTATATAAATATAAAGAAATGTGTATTGCTGCTGCACTGCAGTTCCTAGAAGTCTAACAGTCTGGCACAAATCTGATAGTTATCACATTTGGAGATACTTTGCATTGTGCTAGATTTTGATTCTAATAAATGAAACTGATCTAGCTAAACACAGAAGAACTTTACAAGAAAGCATGGGTTTACAGTGTAATTACAACTTGGGTCAGCAACTGCCATAGACTATCTGATCAGATGGTTGTTGTTCTTCTTCTTTTGGCTTTTCCCGGTTAGGGGTTGCCACAGCAGAACTCCGGTCCGCTAATGATTGGCAGTAGATTTTTACAGTGCCGAGGTGCCAGCCCGATGCCCAACCTTCAACAAAGGCACGCCCATTCATGCATGTCTTTTGAATGCCACTCGACCACAGGGAGGACATGCTGACTCCACACAGAAGGTGCTCCAGCCGAGAATCGAATGGGAGAACCTCTTGCTGTGAGGCAACAACACTACCGCTGCACCACCGCTGCTGTTTTGAAATTCATCTGTATGACTTCAACACTGCTGTGTCTGATATTTTTGACAGCACATCAGCAACCTGCTATTACTATTAGAATCACTGCAGGATGAACCAAATCATACCAGACTTAAGGCACATTTGCATTTACACTCACCTTTGTATATTTGGCATGAGAGTATTGATGTCTGTTTCACCATGTTGCTTTATTTTACTGTCATCCCAAAAATCAGAGAAATTATGCTTTCCATAATCAAGTCTAAGTTTACAACCTGCCAACGCAAATATAAACCTCCATGGCAAATACTTTGCCTGTTCTTGGCAAGTCTATATTAGCGATGCTAATTCATTTTAAACAATTTGTACATCAAAAAGATCCTCTAATGAGCATTCTTAAAACTTTGCCCCAAGATTAAGCATTTTCTTCTGTTCCATTTCTAACAGATTCAGCACATTTGATCTTAACCTCATGTAGCCTCAATCATTGCATTAGATCACAGAAAAACTGCAAGCATTTTGCAAAACAGAAGATATTGTATTTATAAAGCATTCATATATACAGTCTTCTTGTAATTGAATACAATTTTTATCAAAGCCAAGATGTACAAGAGTCAGGTAACCTTGGATTATACGAGATAGTTTTGAATGTATGCTGTACATCATGCCTAGGAGTTTAGTTTGGATAAATAGCCAAGATATTCCAACATTAACCATGTCCAGCCAGCTTAAATATATAGCAGAGGCATGAAGTGGGCACTGACTTAGAATGCAGACCATGAAGTGGGCAATGACTTAGAATGCTGACCATGAAGTGGGCAATGACTTAGAATGCAGACCATGAAGTGGGCAATGACTTATAATGCTGACCATGAAGTGGGCACTGACTTAGAATGCAGACCATGAAGTGGGCAGTGACTTAGAATGCAGACCATGAAGTGGGCAGTGACTTAGAATGCAGACCATGAAGTGGGCAGTGACTTAGAATGCTGACCATGAAGTGGGCACTGACTTAGAATGCAGACCATGAAGTGGGCAATGACTTAGAATGCAGACCATGAAGTGGGCAATGACTTAGAATGCAGACCATGAAGTGGGCAATGACTTAGAATGCAGACTGCTGCTGAACTGCAAGTCATTTTGAGTTGGGTATTTTTTAATGTGCACATTTTGTACATGTAATCTGATCATCAGACACCATGTTTTAGTTGCATTAATTCAAGGGGCATATTCAGGTCTGAGTAAATGCAGAAAACATGACATTGTAGTATTGAGTATTGATCAGCATTTAATCAATGAGACTGCAATACTGAGGCCATGCCCATTGTTTTTGTGGTTTTCTATGTGATTACTGAGATACAGAAATATAGCATTGGTTGGTGAAATTGTGTCCAGGATTGAAGAAATTTTGCTGGGCCACTGATCCACAGACGAGTCAGTAGAACCCCTTCTCCAATAACTCTCAAAGATTAGTAAATTCACATGGCCACCTGACAGACATGCATTGTTTTGTAATATAGTTAGCCTCCAGGTCTACATCCCTACTCAGTTTGAAATGGCACATAAGGAAAAAAGTGTACATTCTTTTCATCAAAGAAGAATAGGTTTGTGGACCTTAAGACTGCACATCCTTCAGAAAATTCATGCTACTGCAAAACCTATTATTCTATCAGCTTTCAAAGGCCCATGAGAACAGATTGCAGAGGTTCAGGCACATGTGCATGAAAAAAGATGATTTTAGTGAAGAAAATTTAGGTGGGACAGGATGAAAGCAAGAAGAAACGTCTATGAACCTATGAAATAGTGCAGTGGACTCCACTACATTATTTTTGTTTTGTTTCATTTAAAAGAAATAAGTTGATAACAGTATGTCAAAATAATTAGAATGAAAGAACCTGTAAAAAAAGAAGAAAATGTTAGTACACATTGTTTTATTTATTTATTTAACATTTCTTTATCAGGTAAGTGAGCTGGTCTGAAGACACTTTTTAGCCATGACCTAGGCCGAATGGGCATTTGCAAAGTATAAACATAAACCACATATGGCTGAATTCATTAACACTTACACTATCCCTTCTTCCTCCTAATTTTATTTTTTCTACCAATTTTCTTGCAGCCTCAAATATCGAGGGGGATTCTTAAAGGTTACCACAAATTGTAGACTGTGTCTGCACTTAATATAACATTTCTCAGTAAATACACAGCACAAAAAGTGGGGTAGGAATGTTCTTGAATACAGAATGTGCACACTTAGTGTAGGCATTGATGAATCTGGCCTATAGTTTGTATGTACAGAGTATAGTATCATACAGAGATATACAATTGCAAATACAAAGTGTAGATATGAAATACATTCATATATATATATATATATATATATATATATATATATATATATATATATACAGTGTAGCATCATACAAGTATGTACAGTTAAATGTGACAGTAGTAAAGCCATGTAATGCAAGTAAAACAACAGTGAGATAATTAAAGTTTTTATAGCAGGGACATGCAGAACTTGTCAAGGTAAATCACAAGTTTTGCTGTGTCAGGTATGTGGATGCCGAGGAAAAAAAGAAAGGAAATATTTTGTATCATTCTTTTCATCCTTCTCCCATCCCCTTTCTTCTTCACACCTTTCCTTCAATTCCATCTCTTTCCATCTTCCCCTGAAACAGCAATATTTGCTTTACAAAACCTAGAAGTAAAAGCATGGTAGTTTAAACAGAGAGTTATGATAGCTGGTGAGGGTAGAAGTAGGGCTTAATGTGTCTCAGAGACAACTGCATCTGTTTTCTTTGCTTAGATTGGCATGAAGGGACTTCTTGAATGATGTCAAATTATCAGTTTGTTGGATGTTTTCAGGCACTGAGTTTAAGCAAGCAGTGGCTACATTGGAGAAAGATCTCTCATAAGTGGTGTGAGTAAAGGCAGGCCTTTCCAGTTAGAGTTGGAGATTCATGGGTAGTAGAAAATATATTTTTCAGAGATACTCTGTGATTGTATGACAGAAGAATGCCAAACAAGCTGAAAAATAAGATGTACAAAATAGTGGTGCAACCAAAACTTCTGTATGGTACAAACCATACCAGACTTAAAGCAGAACTGCATTTGCACCCACCTTTGTATACTCAGCATGAGAGTGCTGATGTTTGTTTCACCTTGTTACTTTATTTTACCATCATCTTAAAAATCAAAGGAGAGGCCATGGATCTAACTGTAATAATGCAGCAGTTGGCAGTGAGATGTTTTTTTTTTCTTCTTTTGCTTTTCACTTAAAGAGCTATGGGGATAGGGTGCTGCTTTGTGATACTGGCACAGGGCTCTGGTTGAACCAGCTATGCTTCTGCAATAAGCAGTGAAGACAGAGCGGATGACAAAGTTAGATGTGATAGAGTTGAAGTACCTGAGATGAGCAGTAGGTTACACTTTGTAGAACAGATGAAGAAACAGTGACATCAAAGCAGAAGCCAAAGTGCCTCCAGTTGCAAAAAAAGGGCCATGAGAACAGATTGCAGAGGTTCGGGCACATGTGCATGAAAACAGAAGATGATTTAGTGAAGAAAATTTAGGTGGGACAGGTAGAAACAAGAATATCCATGGAGGAGATGGAGGGATACATTGTGCAAGAGAAGACCTGCAAAAGTCAGGCACAATTGTTGAAGACAGTGGCACTGAGTCTTGAGAGATGGTAACAGGTTAAGTGACACTCTGACCCCATGTAGAAAACTGGGAAAAGAGTTTATGATAGTGATGATGATGCCATTCTAATCTTCTGTCTGGCAAAAGGCTTGATGGCGGTAAACACATGATTCAGCAATAGAGAATCATAGATTGCAAAGTTATCACCCTAAAACAGTTCGCTTACAACATAAAATGCTGTTGGACACAGTCAGCTGAAAGCAGCAGTCAGAAAAGGCTCTAAAGTAAATGATGGGGGGGACAAATAGGGACAGATGTTAATATTGCCCTTACAAACTTAGAAAGTTGATGAAATAATAGGTTTTGCATTAGCATGAATTTTCTGAAGGATGTGCATTCTTAAACTCAAATATTTGTCATTATTTAATGACTTCAATCCTCAGCTATTTGCCAGAAAGATACAGATTTTAGGAGGAACACACCAAAAGTTTGAGGCAAAAATCTCGACATTCTGCGAAAATCTGTAGAGTTGAGAGGTATGCTACTCTATGTAGAAAATGGGGAAAAGCAGGATGTTGATACTGATGGTGACTATAGGAAGAAGTATATCTCATATTCAGTTTTAAAGAAGTGGATGATAGTTTCATTGATACAGAAGTTTGAAGGTAAGTGTATTAAACAGTAAAGTAGCCCTGCTAACTAGAGGCAGTGGTTTATCTAGGATGGAGTGAGAGGGCTAACTTCTCCAGGTGCAAAGTGTTGGGGAGGTGCAATCAGCTGATCTGGATCTCTGTTTAATGCAATGCTAGCTTTTAAAAGCCGATATTGCATTTGCAGTCAAACCTGAGCACTGTAGCACTCCGTATGTGGTCTAAACTGCAACATCCTGCTTCCTTTTACAATTTAAAAGTTAAAAAAAATCTATTTTTTTAATTTAACCATGACACAGTAGTGCAAGGTATAAAAAGAAGGAAATATATTTTTTAATAAAATGTGTGGAACAAGTGGCAGGGACAGAGCACAAAAATGGGACCTGAATGGCTGGGGCAGGAGGGAGGGGGGAGTGCATCTGGCCACCTGTTTTCTTTTTTTTTTTCTCTTCATTAGAAAATCAGAGGGAGGGCATTGATCTAACTGTAGTAAGCTGGCTGTTCGATGTACCAAGACCCTCCCCACATTTAAAGGAGATTGTCTGTCAATTCAGGGACCTAAGAATGTAAATAAAAAAGAAGAAGGTTGAAATATTTGGTAACTGTTCCTCTGACAACTTGGCACTAAGAGATGAATCCCTGATTGTGATCTATATGAGAGAGGATCATTTAGCATCCTGGGGCTTGAAGGAGCTGCCTAGAAAAGGTGGTGACTAATCACTCAATGCCAGAGTATGCAGCCTGGGAGGTGGGGTGGCAGCACTGCTGGATTTTAAAGGCCCACAGATTTAGCAGGCAGCATCAAGGGCTTAGAACTTGCACAGCTCAACAGGCAGGCCTATGTTTTGCAGCTGTGATTTGTATATGCTGTAGAGGATGGAAGCTCTGTGAGCATGCACTGCCCCACAGGCAACCCAATGTGTTGTAGCTGTGATTTGTACATGCTGTAGAGGATGGAAGCTCTGTGAGGATGCACTGCCCCACAGGCAGCCCAATGTGCTGCAGCTGTGATTTGTGTATGCTGTAGAGGATGGAAGCTCTCTGAGCATGCACTGTCCCACAGGCAGCCCAATGTGCTGCATGTCTGATTTGTACATGCTGTAGAGGATGGAAGCTCTGTGAGCATGCACTGCCCCACATGCAGCCCCAATGTGCTGCAGCTGTGATTTGTACATGTTGTGGAGTATGAAAGCTCAGGCCTTCATTACTGTGGAGATCAGCCATCAGGCTGTCATAGGGATGAGGGGAGTTATATGACAAAACAGGAAACCCAGATGGTTGCTCAGGTGGTGGCTTCCTGTGACATGTCTCATTCAAAGAGGAGTGAATAGACTACTCAGGTTGCAGGTGATCTGGTAGCTGGCAGGCAGTGGGAAGAAAATTAATATAGAAAAAATAATTATGTTTCATAGCAATGTCTACATCTTCAAGCATGCTATGACATCATGAAAACTATAGCTCTTTTCTTTGCTAAAGAATGCCATTAGATGTTAACACAGACTCCAAACTGCATTAAAATTCTGGCAGCCAAAGTAAGAACTCCTTGATCCCCTGATTGGGTGGTGGCAGTCAGCAAGGAGCACATACAGTTATCTGGCAGCCCATTGGAGCTGCGGAGAAGGTGATGTATCCCATGGGATCCCTTTTCACTCCACAAAGCAGCATACAGGAGTTCTGCTCATATTAACTGTTAGACACAGCAGCCAATACCTGGAAGGGTTTTGGAGTTTGAAAGCATCTCAAGAGAAAGCCTCATCTAAGGATTAATACACAGCTAGAACAAACTGGATAGAACTATTTTGAGAAGCCCTGCTAAGCTGTAGAAATGTCACAAGGGCTCTCAACCATGTAGGGGGTAAACCAGCTGAAACCACCCAATATTTTTTGAGGAGAAGAGGAGGACTACTTCTTTGCCCCTAGTAATACTCATTATGTATGTCTTGGTCATGACCTTTCAGTCATTCATTCATTCTGGTTTATACAGTCCATATTAGTGTCTTATTTACCTCAGTTTAGAGGGATACTGACTCTGCTCGTCACCAATTCATTTGCTAGTGATGGGGAGTTCCCCGTACTAGGGTGAGAACCATTGGGGGGACAATCCCATAGGCAGACATCGATGTTTCCTGAGTCCCTGCTGGCATCCTGGCTGTGACAGCATTTTTATTATAAATGTCCTAAGCTCTTCTTTGGTGGTAACATCAGCACTTACATCCCTGCAGTAACAGTCTGTGCCCCTAAATGTGTGGATGTATGTTTCCGCTCATGCGTAGAAAAGGGTTACACCAGTGTGCATTGCCATAACAACATCTTTTATGTATTGTTTTCTTATGTCCCAACACTTTCCAATTCTCCAGTGCAAACAGTGTCAAGAGAGCAGTGGTGCGAGTTGGCCTGGCAACCATTCCTCCTCTCCAGATCCAGTAACTAAGCTCCGGTCATCTGGCCCATAATCAGGGATGTGTCCTTGTGTGCCACTGTTGCACGGATGTCCTCAGCTCCGGTCATCTGGCCCATAATCAGGGATGTGTCCTTGTGTGCCACTGTTGCACGGATGTCCTCAACTCAGGTCATCTGGCCCATAATCAGGGATGCGTCCTTGTGTGCCACTGTTGCACGGATGTCCTCAGCTCAGGTCATCTGGCCCATAATCAGGGATGTGTCCTTGTGTGCCACTGTTGCACGGATGTCCTCATTTTTCTTTTCTAATGGCATTCATCAGAGGCACAGCTAGGGCAAGATAGAAGGAGTGGCCATTTAAGCTTTGTTTCATTAAAGATGCCCGATGAAATGGTGGATACCTTTTTTTTTCTTTATAGTGTTATAGCGACTGTTTTATTCAGAACTGCTCATAACAATTATAACCAACAAAACATACAAAATAGTATTTGCAAGAGCATAATTGCTGTGAATTGAAGTGACAAATTGTCCACTTAACAAAGTTCCAGATTTAACTGTGCCTAAACACACAGTAAACAAAGTGGGAGTATTAAACTTCAAACAGAATTGATGAATATTAAAACCTTTATCTATAAGCTTAACATATGTCATTTAAGCTTTTTAGCAGCTGTCTCACTAGATCCATAATGGGAGTGTATTTTGTGTCAAAAATTATTTTTCTCAGTCTATCCTTGTTTCCATTTATTCATCTCATGAGCTGCATTTTCAGTTTTGTAGCTGTCTTTTTGTGGTAGTTACAATCTCAGCTCATTGAATGTCTAAGCCGCAGGTTCTAATATGAAAGGTGCTATAGCTTCTTGTAAGCTGCTAAGATAATATACTGTCATTTTTTTCAAACCTGCTTCTTTTAAACATCACTCATGCTGTCTGTATGGCTTCCATGCTTTGAGAACTCTCCCACTCTTGATAAAGCATTAGTGCATGTCTGAAACCCGATCACAATCTGAAATTCAGCTTGCTGTGAAGGCAACAATTTCTACTTCCTTCTGCATAGATGTGCATAGAGCAAACCTATTTTCTGTGGTCTCCCTGTCTATAGGAGGAGGCCTAAAGCTAGTGGAAGGAAATAGAAGCCAAGGCTGTGCTGTTTTCATTGTTTTTATTTGCTAATTATATACATATTTGTAAATAGAGTATACTGTATTCATATCACTGCACAATTCTGATTTCTACTTAACTACTATTATAACTCTTTTGACTTCCCTCCTGTCCTATGAATGTAAACTGGATGAGTTATTTTTTCTAGCCGAGTACAGCTCTGTCATGCCAAACTCCCTGATCACTCTTTTCAGTAGCAAGTAACTACTGGTATAGTATTTAAGTAAACAGCAGCAGAAGTGATTCTTTTCAGTTGGAAGCATAGCCGGCCTTAGGCATAGGCCAACTAGGCAGCTGCCTAGGGAGCCGCACTAGTAGGGGCATTTTTCCAGTATTTATTTGGTGTAGGTAAACTAGAATGGAGGCACTGGGTGGTGTGGTGGGGGGCGCCGTGGAGCCCTTTTGCCTAGGGCACCAGTTGACCTAAGGCCGCTCACTTGGAAGATTTGAATCTACTTCTTGTCTGTGTCAATTTCTTTGGTATAGATAAATCAGGAGGTTGGTGGCTCAGGACATGGGACCTTGCCTTTTACTAAAAATACTTGCATTTAATTTTGTTTCACTTTTATACGTTGTAGTCAGTGAGATGTTTCTTCCTCAAGTTGCAATTCAATGAGTCATAGTGGAAACAATTCTACTTTTTTGTTGGTGTGCTTTATCTATGCTTTTTTATTAATTTCATATTTTAAGCCTGCTATTCTGGATCAAGGCTGAGTGGATAAGCTGACCAATGCAATCACCCAGTTGTCACGTTCAAGTATTCATACAATTCCATTAACACACACACACACACACACACACACACACACACACACACACACACACACACACACACACTGTTGTAACCTTTCATTATACCTAGATCTTTGTCATGTGGTACTGAGAACTGTATCAGTCTTTAATAAACAGTTATACAGTTTATCTGTGAGTACTCAAAGTGCAATCCTTCAACTTACCAGTTTCTGAAAGATGAATATAAAAATTGGTGAGTCAAAACCACTAAATAAAATCACTTTTTTTTTTTTTTTTTTTTTGCAGAGGTGGGCATTATGTAAATCAACTCAGTGGTCAAGCCACAGTGGAGGAAAGTGGAAGAAACGCTGAAATGTAGTGTTCCAGCTCACATAATGCAACACATTCTGGAGAAACTCAGCACAACATTAAATCTGTGAAGTGAAACTCCACAGTGAAAAACCCATCATCAACTAGTAGGATAGCCCAGTAATGCACACAGAGAATCTGGTTATGCTGCTGATTCAGGAAACAGTAAGATAGACCTGTTAAGCACAGAGAGAGAGAGAGAAATAAGTAAACAGGAAAGGCAGAAATACAAACTAAAACTAAGCCTGTGTGGCTTAGAACCCAGGTGCAACCATAAGATGCTATAAAAAACATCATAATAAAATCCACCAGCTTTTATTGTTACAAGTTAAAATAAAATTTATAAGATATGTGCTTCCAGCTTCTAAAACTAATTATTTGAAAAGACAGGCCTTTTTATAGTCCAGTTTCAGAGTTACTAGGATAGTTACATGATTGCCTAGCCTCTGTTCAGACACAAAATATTTAAAGAAACAATGTTGTATATAAAAAATAAGGCACTGTGCCATGTAGTATGTTGTATTAGAACTGATATAATAAATAATAGATATAGATCCAGAAAAAATTTTTTGTAAAAAACAAATGTTAAATAGATGTTGGTTATAAAATATAAAAAAATATATAAGAAATGCTTGTTCTTAAAATACGTATAATATAAACTTCAGTTAAAACAAATTGGCCCTTATAAGCCTAACCAAGTGTTTAGCCCATGTTTAGACAAATCAGCACCCAAAGCCCCTGTCAGCAGGGACACAGGTGGAATCCCAGGGGTGTATTTTCTGTTTCCCATCCAGTTATCCAGGTTACACTTGAAAAGGAAGGATGAGGTACCCTGCTTGACATGGAGAGGGAGTCTATTCCACAGATGGGGAGCCTCTGGGACACAAATCTGTCCTGCCAACAAGGCCTGTTGATGTCACAGACCAGGCTGAGGTCACACATGCAGATTACTCAAGTGGAGCTTGACTTGCAGATATGCAGCAGTCCCATCAAGGCGGGGTCTGAGATTGCTTTGTATGCCAGACAGAGGTCACATCTCAGGAGTCTGTATGAAACTGAGTAGAGGGACAGGGCTTTTAGCCTATCTGTGTAGGGTAGATGTTTGAGGCCCTGGATTCTTCTGGTGAGGAAACTTTGTGGTCCCTCCAACTGCTGCATGTGCTTTGCAAGGTATATGCCGAAGGGGGTGTTGTACTCAATAATTGGCCTTATAAGGGAAGAATACTGGGGTGTTATGAACTCCTTATCCCTGGATGCGACACCCTTATTTATGAGGTGGGCCATGTAGAACGCTTTCCGTACAACGGAAGCAACATGGTGGTCAAAAGTAAGGTTACTATCAACCTGGGTTCCCAAATCCGCATGCTTAGAATGTTATTAATGCAATAATATGTGGAGATGTCACTCTCCCCAAAAGGGATGATAATGCATCTTTGGCATTCAGCTTGAGGCCATGTTTCTGGCGCCAGTCATTTGTTTGGGTAAGACCTCTTGGAGGATGTCCACATCACTTGGGGAATTGATGACTGGACCCAGCTTGCAGTCATCTGCAAACCTGGTCAGCCATAGCTCATTGGTTTTGGCCTGCACCACAGAGAAATATATCCTGAATAACAGTGGCCCCAAGACCGATACCTAGGGTACGCCACTCATTATGGGTCTACTGCTTGAAGTGACTTCCACTATTTTGATTAGGTGGGTTCTATCCGTGAGCCAGTTTTCTACCCCTCTGGTAATATATGGATTGATGCCTAGTTGAGAGGGCTTATCTATTATGCCCTAGTGAGAAATAGTGTTGAAGGCTTTGGCCAGGTCAAGGTAGGTGGTGTGCACCGTCTTCCCCTCATCCATGGCTTTGGTGACTGTCTCAAAGAAGTTGGCCAGATTTAACAGACATTACCTCCCCTTGACAAAGCAAAACTGTGCAGGGTCAAGTGTTTGGAGGTTGCCAATACCACTGTTAATGAGGTCCATGATAATCCGTTCCATGGCCTTGCAGATAAGGCTAGTTAGGCTGATGGGTCTATAATTTCCTGGATTGGTGGATGCTCCATCTTTGTGTAAAGGGATGGCAGTGGCTGTCCTCCACTTGGCTGGGACAAAGCCGGTACTCAGGCTTTGGTTGAATAGGGTGCCTAATGATGCTACAAGTGCATGTCTGAGCTCATGTAGGATGCAGCCCGGGATGTTATCGGGTCGCATGGAGGTTGTATTTTTTGCCTTTGAGAGGGCAGTGATGACTTGTTCCCTAGAGATAAGGGGAAGCAGGCAGATAGTGGGGTTGTCCTGATTTACTTCAACTCCACTTAATTCCTCTTTTTTTGATTTACTGATGGGTGGGGACAGAGGGGTGATGTTTTCACTGAATCTGTCAGCCACTAGGTTGGCTGTATCTACATCATTTGTGTATCTGGTGTCCCTGACAACCAGTTCTGAACAGATCTGGGTGCTTGCTTTGAGGTTGTGGACATATGTGAAGAAGGCCTTATGATTGTCTCTAGTAGCTGTGGCCAATTTGGACTCAAAGTTGGCTTTAAAGGATCACCAGTGCTCTTATTTGCTTGTTCAGGCTAAGAAGAGATTGCTTCCAATCATGCACCTGCTCCTTCTTAGTCCTGGACATCAACTTTTTCCTTTTGTTATATAGTTTATTTATTGCAGATGTCCACCAGACAGGTTTGCTCTTCCTTGCAGAGGATGATTTTGTCCTGTCAGGTATTCCTGATTCCATGCATCTGTATAAGAGTTTGTATAGTACTTTGGTGTAGATTTGGACATTGGTGCCAGTTCCTACAGAGGGGGAGAGGGCAGTGAAGTTGTTTATACCATCCCTCAGGAGGTTGTAATCAGCTATGGAGAAGTTTTTCTGTTTGAACATAGCTATAGGGGGGATCATGGGAGATGCTAACTTCGAAAGTGACCGCTTTCTGGTCTGATCTTACCAGGGAGGATAATACTGTAGGGGCGCTGCAGTGGTTACTTGTGTTTATTTATACCAAGTCCAACATATTATCACCTCTTGTGGGGGTATCAACTCGATGTTCCAAGGAATTTACATTGATAAAATCGAGGAATCTCTGTGTATTTCCATTCTTGCATAAGTAGTTTTTCCAGTCTATGGTTGCATAGTTAAAGTCGCCCAGGATTAGGTTAAAGGGTTGAATCTTGATAGATTCAAAGAGGTCCAGAAAGGTGGAGTGGGCATATTGAGTCAAATTTGGGGGCCTGTAGCTATCTATGATTTGAATAGGGGTCTTGTCAACAGTTAACTGCACGTGGAGTGTCTCCTGTGCGTCATAATGTTTGACCAGCCTGGAGGTGTGTGTGTCTTTAATATATATTGAAACTCCACCTCCTTTGGTTTTGCTGCCCACATATGATAGGATGAGTAACCAGGTAATGCTGGGGTGCTCTCCACAGCTTTGAGCCAGGTTTCTATGACTGCACAAATGTCAGCATGTTCCCATATTAAGAATGGTTGCAATGAGTGCAGTTTCATGTTTAGACTACTAGCTTTGAGCAGCATGACCGTTAATGTGCATTTTGTTGAAATTTTTATGTTGGTTTTATCAACCTCAGGACTTTTCCTAAAAAAGGCACTATGGGGTAGGCAAGGGTCTTTGCCAGAGGCCTGAAGTGCAAGTGAGACAGATGCAGGCCATCTCTAGAAAAGCATTGTGGTCTGTCGATCATATCTTCCGAAGCTGTCAGGTACTGGATCTCCCTGGAATGACACCAGAAACTAAGCCAATTATTAAAGTCAATCATTTTCTGTTTGTATTGAGGCATCATTGTGATGGCAGAATGCTGTTTAAGGCTAGGGACATACCTGCCTGGGACACATATTCAGCGAGCTCAATCATGTCTCTCTTTATATAGTCTAGGGAGTTGTGCCTCAAGTTGTTCAACCCAACATGGACTATGACAGAGTCATTACAATACCTGTTGTTGAGAGACATAAATGCGTGTGTGATATGGTGGTTTCTGGCAACTGACAGACAACTAACCGTGACTTTCTTCTTATCCAGCCTGGTGAGAGGTACATCTTCTTGTCTCACAATGCAGTCTCCTATGACTAATATGTTGGGTTTATTATTAGGCCTTTGTGGTTGCGAGACACAAGTGTGTGGACTATGCGTCATATGTGATGTGGAAGGTTGTGGAGTTTGCATGTGATTTTGCCTCTGAGGTCTCCTTTGTTTGGGTTTGTTTTTGTTGAGAACCTAAACATATGTGGGTGTCTGTTGTGTAGTTGTGGGTGGTATTTGAGGTGTAGTGATTGTGCTGATAATCTTCTCGGTGCCAGATACACTGGCTTGTGAGGGAGATAGCATAGACTCTAGGTTTTTAATGTAATTGCATCTCTCACAAATTGTGTTCCTAGGTGGTAATAGTAGATGGTTGTATGTGTACATGAGGTAGTTGCTACACTGTGTCAGAATGCCCATATCAGCCAGACTGGCATGAGAAACCGTAGAGAATTATCTATCCATATTCATCAGAATCTGAGGGAGAAATGCCAGGGAGAGCTAAGGTGTAGGCCTAAAACCCAAGTGCTTAAACCAAAACTAAGACGATTAGAATAACACTTGCAATTTAAACAGGCTAAAAAGAAGCAGTAATAAATGCAGCAGAAAAGATGCAATTGAATACGTTAGAGAACAAGTAGCCGAAAAAGCACGATGAAATAATAGAGTAGGAAGAGGAAACACAAATACTGTAAAAGTCACTGAATAACATTTTTTTAAGTAGAGTGGAAAGGGAGAAAGGAGGAACAGAAAATAATTCAAGGTTAAGAAACTAAGGGGGTTGGCCTTCCAAAATGTTCTTTCTGTAGTAGGTAGAAAGTGCTAATGAGACTGGACTGGGGTGAGTGTCCCAGATCAAATTTACAGTAGGGGCAGGCAACTGCAAAGCCACCAAGTTTAGGGGAGCAAGAGGGGGTGGGAAACTATGCTACAGCTACTAGCTACACTATTTAATGGTAGAACACATTACAGAGATGTTTATCACAGCAGAGAGACATTAAATGAAAGTTAAAAACAACAAAAGGAGCAAGGAGACTCTAGCGAATGCGTTTAACTGCAAACAAATCAGTTATATGATACAGTCCTTGGCAGGAAAGTCAGAACAACAAACAGATGATTAACAAATGTAGAAAATTTCCAAGTAATACTTTTCACACAGTGAAACTAGCTAAAAATCCTTTACAGAAAGTGAGGCAGTAACAAAACTGATTTAACAGGTCAAGTAAGGCAGTCAGTTGCAGTACAACAGTGCAGATTAGTTTATAGTAATAAAATACAGAGTGCCTCTGAAGACTCGTATATATTTCTCTGAGCAACTATTTAGATCCATAGTTTCAGCTGTTGGGTCAAAAATGGAGCCAATATCCATACTAACGTACAGGTTATTTAAGCAATAATCCACAAATGTGTTGCAATATCAGGAATTACCCACGGTAGGTGTGGTTTGAAGAAAATGGCAAACCCCAATTGATTAAACAAAGCCAGGCATGGGTATATCCTAATATACCCACAAACATGAGTGGATTATTGGTATTATACAATGACATTATTTAAGAAGAAATCAATTACCTTCCTTAAATAATGTCTTTGTATAATGGCACTGAAGTGTTCCTATGTATTCTTCTTTGTTTGCTTATGTGGAAATGAGAGGTTGGCATAATGGTAAAGGCAGTTACCTTACAGACACAATGTGCAGGGTTTGATTCTCACATGGGGTAGTTGGCTAGGCTTAAAATGGCCCACAAGGGCAGTTAGACTAAGTACTAACCTATGAACTTATGTACTTCGAATGAAGGTTGAGAGGTGAATTTCTTGGCATCCATGTTGAGAACTCATAATAATAATAATAATAATAATAATAATAATAATAATAAGTTAGGATCAGAGACGTGATCAGAATTCTTCACAGTGCCTGGAACTTTAGTTAACTTAGAGTCAGTTAAAAAAAGAAAACGCTAAGTGTTTTGCCATCTTTCAAAGCCGTAAAGCACTTGGCAAGTGCTGTCAAAAAGACAGTCCCTTCTGTTTACCTTCACCTTCCCATGTCTTTCAACTGTCCAGATTTTCTCAGAATGTCTAGATGTTTACCTTATACATTTGGTCCAGCTGACATAATGGTTAAGGTCTTTGCCTCCCATGCACAAAGTACAAGGTTCACTCATGACCTCTGGTTAAATTGCTGTTTGGAGTTTGCATGTTCTCTATATGTCTCTGTGGGTTCTTCTTTCCTCCAAAAAACATGCTGAGTGTTTCCACCTCAAACTCACCAATGAATGGAGATATGGGCAGTAGCACAGACTCTACATGGGTATCTACTCTGGACATCTGCTGGGGTGAGCAATATCTTCAAGACAGGAGAACTGGATCACAGACTGTGCACTTTGGCAGGGCTTGATGGTTTAAATATGGCTCTAGTTGATTCAGTCATGTTGACTAATGTCACCAAATGGACATGGGTAGTTACCGGTGATAGGTGGGTTGAGGACCCGGCCTAACCCGACCTACACCAGTGACCCATGCTAATGGTGGGAGAGTTGTATTTGCCCCTAACAGCCAATGTCTGACAACCATAATGATAATGACACAATTGTATGGAGGAGTCTGAACATCCTATGCATCCAAGAGACAAGATGAAGGGCAGTGCAAAGCCACTTGGCTTTGGATCCAGAATTTAGAGGCTTCAGAAGGCAGTAAGGATGTTTTATATGCCTTGGCAAACTTTTTTTTTGTCTTATAATCTGTTTCTTTTTCAGCAACAGCTTTTATCAAGTGGTTTGTGGTGTAGCAGTTGACTAGTCCTTCTTTAAATTAGTTTTGCACCAATGGGAAAAAACAATATTATAAATCTATGTATGGGCAAGATGTTAGGTTTAATTATAGATTTTTTTTTTCATTTGCAAGTGAATGAAGATGAGCTTGAAGACTTCTTAGATGTGCTTAGTAATTCAGCAATCTTTCTAAAATTTGCCACATGGTGGTCAAGATACAGCATATAAATAAATATATATATATATATTGGATTTGAGATGTGAGGAAATAAGTAAATCTAAGCATAAGGACTTTAATAATCTTGTCAGTTGTTTTAAAAACATTTTCAGTTATATTTCAATGCATACAAAAAATAACACCCTGACTGTTAAGAATAAAATGATGAAAGGACAGGAACTCATTCTCAAGATTAACATTGTAATGACACAGTACAATTCTTTCAGTAACTTAGAATTCTTCTTGACAGGGGATATGACAGTAACAAATTAGATTTTTTACAGAAGCAACTGAAAAGGAAGTAAAACACTGTACAAACACATTTTAAACACACCAGAGAGATAAGTAAAGGACATGGGAGAGCTCTCTGAAAGAGCAGCTGATACATGGACTAGACTACCAAATTACATTAAAGCAAGTACTAATTTAGATATTTTCAAGAACAGCCTGGACATATTATTGTTTTGGTATATTGCAGGCTAGAAGGGTATTAATGCCCATGCTTGAAATATTTGTATGTATATGTATATACAATAAAAAAAGTTTTTAGTGCCCCAAGTCACACTTTTTACTTAACGTACAGTTTAGATATTAGTAAAATTAAGCTAATAACTATAAATAAATGGAACATTTTAAAAGGTCATTCTGAGCTGTGCAAAAAGACAGTTGAAGTGTCATGTTTCATACTCAAAAAAAGAAATATTAATTTGAAGTGTTTTTTTAAAGTGAGGCACAACAGAATGAGAGCAATATAAAGACATAAAAAACACAGGAACTTATATTTGCAGGCTTTGTAAATATTGTAGGCTTATTTACGCAACTCGATATCTTAAGGTGATTAATATCAAAATGGGATATTTTGCTTATCACAATTGCAATTCCACATTTGCCCTCTATGACAGCTTTATGACATTCTCTGCTGGTAGCACATCTTTTAAGCTGTCACAGAGGATACAAATATCTTTATACATTCAATTGCAAGAAAATGCTAATGTACAGTATAAACATTTGATTTCATATTAAAGTGATTGCCACGCTCTTATAGGAGTTCTGGCTTTCTTTTGCATGTGTTGGGACAGCAGTATTATCTGCTATAGTGATAACTGTTATGAGCGTTTTCTTTGGCGCAATTATTTATTTCCTAGCTGAAACTTTCAAAGATGAGATAGACTTGCCAGCACACCCAATTGTCTGCCGAGTCATGGCAGGATAAATATTGATCTTATAAAATTAGAAAGTTTCTATAATAACATGATTTTTGTTAACATGCATTCTGTGATTGATATGAAGTCAATACCTGTCACCTGATTTTTAAGGGACACCACTAATTTTGACTCAAATTTTAGATCTCCCTCATTTGATCCCTCTGAAAACTGGGGACTCAAGGAGAAAAGAAGTTGAATTGCACTTAATAAACAGTGACAATTAATAGGGTTACAGACTTTTTACTTCACAAAATGTATATTAATTCAAATTGTCTTATTTATGTATCATGTACACCCACCCTTCTTTCTTATTTATATACACCATCTCTTCAAACTAAAATATGGTGTGCATAGAATTCCTCCCAATATACTTATATCCGAGGGGAATTTATGTAACTCCTATGAGGCCTTGAAAAAGGAAGGTTTGAAAACATCTCGGTATACCCATTCCAGTATATTAGATATTTTGTACCGTGGCAGAGAATGATGCAGTTGCTAGAAACTATATTTAAAAACAGCTATGAGGTCTGTGACTGCCTGCTGATGATTGTGTTCCTGCAAGAAGGATAAAAGACCAATCATGTGGATCGGTGTAGTAAAATAGAGCAATCTTAATATAACTAAAGTCTACAAAAATTATGAAAATCTGATGCATAGTTACTTTAAAGAGGAAACTGGCATTCAGGCTGAGATGCACTTCCTTTATGCTGCATTTAAGGATCATACGACATGATTAATGTCACCATTCTAGCAGATAATGACATCATTTTGTCTAAATGCTTATGCATATCAGAAATACCTTGTCAGTTGCCTGTTTTTCTGAGCTGCTATCAGTAATAGGGTCTTTAGGGTGACTATAAAGGAGGAGTGGGCTGAACACTTTGGTTAAAGATGTGTCATTCCTGTTAGTCATCTTCCAAGTTTTAATATTTTTTATGAATAAAATAAGTTTTAAGATTGCAAAAACATAATTTTAAGAAAACCATCCAGTACACCTTTTGATCCATGCTGTTATATATTGATTAGATTTTACTGTGTACCAGATGTAAATGGTATTCAAATCAAGTGAATGCAGAATGTTATGTACTGCCTGTTTCATATGAAAAAACCTGAAAACATCACCAAGGACTGACTTAATCTGTGATGTTCTCCAGCCTGATCCCAAGAACCCAGATTCAGTCAATCCTTCAGGAAGGACTTCCAATGGCTTCAGCAAAGACTAGACTAAAAAAAAAAGATTTCAGTCTGAGGGATTATAGTATCAGCATATCAAGAGATGTAGCAGACTGCCACAGCAGCCACTGAGAAGAGCAATTATAATTATTTATGAAGCATACTGTGGTGTGTGTCTGAGTGGTGATGTAAACTGGAAGCTTGGTTTCCAGAGATGTTTTATCTTGAATGGTGAACCAATTTGAAATAGAAAGTTGGTTGAATATTGTGTGTGTGTGTGTGTGTGTGTGTGTGTGTGTGTGTGTGTGTGTGTGTGTGTGTGTGTGTTTTAAAATAAAGTGCTTTGCCTCCCTGCACCACCTCACTCGTGTGTGTAACTTTAAACCTACCCCAACCCCTGCTCCTAAGCTGAAGCCCACACATTAGGGTATCCATTTCACTAAATAAGACAAAGGGCACAAATGCACACACACAACCGCACCTATCACCTCCTGTAGTCCTTGCTATAACCTTAACTAGAAAATAATCACATCCATACGCATACACACACACACACACACACACACACACACACACACACACACACGCACTAAACCCAAATACTGCATATAGTACATCTGTCTCCTTCTGTAGCCCTTACTATAAGCCTAACCTGCAAACACCGGCTCATGCACACACACTCAACCCTAGTGTGAAAATGTTCCTTCTCACACCAACATTACATGCATTAATCCAAAATTCAACCATTTCAGCATTCAGTAAAGCACATCACTGAGTCATATTAACCCCCAAATCATTTAGCAATTAAGAAAACCTTTGATATACACATACATGCAGACACATATATTAACATATACGTGTTTGTGCAAACAGAAAAGAGAAAAAAAGGAGAGTGTGCGATAGCAAACTCCCTGTGCTAGAAATCATTTAGAAACTTTTTTTTCTGGAAACATGGGCCCTAGTTAAGGAAACATAACACAGGCTTGAAAAAGTGTATATTTCAACTCAAGTCTCAACCCTACTGATCGCCACCATTTTTAATAGTTTTTAAATAACAATACATGTGTCTGCATATGTACATGTGCTGTGTATAATATATATATATATATATATATATATATATATATATATAGACACACACACACACACGATTTATGTGTGTATGTATATATATATATATATATATATATATATATATATATATATATACATACATACATACATAGCTACACACACATGCAATTTATATGTATATATAGGTTCATAGGTTCATACTAGGCTATCTGCCCTAGGGCATTTATAAGCCTAGCCAGAGTATGTTTGGCTTTCGCCATCCATTTTAAATTAATTTTGCTATGCCCTTTTTCGAGGTTAGTATACTGTGCCTCTGTCTAACAGTGACACAGAAGTGATACCCGGGGTAAACCTATGATCTTCCATCCACTCATCAAGACTCCTCTTGAAGAGAGTCAATGAGGGACTCTGCCTAACCTGGACTGGGATTTTATTCCATAGTGAAGGGAGCCTCTGGGTTATGAATCTGTCCCTCCAGCATGTCCTATTTATTTCAGTGCTGAGGTTCAAGTCTCTCGAGAGTGTAGCTCGATGGGATTTGGATTTTTTGAGGTGCAGCATGTCCCTTAATTCCGGGTTGGACATGGCCTTATACGTCAGGCACAGGTCACCTCTGAGCAGGCAGTATGCCACTGAGTAGAGCTGGAGTTTCTTTAACCGGGCAGCATATGGCATCTGTTTGAGCCCTTTGATCCTCTTGGTGAGGTACTTTTGGGGTCTTTCCAGTTGCTGCAGGTGTTTGGTAAGGTACATCCCAAAAGGGGCATTGTACTCGATTAATGGCCTGATGAGGGATGAGTAAAGAGGCACGATGACCTCCCCTAATCTAGATGTGAATCCCTTCATGATTAGGTGGGCTATATAAAATGTTTTTCTAACCACTTTAGCCACGTGGTTGTCAAATGAGAGATTGCTATCAACTTGGGTCCCCAGGTCCCTAATTACTTCTTCTGTACTTAATGGATTACCACCTATGTGGTAATTTGTGGGCACTTTGTTTTTGCCAAAGGGGATGACTATACACTTTTGGCGTTTAGCTTGAGGCCATGGCTCTGGCACCAGTTATCTGTTTCTATGAGGCCCTTTTGGAGGATGCTTGTGTCGGCTGGAGAGTCGATTATGGCCCAGTTTGCAGTCATCTGCGAACTTGGTCAGCCACAGTCCTTCCGTGTTGGCCTGTACCTCCGAGAAATATATACCAAACAAGAGAGGTCCCAGGACTGAGCCTTGTGGGACGCCACTTGTAACTGGTTTGGAGTCTGACATGGCTCCAGCAATTCTAACCATGTGGGTTCTGTCCTTGAGCCAGTTTGCAACCCATCTAGTGACATAGGGGTTTATATTTAAGCTGGTGAGCTTATCTATAATGCCCGAGTGGGGTATTGTATCGAAGGCTTTTGCGAGGTCCAGATAGGCTGTGTGGACCACCTTCCCTTCGTCAATGGCCTTGGTGACTGTTTCAAAGAAGTCAACCAGGTTTAAGAGGCAGGATCTGCCCTTAACAAAGCCGAACTGGGTAGGATCCAGTGTCTGTAGGTCCCCAATATCTTTATTTATGAGGCCAATGATGATCCTTTTCATAGCTTTGCAGACCAAGCTAGTCAAGCTTATGGGGCGATAGTTTCCAGGGTCCGTTGAGGCACCACCTTTGTGGAGAGGGACCACTGTTGCTGTACGCCACTCTTTGGGTACATATCCTGTAGTAAGGCTGAGATTGAACAGTAGTTTTATGTTTGGGTTTAGCTCTTCTTGGAGTTCATGTAGGATGCAGCCTGGGACACTGTCTGGTCCCATTGATGCTGTGTTTTTTGCTTTGGAGAGGGCGGCTCCCACCTGAGCATCTGAGATGTCAGGGGCAGCACTCTGCTGAGATAGATATTTGCCCTTTTGGTGGGGAGAAGTTTGCGCTGAACCTGTCAGCTAGGATGTTGGCAATGTCTGTGGGTTCAGTGTATTTTTTGTCATTTTGGACTAATTCTGAGCATATCTGGGAATTCCCACCCAGGTTCCTAACATAACTAAAGAAAGCCTTGTGATTATCCTTAGTGTCCTGTGCAATTTTTCTCTCGAAGCTGGCCTTTGACGATTTTATGAGTGCCCTTAGTTTTTTGCTAATACTGATCAGAGATGCCTTCCCTTTTTGGGATTTTGCTCTATCATGTAGTAGCTTCCTCCTTCTATTGTATAGTTTGTTTATGGCTGGGGTCCACCAGACAGGTCGTCTGCCTTTGGAGGATTGGGTCTTGGTTTTATTTGGGATTGCATGATCCATGCATTCCTGAAGGTGTTCATAGAATGCATTTATAAAGGATTCTGCAGTCTGGGCCGTATTTTCCACAGGCCCGGGGTCTTTGAAGGATTCCACCTCGGTTTTGAGGAGTGTGAAATTTGCTTTAGAGAAGTTTTTCACTGTGGTTTTCTGGGCAGGGGGTGGGGTCGGGATGTGAATATCCAGTGAGATCAGTTTATGGTCTGATCTTACCAGTGAGGGATACACTTCTGGTCTGGAGCATAGAGTCCCCATGTTGGTGATGATCAGGTCCAGTATGTTTTTCCCTCTTGTGGGAGTGGTAACAAGTTGTTCCATAGCATTTGAGTTTATGAATTCTAGAAACCTTTGGGCAAGGGTGTTGGAGCTAGAGTAATGCTCCCAATCTATGTTTGGGTAGTTGAAGTCACCCAATATAATGGTGTTCGGAGAGACCTTCATATTTTCCAGTGTTCTCAGGAAGGCTGAGTGGGGTTCCTGGGTTTGGGAGGGTGGTCTGTAGCAGGCTATAAACTGGAAGGCAGTTTTACCCACTGTTAGTTGCACATGGATAGTCTCTGATGCTTCGTGCTTTGCCACCAACCTGGAGGTGTGAGTATCTTTGATGAATATCGATACTCCCCCTCCTTTTGTGGTTCGGTCCAAGTTTTGGGGCCGAAAAGCATGGTATGAGGTATAACCTGGTAGTGCTGGGGTGCTCTCGGGAGTCCTGAACCAGGTTTCTGTTACTGCACAGATATCGATGTTCTCCATGCTAAGGAGAGTTTCGAGTGCGTGCATCTTGAGGTTTAGACTTTTGGCGTTGAGTAGCATTACTCTTAGTTTCTTATCCCTTGTGATACCTATGGAGGTGGGTTTGTCTTTTGAGCCTTGCCTAAAAAAGGCACTATGGGGGTAGCAAGAGCCTTTGCCAATATCCGAAAGCCCAGGGGTGACAGGTGCAAGCCGTCCCTAGCAAAGCATCGTGGCTTGTCGTGCATATCATCCCAAGCTGACAGGCATTGGATCCCCTTTGAATGACACCAATAGTTAAGCCAATTGTTGAAATTGATCATCTTGTCTTCATATTGTGGCATCATTCTTGGTGAGGGTAAGATGCTACTCAAGGTCAGGGTCATAACAGCCTGGGCTACATGCTCAGAGAGCTCCTCTATGTCTCTTTTCATGTAGTCCAGGGAGGTATGTCTCAGGTCATTCACACCAGCATGGACAATGACTGAGTCATATTTGTACTTGCCTTGGAGTGACCTGAGTGCTTGTGTTATGTGGCGGATCCTAGCGCCAGACAGGCTGCTTACCGTGACCTTCTCCTTGTTCAGCCTGGTGAGCGGGACGTCAGTGTGCCTGACGATAGAGTCACCTATTACAAGTGTATCAGGTGTGTTGTTTAGCCTTAAGGGCTGTGACTGTTCGGCACACTGGCTTTGTGAGATATGTGTTGCATGTGTTTTGTTTTGGGGTAGCGGTTGCTTGGGTGTCTGCTTTGGAGGTCTCTGCTGCTTAGGCAGATCTTTATTTAGAGCCTCCGAGTATGTTTTTGTGTGATTATGTGTTTGATTTGCTGTCGTGGTAGGTCTATGTGAGACTGGAATTGTAGTGAGTGTGGTTTCCTTCTCCTCTTGACTGGTTATGCCCGTACTGAGTTGAGAGAGCTTAGCCTCCAGTTTGGCTATATGGTTGCATCTCTCACATGTGTTGGAATTTGTTGGGACGAGGAGAGGGTTGTCTGCGTACATGAGGCAGTTGTAACATTGCCTCAAGATTCCCATATTCACCAGCTGGACCGGAGAGGAGATTGACAACTGACCTTTGGACATGCTAGAATAATATTGGGAATTCCTTTATAATTGAAAACAAGGGCCAATGGGGAGCGAGGGTGTAGTGCTTTTAATTTTTAGTGCTGACTTATAATTGCTTTAGTGAGCAAGTGCCAGGTAACAAGTGCAATGTGTTACAGGTAACTTAAATGCAAAAATGACAAACAGTAACTTTCTTTCAAGCGAAGCAAGGAAATAAGTACAGTAAGCAATGCAGATATCACTAGGGATCCACAGAAGCGCTGAGAAGCCGCGTTTTAGGTGGAATTAGCGTTCCAGGGAAATAACAAGCATACAAACAAAGCTAGATGCAGCAGGCCTGGATCTAGTCTATGCTACAGCAAACAAGGTGTACCAATTTCAGTAAGATACAGTTCAAATATTCAGGCACTATAAACCTTTAACCAGAAATTCCCAGCTCAGAAGGGCAGAGCCCAGCCTCTCCTCCCACAAGAGTGCAGACCACGAACATTCTTAATGTAAAATAACTGGCCTGAAGCCCAAGTGCTTAAACCAGAGCTAATACACTTTAAGAATAACAGACACTGAGCTCTCAATCAGCAGTTCCCAACTTAGAAGGATGAAAGCTACCTGTCCTGCCACCACAGTGCATGCCACAAACCTTCCTAATGTAGAACAACTGGTCTGAAGCCCAAGTGCTTAATCCAAAAGACTTAGAATGATAGCTACACTTTAACCAAGTTACTACCAAGCAGTAATAAATACAACTGAATACTTTAAATAATGCCTGGATTAGTGCTCAAGTTATACAAACAAAGCTAGATTCAGCAGGCCTGGATCTAGTCTATCCTACAGCAAACAAGGTGTACCAATTTCAGTAAGAAGAAATTCAGATATGCATGCACTATAAGCCTTCAACCAGAAATTCCCAGCTCAGAAGGGCAGAGTCCAGCCTCTCCTCCCACAAGAGTGCAGACCACGAACCCTCTTAATGTAAAATAACTGGCCTGAAAGCCCAAGTGCTTAAACCAGAATTAATACATTTTTAGAATAACAGACACTGAGCCCTCAATCAGCAGTTCCCAACTTAGAAGGATGTAAGCTACCTGTTCTGCCACTACAGTGTAGACCACAAACCCTCTCAATGTAAAACAACTGGTCTGAAGCCCAAGTGTTTAAACTAAAAGGCTTAGAATGAGTTACACCAAGCAGTAATAAATACAATTGAGAACTTTTAAGATGACAAAAGCAAAATAAAGTAGGAAGAAACACAAGTACAGTAAAAGCAGAAGAATTTTTTTTTTTTTTTTTTTTTTTTTTAGAAAAGTAGCAAAAGCAGTAGTAAATACAATTCTCATGCAGTGCAAGCTGGCACACTTGAATATGTAGCAATATTAGTCCACACACAATTTGAAAAAATGTAATTAAATTAAAAAGGACTAAAAGCAAGTGCAGAAAGGGTTTATTAGGTAGAATGCGGTAAAGAGATGTCCTGGGGGATTGTCTTAGATCAAATCTGCAGTGGGGTGGGCACTGCAAAAGCCACCAAATTTAAACTACAACCAAGAATAGGGAGGGGGGGTGGGGGAACAGTTTCAACACAGATGTAAGGAATGTGCAAATTATAAAAAAATATATATACTGTTTTCTATATATTTGCAGAGCAGTAAGACACAGATATCAAGCAGACAATTTAGCTCTATAATACAGAATAACACAGAAAATATACTCAGCTCTATAAACTTGAAGATAGTTCTGTAAGGCTGTCTCTCAAACTAAGGTTCCAGTTTGAATACAGGTTGTTAATTAAAAGGAGACACAGCACTAGCTAAATTATATCAGCTGAAAGACAAGGCAGGAAATGAGGGGGGTGGGGGAACAGTTTCAACACAGATGTAAGGAATGTGCAAATTATAAATATATATATATACTGTTTTCTATATATTTGCAGAGCAGTAAGACACAGATATCAAGCAGACAATTTAGCTCTATAATACAGAATAACACAGAAAATATACTCAGCTCTATAAACTTGAAGATAGTTCTGTAAGGCTGTCTCTCAAACTAAGGTTCCAGTTTGAATACAGGTTGTTAATTAAAAGGAGACACAGCACTAGCTAAATTATATCAGCTGAAAGACAAGGCAGGAAATGAGGGGGTGGGGGAACAGTTTCAACACAGATGTAAGGAATGTGCAAATTATAAAAAATATATATACTGTTTTCTATATATTTGCAGAGCAGTAAGACACAGATATCAAGCAGACAATTTAGCTCTATAATACAGAATAACACAGAAAATATACTCAGCTCTATAAACTTGAAGATAGTTCTGTAAGGCTGTCTCTCAAACTAAGGTTCCAGTTTGAATACAGGTTGTTAATTAAAAGGAGACACAGCACTAGCTAAATTATATCAGCTGAAAGACAAGGCAGGAAATGAGGGGGGTGGGGGAACAGTTTCAACACAGATGTAAGGAATGTGCAAATTATAAATATATATATATACTGTTTTCTATATATTTGCAGAGCAGTAAGACACAGATATCAAGCAGACAATTTAGCTCTATAATACAGAATAACACAGAAAATATACTCAGCTCTATATACTTGCAGATAGTTCTGTAAGGCTGTCTCTCAAACTAAGGTTCCAGTTTGAATACAGGTTGTTAATTAAAAGGAGACACAGCACTAGCTAAATTATATCAGCTGAAAGACAAGGCAGGAAATGAGGGGGGTGGGGGAACACTTTCAACACAGATGTAAGGAATGTGCAAATTATAAAAATATATATACTGTTTTCTATATATTTGCAGAGCAGTAAGACACAGATATCAAGCAGACAATTTATCTCTATAATACAGAATAACACAGAAAATATACTCAGCTCTATAAACTTGAAGATAGTTCTGTAAGGCTGTCTCTCAAACTAAGGTTCCAGTTTGAATACAGGTTGTTAATTAAAAGGAGACACAGCACTAGCTAAATTATATCAGCTGAAAGACAAGGCAGGAAATGAGGGGGTGGGGAAACAGTTTCAACACAGATGTAAGGAATGTGCAAATTATAAAAAATATATATACTGTTTTCTATATATTTGCAGAGCAGTAAGACACAGATATCAAGCAGACAATTTAGCTCTATAATACAGAATAACACAGAAAATATACTCAGCTCTATAAACTTGAAGATAGTTCTGTAAGGCTGTCTCTCAAACTAAGGTTCCAGTTTGAATACAGGTTGTTAATTAAAAGGAGACACAGCACTAGCTAAATTATATCAGCTGAAAGACAAGGCAGGAAATGAGGGGTGGGGAAACAGTTTCAACACAGATGTAAGGAATGTGCAAATTATAAAAAAATATATATACTGTTTTCTATATATTTGCAGAGCAGTAAGACACAGATATCAAGCAGACAATGTATCTCTATAATACAGAATAACACAGAAAATATACTCAGCTCTATAAACTTGAAGATAGTTCTGTAAGGCTGTCTCTCAAACTAAGGTTCCAGTTTGAATACAGGTTGTTAATTAAAAGGAGACACAGCACTAGCTAAATTATATCAGCTGAAAGACAAGGCAGGAAATGAGGGGGTGGGAAACAGTTTCAACACAGATGTAAGGAATGTGCAAATTATAAAAAAAATATATACTGTTTTCTATATATTTGCAGAACAGTAAGACACAGATAAAAAGCAGACAATTTAGCTCTATAATACAGAATAACACAGAAAATATACTCAGCTCTATAAACTTGAAGATAGTTCTGTAAGGCTGTCTCTCAAACTAAGGTTCCAGTTTGAATGTATATATATATGTATGTATATATATATATATATATATATATATATATATATATATATATATATATTTATAGATATACATAGCTATACACACACACACACATACACACACGTATATTTTTTTGTTTTGTTTTTTGCTTTTTTTTTTTTTTTTATTTGTTTGCTTGTTTTTTTTTTTTTTTTGAGGAGGGTTCACTCAGCTGGTTAACAAATCAGTATGTTAGTTCTGCAGCCTGTGACGAGCAGAAGTAAAGCAGAAATGTAGTAGGAATCAGAGTCAAGGAAAATCATTTCAGGGTCTTTACTCTGCTAATGGTTAGATTTCTATACCCTTGAGCAGAGAGAGGTGGCTATGAGTGTTTGTGGGAGTAACAAAGGTAACAGAAATGTGTTGCTGAGAAGATGTTTGGGACTTTTACTTAAGGCCTGAAGGGATGACAGCTTTTATCTGGTATTCTGAAGAAAGTCTTGTGAAGTTATCTAAAATGCCTACATTCTGTGATAAAGTAAAGCTCTATTAAGTACTGTTCTTTTATGAAGTTAGAGCATATTTACTCAGTAACAAATGTGAAAAGACAAAATTCAAATCCTGAATTTTTGTTGGTTGTATTCATTCTCTACACTATCCAAGTACTCATTCTCCACATTTTTTGGGAAAAGGTGAACTGATTTTCCTAGTAAATAAACTTGTCTAAACTTGAAGAACTGTTCAGATAATATTATTCTTGGTTGTAACATATTAGTTCTTTTTAAGCTCACCTTATTTCTTGAATAATATTATCAGTTCATGGGTCTATATTAGAACATCGAAGTTTCAAAACTTCGAATGTTCTAATATCGACCCCTGTTCAGCGAAAGCTGAAAATATCGAAGCAACAGAAAACCAAATTTTTTCCTAGGGAAAGAATTTGGTTGTCCATTTCTGTTGCTTTGGTATTTTCAGCGCTGTGGTGGAAAGTTATGGGTCGGGTTCAGGTAAGTGTGTGATTGAGTGCGGGTTAGGTTAGTTAGGATTTGGGTTAGGTATGTGTGCGATTGTGTGGACGTGAGTGTTAGGGCGGGTTTGGTGAGTTAGGGTTAGGGTGTGGGTCAGGTAAGTGTGCGATTGTGTGGACGTGAGGGTTATGGCGAGGTAGGTAAGTTAGGGTTAGGGAGCAAGTGAGGTGAGTGTGCAATAGTGACAGACCTTAAGGTTAGGGTTAAGGTAAGTGGATAGTTAGATAGTGTGTGTATAGTTTAGTGTAGGGTTAGGTATAAGATTTTAGATGTATGTGTGTGGATTGCTGTTTGTTTGGTGTGTTTGTGTTATGTGTATGTGTTTGGAACAGCTAATTTTTTCCGTAGGAAAACATTCGCTGTTCTGTATGTTTGATGTTTTCAGCTTTCGCTGATTAGGGGTCGATGTTAGAACATTCAAAGTTTTGAAACTTCGATGTTCTAATATAGACCCTCAGTTCATATATACATTTAATTGTTCAGCACACAGGTGAGCAGAGTACAGGTACATTTTCCACCATGAGCAATTTAACTGATTAAGTACAGCCAGAACCCTGTACCATCCTGACTTATTTATAGTAAGATACTAAATTCATTATATCAGTGTAAACAGGAGAAGATTACATATCTAAGATTCTTGGATGTCATCCTGATATTATGGAGAGGTAATGAGCAAGATTTATCTGTATTTATTGATTATTTAATGAGCTTCCTAAAGTTTACATATAACATGCTGTTAGATGGAATAGAACTTTTGGATATATTTGTTTATAAACATTTGAGAGGAGGGAATTTGTGTTCCAATATTTTCTGTAAATACATACTCCAGTGTTTTATTGCATTCTGATAGTTGCCACCCATAAAAAAGACTTTCGGCTTTTCACAGTTAGGGGTCGCCACAGCGGAACTCCGGTCCGCTCATGATTGGCAGTGGATTTTTACGGTGCCGAGTTGCCAGCCCAACGCCCAACCTTCAATGAAGGCATGCCCATTCACACTCACACCTACCTGCATGTCTTTAATGTTATTTGACTGCGGGAAGGACATGCAGACTCCACACAGAAGACACTCCAGCCGAGAATCGAATGGGAAAACCTCTTGCTGTGAGGCAACAATGCTAAGAGCTGCACCACCGCAGCTATTACTGATAGTTGCCACCCATATCATTAGAAAATAAATGTGGTAAAGGAGCAAATGGTGATATTGTCGTGGTTGTTTAATGATGATGAAAAAGTTTTTGAAGAGATGATGACTTTAAAATGTATGTTTAAAGACAGGGGTTACCCAATGCGTTTATTAATAAAATGAATGAAGTTTTGAACAACTGTGAATCAAGGTTTACCCCTGTTTTAAAAGCATGCATTACTTTTATTACAAACTGCCAGTGTAATGGTCAGGACAAAAACAGAAATGGAGCATTAGTTTTACAGAACAACCATGATACATATTCAATTCTTGGAATTCTTAATACTCCTTGGAACACACTATTACCCCAGACTTGAAAGCAAAGTTAGGAGATAAACCACAAGTCACATTTAGTAGGGTAGGAACTTAAAAGGCTGGTTAGAGACATATGGAATTCCTAGATCTGAAAATGTAAAATCTAAGATGTACAAATGCGGATCATGTAAATTCTGTAAATATATCAGTGATCGGCCCTATGTCTCGGTTATGACAGGAATGTTCAATGTCCTGGGCGTTGTAATTGTTGTACAGACATGGTGGTCTATTTGGAAACTTGTACAACATGCCAAGCTTTCTATCTGGGTAAGACCACTAGAAAGCTTAAGGAAAGAATAGCTGAACATGTCAGGGACATTAGGTGTAGGAAAACCAGTAACGCCCTATACTTACATTCAGAAGACTGTGAAAACTTTAAAAAAATTTATTTTTTATAATTAATACAGTAGAAATTGTCATAAGGGGTGGTGACATTAAAACACATTGGAGTATAGACAAAACAGTATGGCAATTGAGACTCAGTGCCAAGCAATGTGTCTATATCAGAACATCAAAGTATTAAAACTTCGAATGTTCTGATATCGAACACTATTCAGCGAACGCTAAGAATAGCGAAGCTGCAGAATAGTGAATTCTTTCCTCGGGAAAGAATTCGGTTGGCCGTTTCTGTGGCTTCGCTATTCTTAGCGTTGTGGTGGAAAGTTACGGGTTGGGTTCAGGTAAGTGTGTGATTGTTTGTACGTTAGGGTTAGGGATGGGTTAAGTGAGTTATGGTTAGGGCGCGGTTTAGGCATGTGTGCGATAGTAACAGACTTTAGGGTGGGGTGGTTTAAGTGAGTTAGGGTTAGGGCATGGGTTAGGTGAGTGTGCGATAGTGATGGACCTTAGGGTTAGGGTTTGGGTTAAGGTAAGTGAGTAGATAGTAGTGTGTGTTTAGTTTAGTGTAGCGTTAGATGTAGAAATTTAAGTGTATGTGTGTGGTTGCTGTTTGTTTGATTTGCTTGTGTTGTGTGTGTGTGTGTTTCAGAGCAGCACATTTTTTCCATGGGAAAAAATTTGCTGTTCTGAATGTTCAATATTTTCATGTTTAGATGTTTTGGGGCCGATGAAATAGCGTTCGCTATTTTCATCTTTCGATAACATGATATAAATGCCAAACAATACCCCGAGGTTAATAACACCTGTTCTATCTCGAGTATTTTAAAGCTTAGGGCACATAAAATTTAACATATGTTTTCTTAGGTTTTATTTTTATTTATTTGTATTGCTACTTTATATATTTATACATGCGAGGATTATTTGTTAACATTTCATTGTGGAATGTAGTTAGTAGGAAAAGAATATTTTTTAAAAAACCTGCAATTGTAAGTGCTTGTGTCACCTCAGTGGGTGTTGGATTTTGTTGGTTGTTTGATGATAATGTGATTTTTTTTTAATTAAATATAAAATGTTTTTGTTTGATTGAGACTTCACACTGATGAAGCCCAAGCTATGTTATGGGAGAAAGCACTTAGTCTATTTTTTGTTTGTTTTTTACAACAGAAGTACGAGTTTCCATGTGCACGAAAACTCAGTGGTGTTTTTTTGTTTTATTTATAAACAGGAGATGACTCATAGGGAATAACTGACAGATTATAGATATATACAGCAATTGCAATGGCAAACAGAAAATTAGATTCCCAGCTTTTGTTCCTATACAACATAATAAATAATAAACCCCAGACATGAAATTGTCAGCAGTTTTGAAAAAAAATCAAAAAATTCCCAACTGTGTTAAGGATTAAAGGTAATGCTTGTCTGTCTGGTAAACTGCCTGTAAATTTCCCTGTCAAGAAAAAAATGTGAAGTTTGGCATGTAAAATATAGTCTGCTACTTCTGTTGTTTTATGCCCCAAGTGTGGGTAGATTTAGATTTATTACTGGATGATTTTTTGTTGCAGCTATTATCTTGATGAGTGGGGACATTTCTCTGACACCTGCAGAAAGAAGGTTCCAGATTTTGGGGTCCATGGATGTCAAATGAATGTTGAAGAATATTCAGAAATAGGACTTCAGTTGATGAATAATATATTGATTTAGGAGCAGAGTGTTGTTCTGGTCTCCATGATGCTGAATCTGCATCCTTTGCAGGCATCATACCAATACTGCTGCTAAGCATGGTGGAAGTCACAGAGTGCAGCTGTTTGAAATTTCACTGTCACTAAAACTGCTCTACACTTTGCTGAAAGTGACACAGCAGGGTGAGGAAAAAGTATAGCTAGTGCTATGAACGTAATGCTCAATACCCTGAGTTCTTCAAGTGAAGAGCAAAAAAAGCACTTCACTGTAATAAGCTGATCACAACAATTGGCTTATTACATTTAGATCTGTGTCCCCCTCAGCTCTTCCACTAAAGTGCAAAAAAAAATATATATATATATGGCCCCAGCCATTCAGGTCCCATTTCTATGTCCTGCCCCCAACCCACCTTCAACTTATTTTATTAAAATAATTAAATAATGTTTTCTTTTAAATGGTAGCAAACTACTTGTTACAAATGTAGCAAACAATTGCTATAGTCTAAACCCTGCCTGAACAGAGTATTATGGCACTCATGTTGTAATTTAAAAAAAAAACTTCTTTTTAAATAGTAGCAAACTGCTTGCCACAAATGTAGCAAACAGTTGCTACAGTTTATACCCTGCCTGCATGGAGCACTATAGAACTCAGGTTTTAGTTAAAGAAAGCAAATTGCTTGCTACAGTTTAGACTATACATGGAGTGCTACAGTGCTCAGGTTTGACTGAAAGTGCAAAACCGGATTTTAAAAGTTGTTTTGTATTAAAGAGAGATCAGGACTGGAAAATTCCGGATCATGTCCTGTTTATTGCTGACCTGTTTATTGCAAGCCCTGGTGGATTTTATCATTTTTTAGAGATCAGGATTGACTGATCATGCCCACAACACTTTGTGCCCAGGTCAGTTACCTCTCTTGCCCCATCCTAGCTATGCTGCTGAGTGCTGATATCATTTGCAGCAAGGTATAACACCATCATGGGGGGTATTATTATTTTTAAGCTGAAGATGTGGGGGTTGGGGCTTTTTTTCATAATCAAAATCTTGATTTTGGCAAGACAGTTTTTTACAATGGAAGAGATGCATTTATTTCCTCTTACTGATATGGCTGTCATACTCAGAAAAAATGACCTCCACCATCCTTGTGTATATTCTAGTGACCTAGCAGTAGTAAACATGTTAATATGTTTATTGTTATGGAGTGCCCAAAGTGGAATGGAATATTAGATACACCCTCAATGAGTGTCAGATTGAAATATGATGTGAAAAATTGATAAAATATTAGATAGAATTGGGCAAAATAGGGTGAGTACTTACAAGAATAAAACAGCTTTGATACAGTAGTTGTTTTTACAGTGGGTGAAAACTATTAGACATTTCTGCAGTAGTAACATGGTCTGTCCAGCCATTCTTAAAGTGGTTTACCCCTTTTTCTGTCTTCTGACATCTGGATGTCTTGCTCAGGACCTCCATACCGCAACAGTACAGGAATGATATTTGTGCTGCTGAAACAAGTACTTGAAGGAATGTAAGAGGTAATACATTTTGTTGATAATGCAATTTATATGTTTTCGTTTTTCCTTAGGTCTACCTCACATTTGTGTACCCCAATGACTTTACACGCCTGACTCACATGGAAAGTGAAAACAAGTGCTTTTACAGAGAGTCTCCACTGTATTTAAAAAAGTAAGTTCAAGTGAAATTTTTTTCTATTATGTTCACACTTCCAGAAGTGAAACACAGCCCACAATTGTAGGAAATTATTTTTACAGATTTTAGTGAACTGGGCTGAACTTACAGATTGAAAGAAAATACACTATAATTCTGTGTTTGCATGCCTACTTTCATTTGTAAAACTGTCAGTGTAAGCATACCTCTCAACTCCCTAGATTTTTGCAGAACATCAAGATTTTTTACTTCTATGTTTTGGTCTGTTCCTCATAAAATTTCACATTTTCAGGTAAATCATTGAGGAATGAACTTGCTAGATAATGACAGACAATTGAAATTCAGACTTCCTACCCTTCGTAAAATACATGGAAATGCATACCCTGTTATTCTTCATCTTTCTAAGTGCAATATTTAAAAACTGCCTCTATTTTTGGGGCTTTGTCCTGTCATTATTTTTGGCTTTGTGCAGATTTCTTGCATTAAGAGGTTGAGAGATATGAGTCTAAGTAGTGCTGTTTGAAATATTGTGGTGCATTTCAAGTCCAAAAAAATAAGGTCTCATCTGTTTTCATTATACTTAAGATTCAGAAAAATGGTGCATATTGCATAGGGATGATAAGAATTGGAGAACATATTCTACAGCCCTGAAAATTTTATTAAAGCCCAGGAACCAGGGAGTAAGTACATGTACTCTAATGTGCTCCAGGAGCAGTCCAGGTATGGAGGTGTATATGTAAATTAGGGCTGACTGACTTGAAATTGATTCAGACAGCACATAGCTGTGGCTTATGAACCTTTACCAATCCCAGACAACAGTAGGGGGTGCACTAAACAGCCCTAATCATGCAAAGAAGCCAGTGCATTGCTCAGCATAACCTGGATATACAGTAACACCAGTATGTCAGTAGAGAATTCCAGATGTTCTTCGTGTTTCACTGTTGCAGTCATCACATTTGGGTTATCTGCTTCCAGTAGCCCTCAGTCGGCCTGATTATCAAAGTCTTGGGTCCTGCGTCGATTGCTGTTTCATCTTCCATAACGTTAGGTAGTCAGGGGTATAAAGCATGCAGCCGACACCATTACATCAGTCTTTCTTGCCCTGTGGTGCCCGAAGCAGAAGCAGTTTGCAAGTGCCGATCGGCTGACTCTTGAAATTTTCGTTTTCAAGTTTCAGAACCGAAGTCTTCAACTAAAGCTAAGTATCCTGTTGGGGAAACTTTTTCTTGCTCTAAACCGATGTCAGTAAAAGTTAATAATTGTATTTCTTGTGGAAAGCAAATACCTCATAAAGTTTTTCTTTCGTACTGTATTCCTTGCCTAGGCCCTGACCACGACATACCTCGCTGTTGGTTTTGTGCCTTATTTAAACCATGAACTATTCGTCGTCGGTATATTTACTCTTCTAAATATTTTGGTACTTGGTTCAATTATCCAGATATGTCTTCAGTAACCCACCCGACTACCAACATTCTGAAAAAACACAAAGACAGAGACAGGCCGCCTAGGTCCAAAGCTGCTCACGACGCTTCTCCTAAGCTAGTCGCCTATTCACCAGTACTCAGTGAGGTGCTTTTGCAGCCCCTGATACCCACTACTTCAGATTCGCAGGCCTCTACTGAGACCCATTCAGAGTCTGGTATGCTGCGAGATGCTTCAGCAGTGAAACTTGTGGATGTCTCTACCTTGGTAGGTCTGGAGCCGCTGTGTAGGCACCGGCTTCTAAGGGTGTATTCAGGCCTACTGACTTGCATATTAAACCAATGCCATATTCTTCTTCAAGGCCTAAAACTCGAACCATGCCTAGAAAACCGACACCCAGACTACATGGTCAGGCCTCTGTGCCTAAAAAACAAATCATAAGAATGGCTGAAGACCTTATTACTTTAATCAGGGGAAGCCAGCCTTCCCCCTCTAAGAGACCTAGGACTGATTTTGCTTATGATACTTCTGACCAGGATTCTGAAATTTCTGTTTCCTCTGATGACCAGGATTTATCCTTATCTACCTATGAGGATTCTGATGCAGAGAACTCTATTCCCTCTGCTTCCTCCCAGTGGATTTTTCTTTTGGTGAAACCTTGCATACTCTTAGGTAGCATTTTCGTTGGGAAAGCCAGGATTACTCTGATTCTAAAAAGAGGCTTAGGGATTTCTTACTCCTGCCCCAACACAGGCCTTTACCTATCTCTCCTGTGCTAGACATTGTTGATGATGCCTTTTTGGAATCTAGCTTGGCCCCTGACTCTCTACCTCCTGCTCCCAGAAAACCTGATAGATGTTACAGGGTTCCTGATTCTCACAAGTTCCTTTTTAAAAATCCTACTGCGTATCCTGAGACCATTTCACAGGGACCCAAGGACAGTAAGGCTACTACTGCCAAAACTCCTACCCCCTCTGATAGAGATTCCAGGGCCCTGGATAGATGGGGTAAGAAGGTCTACACCTCTGCAACCTTGGCCATCAGGGCCTTAAATTGCCAGTTTCATATGTTAAGGTATCAGCAGTATATTATTGGATTGCTTAAACAGAAAATGATGTTGATTCCTGACTGTGCTGAAAATAAGGATTTACAGGATTTAATGTATTCTGCTGAACAGGTTGGAAAACGTACTTTGCAATGTGGTTTTGATTCACTAGAGGCATCTTGCAGGGCTGCTGTCACCGGATCTGTACTTAGAAGGTATGCTTGGCTTAAGGAGCAATCTTTGCCAGAACATGTTAAAACTAAATTGCTGGATGCTCCCTTAAATCAGGACTGCCCGTTTAGCAACAAAGCAGAAGAAGTTCTTAAAAAGATGGTGGAAAAAGCTAAATCTGTACAAACTGTTAGATTTCCTACAAGTACAGCCTCCAAGATTTAGTAGTTATTGGCCCTCTAAGAATTGGTCCTTTCCTGCCTCTTCCAGGCCTTCTCAGTCCAAACCCAGAACCAGCAGAAGACCCAGATTTCAGTCCCAGAGTACGCACAGGACTAAGCAGTGGGGGCTCCCACTTCCAAATCAGGAAGTAGTAAGACTCCCCCCTGCGGTAAGCTGTCTCAATGACTTAACTTTAAAACTTCCAAGCACTTCTCAACTGACTGCTCCTTTGGGGAGAAAGATTGCTCTGCAAGCAAAAACCTGGGAACTCATTACCCAGGACAAATGGGTTTTAAGTATAGTTTCCCAAGGATACAGATTTCACTTCCACACATTACCAACCCCAAACGGTTGGCCAGATCTACCCCCAATCAGTGGGCAGAGGCTCAAAAGCAAGTACTCTCTCTCTTAAGCTTAAAGGCTATTCAAACTGTGCCAGAAGAGGAAAGGGGACAAGGTTTCTACTCAAGACTTTTCCTGGTACCCAGAAAAGACAACTCATGGCGTCCTATCCTGGACCTTTCTATCCTAAACACCTTTTTGGTGATTCCAAAGTTCAAGATGCTAACTCTTCACCAGTTGCTTCCTATGCTAGGCAAGGATGCCTGGTTGGCAACACTGGATTTAAAGGAAGCCTACCTGCACATCCCAATCAGGGAATCTTGCAGAAGATACCTACGCTTCAAAGCAGGCTACATGGACTATCAGTTCTCTGCACTGCCCTTTGGCTTATCTACTGCACCCAAGGTATTCACAAAGTGCCTAGCTCCAGTCATTGCATTTCGCAGGCAAAGAAATATTCAAATATACCCATACCTGGACGATTGTCTAATTCAGGCAGAAAACCAGGACATACTTTTGAATCATCTGGCATTTGTACAAAAGGTACTAACTTGTCTGGGGTACCACCATAAACAAAAAGAAATTACATCTTGTACCCCGTCAGCAAATTATATCCTGGAAGCAAGCTTGAACACAACTTCCCAGATGGCTTTCCTCACGCCAGAGAAACAAATTCATTTGACAACTTACTTCAAACTAATGGCCACAAAAACCCTGCTATCTGTAAGGCAAATACTGCAAGCCTTGGGGTTAATGGCCTCCTGCATTCTACTAATTCCATATGTAAGACTGCATATGAAGAAACGTCAATGGTATCTAAAAAGCCTATGGTATCAACATTCTCAGGATCTAGAAGCAATGATTCCTATCATTCTTTGCCTACAGTTAGAGTTCCTTTGGTGGGCGGAGGCCTGCCACCAAAACAAAGGACTACCATTCAATCTACCCCCTGCCGCCCAAACCCTAATAACAGATGCATTAGACTATGCATGGGGGGGGCTTACCTGGCAGGGAAGTGCATTCAGGGCAAATAGACCCCAAGTCAAATGCACCTGCATATCAATCAAAAAGAAATGTTAGCTGTACAGAATGCTCTGGCAGCCTTCAAGGACCACATTCTTCCAGGACAATTAATGGTAAAGACGGACAACACCACTGTTATGTGGTACATAAGCAGGGGGTTACCCATTCATACCCCCTCTGCAGACTAGCCATGGCTTTGTGGAACACAGCCTTGAGCTGCCAAGTGCATTTACTGGCTTAATTCCTGCCAGGAAACTAAATACATTGGCAGATGAACTAAGCAGAAGTCTCATGGACCCACATGAGTGGAAACTGGAACCAAAGATTTTCAACATGTTGATTAATAAATGGGGGAGCTCAGATATAGACCCGTTTGCCTCCCCCCAAAACTATCAATTGGACAAATTCTGCACAAGGGCTCCCCACAAACAAGCTTGGAAAGTGGATGCTCTGTCCTTCAGCTGGAAGAATCTATCAGTTTATGCCTTTCCTCCTCTACCTCTCCTCTCCAAAGTACTACTAAAGATCAAACAGGACAAACCAAGGATGATACTGATTGCACCAGACTGGCCATGCCAACACTGGTACCCACTCTTGCACAGTGTGTCACTGCTGGCTCCATGGCACCTGCCTCAGACCCCTACCCTGCTGTCACAGCAGGAGAGCCAGATTCTGCACCCTCAACTTTAAACCCTGAACCTGCCACCAAAACAAAGGACTACCATTCAATCTACCCCCTGCCGCCCAAACCCTAATAACAGATGCATTAGACCTAATCTCTCCATTACCATCCCTCAGTAAACAAGTGTTGGCTGCCATTTTCGAGGCAAGGAGGCCTAGTACTAGAAAATCTTATGCTGAAAATGGAAAAGATTCTGTGCCTGGAACCAAACTCAAGGCATGGGCACAGCAGTCCCCAATTTACCTTAGATTCTACAATATTTAACTGAGATGCTTCACAAGGGCCTTTCTTTTTCCTCCTCCAAAATTCATGCCTCCACCATTTCAGCTCATTACAACACAGAACCACCCCTCTTCTCTCATCCACTGCTCAAGCAGTTCCTCAGAGGGGCCAAACACTTAAGACCACCCAGGAGAGCCCTAACTTCAGCCTGGGACCTTAACAATGTATTGAAAAAACTCACTCTTCCTCCTTTTGAGCCAGCTGCAAGTGCGGAGTTAAAATTCCTTTCTTGGAAAACAGCCATCCTTTTATTAATCACTTCAGCAAGAAGGGAATCTGAATTACAGGGCCTTATGACAGTGGAGCCTTTCATCATCTTTCATGTGGACAGGGTGTCCCCTCAGGACCAATCCCTCCTTCATGCCCAAGGTAGTATCCAGTGTGGCTCTTAATCAGTCCATTTATTTGCCAACCTTTTTTTCTAATCCACAGAACAAAGGGGAATGGATACTGCACTCCTTAGATGTGCACAGACAACTTGGATTTTACTTGGACAGGACTAAACCTCAAAGGAAATCTGAACAACTGCTGGTGGCATTTGCTGCAGGGGCAGAGAGGAAGGTTATTTCAAAGCAAACCATTTTTAAATGGATAGGTCATTGCATTCATTTCTGCTATAAGCACCATGGAAAACCTATCCCACAGGGGATTAGACCACATTCCAACAGGGCCGCATCTACCTCTACAGCCTTTCTCAGAGGCGTCCCTACTAGGGACATCCTAGAAGCTATTACCTGGAGTTCTGTACATACTTTCACCAAGCATTACCATTTGCCAATTTTCTCTAAATCCAGAGATGGCTTTGCCACTGCAGTCTTACAGGGCCTTATAGCTGGTCCTAATGCTACCTAAATTCCTCCTCCCATCCTTAGCTTTGGGAATCTACCCAAATGTGATGACTGCAACAGTGAAACACGAAGAACATAGTACAGTTGTGAACAGTTACCATAAATGTAGATGTTCGAGTGTATTCACTGTTGCAGTCCTGGTTACCCTCCCTCCAGCCCCCTGACTTCTTTTTGCTATACCGCTATTCTTGTTTACTATGCTTAAAGCTTTTTGTTGTATTTGCTTTTTTGTTGGAGGTTTAACCTTGTGTGTGTGTGTGTGTGTGTGTGTGTATATATATATGACGACTGAGGGCTACTGCAAGCAGATAACCCAAATGTGATGACTGCAACAGTGAATACACTCAAGCTTCTATATTTATGCTGTGTACACAACTGTACTTTCTATCACTTTAAAAATTAAATAAATTAAGAAATTGCATGCCTGTTGCAAATTGCATCAGACTATAGTGCATGCAGCTTTTGTCAGCCACCATTGGATCCGCATACTACATGGTGACATGCTGGCATCTCTCACTAAAGGGAGTGTGCATGACATTTGATCCTTGCAGTTGCATACATGTAATTTATATGTAGTCTGCATTAATGGGCAGTTGGTTGATGATCTTTATAAACTTTATTAGATTGTGATTGGATGTCACTCATTTTAAATTGTGTTTAGTGCCTTTTGTGCTTTGTCTGATGAAGGGTAACACCCGAAAGCGCTAACGTTTTGTATTCTCTGTGTTCTCTGGATTTTATTTGATTTTAATAAACTACCACTGGAACATAGCAGCATCCATCCAAAGGTTTTTTTGTTTGATTGTGTTGGATTATTTTCCTTTGGCTGGATCAAGTCAGCATCGAGCATTTTTTTTGAGAAATCTTTATAAACTACAATGCCCTTGACTGCAGAGCAGTGCACTCAATTTCAGCAGCTGTAGAAAAAACAGCCCACTGACTGTGTGGTTGAAATTAACCCGTATTTCCTTCACATACAGCAATTAAATACACACACACACACACAGACACGCACACAGATATACAGCAACACGCTATATGGTACATATGTGTACTGAGGGGGAAATATTTTACTGATACATGAATTGCTTCCTTTAAAGGAGTTGCTATGTTGAAATGAAAGAGCATCTTTTTTGATAATTTAGAGTCCTTAAAATTGCAAAGAGTACTGATAATTCTCCATATTTATAAGGTGAATCAGAAGATGAAGTAGCACAACCTCCCAATGCTTTACCATCTCTGTGACACTGGTATGTTCAGTGTGTAATAACTATTGTGTCATCTTGTCCTTAGCCTGATCCATGTTTATGAGCTGTACTACTCACATGACCACTAAGTAAACATCATAAGCTTGGTTGTATTATGTGAGCATGCACTTTGTTTACAAATCTGGCCATATAAATGTCTCCTGTAAGGTAAGCCCCTTCATTTGATATAGTGGTCAGAGACCTTGGGAGAGATTCAGTATTTTCTTTGTGGTTTAAGTAAAGTGGAAGGCCCTTAATCTGTATTGCTATATACTCAGGATCCTAAATCTCCAATCCCACTAGCACTGGCACTTTAGCATGGAGCAGGCAGGTGTAAAGTATATGCAACTTTTCTTCATGCAGAAAAGCAAGGCCTAGCAAATGCAATTTCTGCTATGTCTTGTTTACGGGAAGCCATAATTCTTAAAATGGTGAGGTATAGTGCTAGTTTTAGCTGCCAGAGTTGAAATCAGGGCACACTGCACTCTTCTGTAACATCAGTTGCCACTTTTTTTTCCTCCCCAGAACTTAATCACACTGATCATGTCTTCTGTTGTCCTGTGGTGGGGTAGATGACTAGTGAGAATATTTGTCTTTGGTGAAGATCTGCTATTGCCCTTCCTTTTGCTTACCTATATCTGGTTGCCTTGCCAATATCTAGCAGTGTGCAACCTGCATTGTAATTGTTTGCCTAAGCAACATATACAATATTTGTTATGTTACAGCATGTGCAGTGATGACATAACATACTAGGAGGGCTCAGTATAGCATCAACAGTGCTACTGTTAGAAATGTGATGTTGGATAAGGTGATATAGACAGTGAACAGTATGATCATATTGGAAACGGTGCCCCTGGACATCAAGCTATTGTGCTGTACAGGAGAAGTACATCTGGATTAGGGGAGGTAGCAGGAATCTCCCTGTAAATTTGTTGATATAGGCATAGAAGAGATGGATGTTCTTGTACAATGAACAGTATATACTAAACCAAGTCATAATGTACAGGCACACAAAAAGAAGTACTTGATATTAGCAAATAAAAGGTATACCTTTATTAATTATTGTTCAAATCTGCAACTTCTTACCATTTCAATTTTTAAGTAGTTAAATACTGGAAAAAGACAACTTTTTTTTATAAAAAGTTCATTGCATCAACTTTTTGAAAAATGCTCTAAGTGTTTCTACTCAAACTTGTGCCTGCCATGGCTCCAGAATTCATCATTGTGGTAACATCTCAGCATTGCTCATTCCTCCATTTGGTGGCCGTGGCCACATACCTGTCTGCTATCATGCAATGAAAATTTGTTACAAACCATATAAACTCCCCAGAGATTCACAAACATAATTCATTCAATTCCAAATCCCACTAAATATGACTATCATTTTATAGCCTGTTAAATGATACCCTCTTTAACAAAGAATTCTGTTATTTTAAGAGATTTTAACTACCCCTTAGTAAACTAGAGTACCTATACCTTCAGTGAAGGCTATGCCCAAAACTTTTATATTTAATACAAAGGAATTGTAATTGTATTATTGTAAATATATAGAACTAGCAGTCCCAACCAGATCTAAATGTAATGGAAAATGTAATAACAGACCACTATGGTCATCTGCTGACATAAATAAATTCTATAATCAAAGCAAAAACTCCAAGTTCACACTCAGTCTAAAGACTCTAATAAAATAGTGTTTTTGCAGGGGTGAAAGCCCTCATGCCCTCCCTGTGCTGGGGGCTTTGCCCCACACACTTACCTTAATAATATATACTAACTCCATGACCGCACAACCACTTGAGAAAAGAAAAAAAAACAGTGAATTAGTACTTGTGCACCAACACTGATTCACTGTGTATGGTGTTCTTTTTTTTAATTCAAGTTGTTGCACAACCGTGGAGTTAGATCTGGCACACTTGTCAACCATTTCCATTTGTTGACCACATTTGGTCAATTAAACAGACTTCAACCAACTAACATTTCAACCAAATGCCCAATTCCCATATATATAGATAAATATATAAGTTTTGCAATAGATAGATACAGACATACATACACACACACACACCCACATACCATCAGACAGACATGTATTTAAATTGTGGTGACCCATCTAAAATAGAAAAGTATAGACAATTATCAACAATTAAATATTGTGAGTAATCTAGAGTCTAAAATTGTTTGAGTAGGTTTTTTACTTGCATCTCACCTTCTATCCATTAAGACGACTCTGTAATATTCCTTAAACTAATCATTTTTTCATCTTTGAGTGTAGAGTCTTAGTCTGATCAATATGAAACATGGAAAACTTTATCAAATTGCAGAAATTTAAAGGGTAGTTTAAAGTTGTTCAACTCTTTTTTTTTTTTTTTCTTTCCAGACAGAGTGAATAATTCATTAATTTGGTATTATTCACATAGGGGAACAAAGTAGTTTCTTGCAGATTAAGGGATCGATTTGTTTAGAAAGAAAAGGCACTTTAAATAAAGAGTGGGTGTGGATCCTGACATGTGAAACATTTAATTGAGATAAGAATTAAGGAGGAAACGTTAACATAGATGCAAGTGGAAAGCAATTATTGATACTCTTGGTGCATAAACTTGTGAGATGCATAAAAAAGTTACCGTGTTCAAATACCTTAACAGCATCTGTAGCTATATAATATTTAGTACATACATTGAATCCTTCTAAATATTGTATAAGAAAACTGAGCCTAATGCAATGGCTAAACCAGCTGTTTTTCTGTGTCTCAAAACACCTGACTGTAGTGGTGACACCAAAGACCATAATGCCTGTTAAAGTATTAACTAAAAGATAATTCAAAATTCAAAATGTATGTTTATTAATGATACAGTATGACATTTTTGGCTGTAGAGAGTCAGAGTTGGTCTTTGAAAGTTGAGTTGTTTTGCTTGATTTAGATATAATTCTGAGTTCTTTTGTTTTGAGTTAAATAGAAGTTAAAAATATGTGATTTCAGACGACCTACATTTAAAAATCTTATAAAAGTCAGAAAGAAGCCATATTAGTCAGAAAGAAGACATATTTTCCAAGTTGTCTAGGTGCTTTATGAGACTAAAGGGATATTATCATGTCTAATTTCTCCTTTTTTGATATGAAGTGCGTAAGAATGAATGATTGACACATATGTTGAACAGCTGCTAAATGATATGAAAAGTCAGAAATATTAAAATTACAAATAATTGCAAGTATGCTAATTTTGATATTTCTGTATCAAGTATGACATTTTATTTCTTATTCCATCAACATATATGGAAATAAAAATCTTATAATCCACATTTAATAATATGATTGGAGAATAAGATATATATTTTACATTATTAGAGCCCTGTTTACATTTAACATTGGTTTTATTATGGAATATCTCCAGGATCTCAGAATATAATTTTTATCATATCATATTAGTTGGAAATAGCTTGTAAACGTCTGGAATGAATACATTGTTGCAGAATTTCTCTACTAATCTGTTTTGTTAATACACACATTACTGTCCAAAAATGACTGTTTGTTTTATTTTCTGAGTGCAATTAATTTCTTTTGTTGAGTTTATTTGCCATAATATACTCTCATCTTCTTATGTGTATATCTTCTATGTTTGTTTTATGTGCATTATTCTCTCAACCCTTAGACTACTAATCTGGATAGATTTATTTAATACTTTAACCTAGTAGTTAATTTATGTAATCATCATGGATTAATATTATATGGTGTAAGTTCCTATCTCTCCAGTATTAGTTCCTTTTTATAACAAAGTATTTGTTTATGTTTGGGTGGTGCAGAGGTGTGGTGGTTAGTGTTATTGCCTCACAGCAAGAGCTTCTCCAGTTCTATTCTCAACTGGGATGCCTTCTGTGCAGAGTCTGCATGTCCTCTCTGCATTATCATGGGTTTCCTCCAAGTCTTCCGATTTCCTCTTACATTCCAAACACATGCATTTGGAACATTTCTCCCTGGACCTCTGCTGAAAAGTGAGCTCTGTCCCAGTCAGACTTTCTTGGTAAACAAATGTTAAATGCAAAAATAAATAATAAATACATTTCTTAGTTAGGGCTTTCATTATTCCTAAAATATTTTTGTTCATATTTGCTTTTATTTAGACAGAACTATATTTGCTGAATGTCAACTCATTGTCCTAATTTTGTAATTGTTTCATATCTGGTATGTAATTTTCCTCAGACATATAATATTTTAAGGTATCACAAAGTGCATTTCTACTAATATCATCTTTGTTATTAAAGTAAAAAAGTATGTCTTTCTTTTCAGATATGCAGGCATTATACACCACATTGATGGTTTATTATCCACCAATAAAGTGAATGTTAAATAAATATGACCTGATATGGGACTTATTATTCTAAAGTTAGTAACCTTCTCAGTTAGGTCCATAGATATAAGTATTATATCTGTTATAGTCTGGGTAGCAAAGATTTATAAGTAAGGAGTCCATTTTAAAAAGTTTTCTTTTTTCTTCTAATTAAGTCAATTAATTTCACTCATTGTATTCCTTTTTTTACAATTGTCAGTTATAGCAGAGACTATAGGGGATATAATTGCACTTGTGTCATCCTTACATAATTACTCCCCCCCCCCCAAATTATCAAAGGATTCAGTACTTTTTAAAAAAAAATTTCTTTGCATGTTTAATACACAGATCAAGTATTCCATAAACATTTGATAGAGTGCATATGCTATTTTGGCATTCATGAACCATCATTTATAATATTCCATTTCCAGCATTGTACGTATTACATTTTTTCACAATATTAATGTACCCAATCTATTGAATTGATAATAGGATCTATTGAATTTTTCATACGGATTTATATGTTTTCAGTTATATGTGTTTGTTGCATAACTCCAGCATCAGCTTTGTAAGTGTTTACTTAGACCATATACTTTCTGGTGATTGCTTAGTCTGTAAATAGTAATTGACAATATGTTTAATGGTTTTACAATGTGGTGGCTTTAAAATATTGTTATCATTACACTTCTCACACAGTGATGCCTCATCTATTATTACCTTGTAAAATTCAAGGTCATTCATCAAGCTTGACTGATCTGGAGGAAATGTAAGAAATAATAAATTTAATATAGAAAATATAAACTTTTACTACCACAATACCTTAGCTCTGTTAAAAGCTAATTTTCAAACTGTTTCATTAACTCTAAACATCAATCTTTACAAAGCTACTACAAGAAATGTAAGATCCTATAAAGCATATTTTAATGCATGAGTGATAGTACTGTGTATAATATTATACATACTGAACTATCTTTTACCATATTTTGTGATTATATAACTCTGTTAAGGGTGATGAATTAGACAACACCTTAATACAATAAATCTTTTTCATTTAGTACTTTTGCAGAGTGCATATATTTGTCTACATAACTGCTAAAGTTAGAGATAATATGCATATCGGTCAAATTAAATGAAATGTTTGTATTCCATTCTACCTTAGAAGGGAAATTAGCTGGCGGCTACTTGCTTTTCCATTCACATTTTTCACGTAAATTAACAATTTTTGTGAAAAGTAGTATTTACAAAAAGCATTCTGTCACAGCCTGTGCTGTTGCTCTTCCTGCTGTGCTACTGTTGTGGGTGTAAGGTAGTGACATCCTCGCTGCGGAAGAAGACTGAAGTCCTTACTTCCACATAGTGTAGCTGTAGTTTAAGCACAGCAAATGTTAAAACAAATGTTACTGACATACTTATTTCTCCTTACAAAGAACAAGTAGTACTGTGAAATGGGGATCTCATTGGTTATTTTTTTTCTATTATATGCATTTCCCACATTAAACATTATAAACAAAAAGTCAAATACCACCTACACAGACAATGCTAATATTCAATGAATGCTTTTGCATACATTAAATAGTTTTGTACAGGTGTCTAGTGGTCCAAGCAAAAGTGTTAGTACTAGGTACTAATGAAGTTGAAAGCAGGTGTGCCCCTAACCCTATGTCACTGCAAGACTAAGCTTGATGACACAGGCTGAAGCAGTCATCCTAGCAGTCCCACTAAGTAATGGAAGTTTATAAAGTAAATCTCTGACAAATTCTGGTACCCTTAATAAGTATAAGCAGAGTCTTGAGAGATGAACAATTTATGAACAGAGGCCTGGGAGATGAATCATTTACAGGCTGCCATTGTACATTAGAAACACAGGTGAAAACAGGGATTAATTTCACTTCAATTGGGTTAGAGAAGATGGGGAGCCTGTTCCTGAAAAGAAGCCATCACTGCAATGCATACCTGTTTCTCCATCAGTTCCTATTTATATCACAGGCAAGGTTTTCATCCTTATAATGGGTAATTCTAGTGTTGTTTGTTTTGCAGGTCCATCAGAGTGTATTCTGATGTTGTCTTGTATGCCAGGCATAGATCTCACCTCAATAGTCAGTAGGAAACAGAATGTAGGGATAGCGCTTTGAAGCAGTCTGCACAAGACATGTTATTTATTCCCTGTATTCTTTCAGTGAGAATCCTGTAGATGTTTAGTTGTTGGATATGCCTGGCTAGATACTTACCAAAGGGGACATTGTATTCAATGACAGGTCTGACAAATGCTGAATATAGTATAACAATGAACTCATTAGACCTAGATGCCATACCTTTATTTATAAATTGTACAACATGGAATGATTTTTTCACTGCTATACACACATGTTGGTTAAAGTCTAGATTACTGTGTATGTGTGCCCCCAAGTCCCTGGCTACATGGGTCGGCTCTTAGTATTGTGTTTTCAATATGATAGTTACCAGATGTGGCTGACTTCCCAAAGCATTTCTTGGCATATAGTTTTAGTCCATGGCTCTGACACTAGTTATTTGTCTCCTTAGAAAACATTAGTATTGCTGGGATATTCTGTGACTGCTCCTAATTTGCAAACATCTGCAAATTCCTAGGTGTTGGCTTTGATGTCATAGAAGTAAATGCCAAAAAGAAGTGGTCCTGGGATGGATACCTGAGGGTCTCTACTAGTGACTGGCCTCTTTGTAGAGATAGACTCTCTAATTTTAACTTCTTGTGTCTGTCTGTTTGCAAGCTGGCTATCCACTAGGTGACATAAGGGTTTGTACATAACTTATTGAGTTTGTCAACAATGCCTGAGTGAGGTTTTGTGTCAAATGCCTTGGCAAGGTCAAGGAAGATAATGTAAACTGTTTTGCCCTCATCCTTTGCTTTGCTGACCTCCTCCAAAAGGTCATCCAGGCTGAGGAGACATGACCTGCCCTTGACAAAACTAAACTGGGTTGGGTCCAGTGTCTAGAAGTTTCCTGTGTCATTATTGACCACTTCCATGATAATTCTTTCCATGGCTTCCCACATGAGACTACTGAAACTCACATAGTTTCTAGGGACGGTAGATGACCTAGCTTTGCAAAGAGATGATGCTTGCCATTCTCCATTCATGAGGCACAAAGCCTGTTTGGAGACTATGGTTGAATTATGATTTCAGAGGGCCTGATAGGTCATATTTCATGCTGTTTGTAAGGCAGCATGGGATAGTGTCAGGGCCCATCAAATCATTGTTCTTGGCCTTAGGGAGAGCATTGAGGACCTCTTCTCTCATGAGAGTAGTGGGGGCCATATTTGGTGGTATTTTCTGCAGGGATGCTGGCAGGGAAAGATGGTTAAATTTGTCTGCCAGTTTTGCTGTATCTTCTGGCTCAGTATAGTTGGCACCATTAACAATGAGCTCTGCACACAGCTGTGTATTGCCTTTGAGGTTGTGGGCATTGCTAAAGAATGCCATGTTGCCGTTGGCCTGGTAGGCCAAATGTACCTCAAATTTGACTTTGGCAGACTATTTATCTTCTAAGTTGCTTGTTTAGTTTGTTGAGAATAACTTTATCATGCTAAGTACTACATCTCTTAATTTTAACCATGATTTTTTTCCTTATGTTATAAAGTCTGTTGATACTGTGATTCCACCAGGGTTGGCTTATTTTTTGAGTTAGCAATGTACTTATTCCTGGTGGATACAGCTGCCTCTATGTGGCTATTAACATGGTTGTACAGGATTTCTGTGAATAGTTGCATTTAGGCAGCAGTGTTCTCATTAAGAGGCTTGAAATTTCACCAGGTTGTCACTTAATAGTAGGAAGTTCCTTTGATTTGTTCCTGAACATTCTAGTGTTAACTGGGGTTCAGTTTTATTTTTACTTCAAAGGGTGCCATTTTGTGGTCTGGTGAGTGTTTCCCATAAGCTTAAATACATGTTACAGGTTTCCTGGGTCATAGATGGGGACATATAGCTTGCAAGGAAGTGTTGTGGGATTTTTTTATGGTGCTTTGAGCATGGAGAAGCTCAAGAACATCATCCTGTTTGATCAGCCTTGAGGTATTTTATTTTAATGAAAACTGGAACTCCTAAACCTTTAGTCACTGCATGTGTAGTAACCTGTCTAAGTATGTGGAAAACATTACAGACTTGCTCTGCTTGCAGTATCAGGTATTCTTTTATTTGTATATTTATCTCTTTTTTTCCTTTCTTTTCACCCCAATCACCCCCCCCCCCCAAGTGAACCACTTGCATTAACATTTCAAGTAACATATTAGCTGATTTGTTGTGTGGGAGTGGTCCCTCCACCATTTTTCATAGTCCCAATACCTGTCTACATTGGGTCTACCAGCCTTTATCCTTAACCCCCTGGACTTAATCTGGTGGTGTTCTGGCTTGTCATGGAACTAGGCATCAGGGGCTTGGCATGTTTGTGCATCCATCCAGGGGGGGATTTTTACATATGGCCTACTTGTTTCCCCCTCCCTTTGAAACGTAAAGGTATGTCTGTAGACAGGTGTGCAATTGAGATGTGTGGATGTGTGGCTTGTCTCCCCAACTCTGCATTAGCTCAGCTTTGTCTTCACCCTGTTCCCCTTTTTAGCCAATCCTAGTAATGTGTTTTCCCCAGACTCCTCCAGGGGTTGACACAATAGACTAAGGGTGGTGATTTCCATCCCTCTCCCCTGCTTCCATCAGTTGCCCAAGTCATTAAATGAACCCGGGTCATGTGGGTTATAGTCAGGGCTTTACCCCTCTGTACCTCCAGATTGGCCATATTAGGTGATTTTTGATGAGGAACAATTATAATTACTCCCTCCATGTTCTTTCCACGTGTCATCACAACTCTTCTCATGATCGCCAACACTCTTCACCTCTTTGCAATTTTGAAAACTTGCAATATTCACTGCATTTCCCCCTCAATCAAACCTCTTATCAAAAAAGTAACTATACATCAGTGTTCTAAATAATGGTTTAATTTAGGTTTAAGGGAGGGTTTATGCAAAATATATACAGTTTATCACTATGTTTAATTAAATATGTGTAGTTTTAAATATCTATTAAATAATTATATATATATATATATATATATATATATATATATATATATATATATGTGTGTGTGTATATATATATATATATATATATATATATATATATATATATATATATATATAATGCACATAACCTTTAGTTCTTGAATATCTGAATTGCTTGACAGCATAGGGCCTTTTCAGCTCATTTATATATACTTTAAGAGGCCAACAAGCAGAACTGTTAGCATTGAATTTGGCCTTAGTGTTGTTTTGTTTTCTTCAGTGTCCCTACAGTCCAGTTCTCATTTTCAAATCTTCTCTGAAGTATTGCTAGCATCCCTTCTATTGAATCACTTTCTGGAATCTGTTTATGATGTTGCATAAAACCTCCTTCTTCTTCTAGTATATTAAATGTTTTGGCATTCAATGCCAACTGTGTTTTTATTTTTGCTAGAAAAAAGTTGAGATTTTACATTTTTTCTGTCATTTTCACACAGTAGTCATTAACAAATCTCATAGTATTCTGGGAGTGCTGTTCCATGTAAATTTCTGTACATGCTCCTTATCTAAATATGATAGAAATTTAACAGTTTTAGATCTTGGTCTTTCATTTTCTTATTTCTAGAAGTTGGTCTTGTAAGAGTGTCAGTTTTAGTGCATTGGGAATCTATGTCAAAATACCTCTCAACTTGGGGGTGAGGCTAAGATGGTGACAAGCTAGCAGTACATTTCTTCTGCTCTGCTATTTAAAATGTATTTCTGACAGGAAATTCTAATTTTAAGATATCCTAAATACATTTTTTGTGGGAATATCATCTTAACATCACATAGAAAGATATTTTTTGAAAATATCTTTATGTATTAACATTTTCCTGCCATTATCTTATCAGGAAGGTTTATACTTGTAACTTTCCAATGAGTTAACTAAAAGCTGGCTCACAGGACTTATTAAAAATAAAGAACAATTATACAAGAACTGTCAATAAAAAATGGATAAAATAGATAATAAGATGGATAATTTTAAAGAAAATTGTACAAAACAAATGGAACAACTGCATAATATAATAAAACAAGAAAAAACTCAGATTTCAGGAATGGAAGAAACTTTGAATAATATAAAAGGAAGAATGTCAGCAGTATAACACAACATAGAGTTTCTGTTAAAACAAAAATACTATACTGTTAAACAAAACTGATGATCTAGAAAACAGATCGAGAAGAAATAGCAACCAAATATATGGTTTATCAGAGAAGATAGGAGGTGACATTATAGTAAACTTTCTTACATCTTGGCTTCCAAAAACATTAAACTTACCCGAATCCATGTCCTTTAGTACCAAAAGAGCACATTGGTCCCTGGCTGTTCCTTCACTGAAAAAATATTCTCCTCCAAGATCCATAATTGTTAGATTCTTTTCTAGTCAGGGCAAAGAACTGATATTAAAAACAGTGTGGACTAATTCTCCAATTAAAATAATGATAAGATTTGACAGTGACTACTCCGCAACTGTAATGACAAAACAAAAGGAATTTCTACCTTTGGTGAAAGAATTAAAGAAAAGGACAGGTTAAAATCCATTTTTTATTTCCTGGTGGATGTAAAATATTTCTTCTAGATGATGTCAAAATATTTGAAAATCTTGACACTGCTATGACCTTTTTAAAGACAAAATCTTTGTCTGAATGGAAGAAATGGACTGGAATAATGGTTCTTTGAACAGACATGCAGAGAAAAATGAATGGAAAACTAATAAGAAGAAGAAACTAAAAGACAAATGACATTCTAGCTAAGGCAAAATATGACTTTATTCTACATTAATATACTAAGATTGTTGTTGTTCTACGTAAGCATTGTCTTTTTCAAATCAACCCTGAAGAAAAAGGGAAAATAAATACATGCATAAGGTAATTTATAATTTAAGGTAATTTAATAGGATTTAGTTATCCATATAAATTTACAAAATTCATTAATAAAAATTGCATAGTAATATCTAGAAAACAATTTTTACTAAATAGCATATATCACATGAATTAATAAAAATGCTATTAAAAATGTAAACATTTTCACTACTAAGATGTGATATGTATATATAATGAACATAAGTTTATTGTATATGAGTTTGATTCAAACAAGTAGATAAGTAATGAAAAATGAACTGTACTGACTTAAATATAGTTAACAACCATATTCTAGACATAAATTATTTTAAAAAAATCACTTATGTTTTTGGTTGCATATAATAAGAACTGTTATGTTATAGTTGTGAGCTTATTAGTTATTAGGATTCTTCTGTTTCTTTTTTATTATTTTTTCTTCTTTCACTGTGAACTAAACTAGTATGATTACCTTGAAAATTAAGATGTACCTACTAATAAATAATATGCATTATTTAATAAAAGATAAGTATAGTGTGGGAAGGACTGTTTCGGAGAAGCACTAGCACATGCATCGGTCTTTTAAGTGAAATCTGAGAGACCTGACAAAGTGCAGCTATGATTAGTCTTCTTTAAAGTGTAATTTAGGATCACAAGTGTGTGTGTGTGTGTGTGTGTGTGTGTGTGTGTGTGTGTGTGTGTGTGTGTGTGTGTGTGTGTGTGTGTGTATTTACTTGACTTAATTCTTTCACTATTTTTTTTCTTTTTTTTGAGATTAAGATAGCAAGTTAAGTTAGGTGAATGAATGTGACGTCTGAGCAGATCTGTTTTATTTTTGCTGCTGTTGGTTTAAGTTGTTTTGGGTAAGAGTACTGTTCATGGATTGGGTGGCTGTGGTGGGATATTTGCTGCAAACCACTTATGTTGTGTTATTTTTTTACTTACATTTTCCCACTGAAGCCAGGTGACTGTAGCTAATGTGTTTGTTTAAGGGGAGGCAGAGAATGGGAAGGTAAAGTGAGACATAAAAAGGAAAGACATTCAAATAACATTATTTTTGAAAGCTGAAAGTTCAAACAAAGCCTGAACACTTAACATGACATTTTTATGAAAGAAATTGTAAAGAATATATTCTACAATTTATTAATTGTTAATACATAAAAATAAATGGTATTTACTGTTAAGAACATAAAGAGGTATGAAGACAGTCCCTGTGTCAAGATGCATAATTCATGGAGAATACAGTTTCACATATGGAAAATATGGTAGTAAGTAGATTTATGTATAATATTAATATGGTACAACGATGTTAAACAGAGATGCATTTAAGGCAAGTAGTGATATAGATGGTAATTAGAGATTAATAAAGTATTACTAAATGTTTAAATTAATATATTACAGACTAATTATTTAACTAAGTTAAATGTGGAGAAGTATAAAAGGAGCAAAAGAATGTTAATTTGGTTGAGCAATTGAGTTCAGATGGGATGTTTCTTTGTTCACATGTATTGATGGCTAACTAACTTAGATTTTATTAAGCTTTTAGATCAAATAAATTCTATTATTTGATGTAGTTATTAATAATATGAAATCCATGAACATTAAATGTCACACATATAGTATAAATGTATAGTTTATGAATGAATGGATGTAAAATGAATAAACAGTTATCGAATGAAATGGATGCTTATAAATTAATATGGTTTAAAGAAGTTAATATTAGCAAGCTTTAATCGATTTTCATAATCAAGTTATGATAGATGATATAGGATTGATACTGAATTAATACAAATATTTTATGTATTACATTTTAGTTTAGTTAATGGATGTATTCCAATTGTGTAGTATATCAAGGAAATGAAATATATAGTGATTAATGTAGCTTTCTAAATATGCAATTAGATTAGTGATAGATATGTTTATATTTTTATTTAGAACTGAGATAATTGGCTATATTGAGTTATAATTCTTAAACTACAGTTGTGAATGCAATTAATAGAACTTAATGGTATTTATTAATAATAATATATTTATCAAGCTTTAGTTTAATTTAAAATAACAGAGGGAACTTTGATGTTGATTTTGGAGGTTAGGGGGTACATTTGGGTAGAAATGCTATTCAAACTAGTAGTTCTTTACTCCATGATGGGTGAAGGATATAAAGTTTATATACAGTATTTCGTAGTATACATGTTTACTTGCTGGTGTCTGCTATTAATAATAGAACATGTTCATCTCAAAACATTGAAAGTGTTGTCAGATTCACTTATAAACAATTCAGGTTTTGTAGAAATGGTTTATTTCTCATAATAAATAAAAGAATAGACATATTTTCTATATAACATGACATATTTGAATTGTATTTCCATTAATGTGAATGGATTGAATAATGGTTGTAAGAGGGGTATTTTAAATAAGTACTACTTAAAACGTTTAATGCCCAAATTATATTCTTACAAGAAGCACATTTAATACAAGAGGCTAAAGATAAACTTAACACAAATTATTACACTGTACTTACTAGTTCTCATTATAAAAAGAAAAGAAGAGGTGTAACAATACTTTAGAAGAATTTCTTACCAATACCTAAAATATTAAGAACATACAATGACAAGAAAGGAATATTTTGAAAAGTGGCTTTAGAAATAAAAGGGAAATATATATTATAATTCATGTTTACTGGATTCCTGGAATTGGAGCAAAAGTTGATAACATCAATTTGAAGAGATAGTTTGTAATTCTAAAGGGAGTATTATGTTTGCAGATGGTTTTAAATGTATATTGTGTGATAAGGGCACCAATTCCATTAATAAGCACAGAAAACCTGCTTCAGACAAAACTTTAATATATTTAATAGATTTGTTTCATATTAAAGACATAAATTAGTTTTCAGAATCAAATTCATTATTTTTTACACACAGACATGGTGCACAGTCCAGAATAAATACAATGTATATTTCAAATGATATAGTTGATTAGGTGAAGTTAAAACAGTTTCTTGTCCTTTATCAGATTATAATGCAATTACATTTAAAGTCATGCTAAATATATTATTAATAATCTTTGTAGTAAAAGAATTCCAGCATGTATAACTAATGTAAATAATTTAAATATTTTTATAAAGACATTTAGACTTTTATATAAACAGCATAGAAGTCATCTCAAAGATTTTTCTATGGGACTCATTTAAAGCATATTTATATGGTAAAATTATATGCTGGTATATTAATAAGAATTATGCTGGTATATAAATAAGAAAAAAAAAGAAATGAGACAAGGAATTAATTGACTTACAAAGAAAAGTAGATAATCTAAAATTAGATATACAAAACAGTAATAAACACTTAATAGAATAACTCATTAGATTAAACTTAATATTTAGAAATCTTACAAAGTAAAACTATGATAAATCTACAAAGATTAAAATGAATACTTATTCCTTAAACCCTAAGAACTTGCATAAACCAGTAATTAGATCCAAGATGATTATTGAATCTAATCATATTAAAGAGTTTTATATTCCAAGTAGTCAAAAACACGTAACAGAATTAGAAGATATATTAGAAGCATTTAAAATTAACTTTAGTAAAATAAATCAATATAATATAATAATGGAATCACAACATTTAATTAAATCTTTTATAAAAAAATAAAAATAAATTATCCAATGATCAGATAAAATTAATTGGTAAACCTATCTTAATGTCTAAACTTAAAATTTAAAATAAATTAAAATGCAATAAAGCTCCTTGAAGTGATGGTATCTTACCAGAATTATATACATTAATGCCTATATAATCTTTGTATTGTTGAAAGTAAATTCATTAGTTAGAGGATTACCAAATGCTTTCTATGTTGGAACTATACTGTAATTTATCATATTTAAAAACCTGATAAAGATACAACAAAATGTTGTTATATGGACCAATTTCATTGTTAAATATAGATTATAAAATATTCATGGCAATATATCCAAATGTATATATATGTAATATATATATATATATATATATATATATATATATATATATATATATATATATATATATACACATACATTGTCTTCCTACACTGATAAATGAGGACCAAACTGGTTTCATAATGATTAGAAATTCTTATGATAATATAAAAAGAATAATCATAATAACATATTATGTTAATTACACTAATGAAAACTGATTTTAGTGGGTTTGGATATTAATAGTGCCTTTGATTCAGTTCTTTGGGAATATTTATTATCTGTTTTGGAGTAATGTAATTTTTCAAACAACTTTATACATCTCATTAAACTTCTTTATGATAAATCTCTTACTTATCTAAAATTTAGTTAATAGACTGCCAGATCAATTAAATTGCTTAAGGTGCTAAACAAGGATGTCCATTATCACCATTATTATTTGCTGTAGTTATGGAACCATTTGCAAACTATATTAGGTCAAATATGAATATCTAAGTTCAAATAAATGATCTAAATACTAAAATACAACTTTTTGCAGGTGGTATCTTATTAGCATTAAATGATAATTATCAGGGCAGTGCAGTGGTACAGCGGTTAACATTGTTGCCTCACAGCTAGAGGTTCTCCGGTTCAACTCTTGGCTGGGTGCCCTTTGTGTTACATTTGCATGTTCTCCATGTATTCATGTGGGTTTCCTCCAGATACTCTGGTTTCCTCCCACAATCCAAAGACATGTATCTGGAGCATTTCTCCCTGGGCCTCCTATGAAAATAGGCTCTGTCCTAGTTGGACTTTCCCAGTCAACAAATGTTAAATAAAGAATAAAATAAATTCTCTTCATGCTTTATTTACTTCAATAGAAAATTTCCAAAAAATGCCAGGACTTAGTTTTAATGATAGTAAAACTAAAATACTACTTATAAACAGTAATGCATTTAAAATGCATGGAATATTTTCCAAGTATATTCTAGAAGGTAATAAAATTAAATATTTAGAATAATCTTGACAGATAATATTAAAAATATAATAACACTAAGTTATATTAATAGTTTAAATATTATAAAGCATCTTATTAATCAATTTAATAAGCTATTATTTATTTATACAATTTAATAACAGGGGAAGCGAGATTGCCTTTAAAATGGTTATTCTTCCAAAATACTATACATAATACAATCTATATCCTTTCCTCCTTCCAAAGATTATGCAAAATAGTTTAGTTCCTTGGTTCTAAATTTTCTCTGTTTTCCTAATAAACCTAGCTTGGCATTAAATCAGCATTGGGTGACAGGGGGTAGTGACAGGGAGTAATGGCTTTCCAGATCTAGAAATATATACATTATCATTAACTATTAAAACATTAACTTTATTTTGTTTTATTTATTTATTTATTTAGCATTTTGTTTACCAGGAAATTCTGACTTGGAATGAGCTAGTTTTCAGCAGAGGCCCGGAGAGAAACTGTCCAGATGCATGTCTTTGTAATGTGGGAGGAAACCAGAGTACCTGGAGGAAACCCACATGAATGCAGGGAGGACATGAAGACTCTGCACAGAAGGCACCCAGCTGAGTATTGAACCATAGAACCTCTTAAGGTGAGGTGACAGTGCTAACTGCTGCACTACTGCGCTGTCCAATGATTTATGGTTATATTCTAACTTTTCTGCTAAATGGAAAGAAATAAAAGAACAAATTTGGTTGAAATCTAACTATTCAAGAACAGTATAACAGTAAAATATGAAATAGTAATTTTCATTGATTGTTAAGAAAGTATTTCTCAGAAAGTAAAAAACAAATTAGCTAGTACTATATTATTAATATTGTAAACATATTTAAAAATGGTATATGCAAAAATCCAGAATATAAAGTATGGTTATTTTTATTATTTCCTATAGTCTTTACACAGGATACTATTAATACATTTAATATATCAAAAATTATAGAACTTAGAGAAAAAATATGATGTTTTAATACATTTAATATATCAAAAATGATAGAACTTAGAGAAAAAATATGATGTTTTAGCACTAACTGATAAAAAATGGGAAAGTATATACTGCAGATTATATTATGAATAAATCTGATATAAACAAGAATTCTGGTTAGATATACAAATTTACAGACAATCTATTAGTCATACAGTTGAGTTAATGCAATCATCAATAAGAAACACAGTCACTAAATTCATAGAATCTTTAATCAGTTTAGAAATTTATAACACAATTGGAAAGGGTTATTTATCTAAATTATACAAAATAGTTAAAAGCATGAAACTGTAACATAAAGAAAATTATTAGGATTATTTTAGATTAATTGATAATTACTCTCCAAGTGAGGAAATTAAAATTAATAGTGTCATCATCAAAACCAACTACTGTTTCATTATATTGGATATAATTTGCTTGGAAATTTATACATAGAAATGTATTTACACCACATAAACTTGAACTAATGTATAAAACACTTGAATGTTAGAGATGTAAATTAAATATAAAAGCTAATTAGCAATATATGTTTTGTGACTGTGCACTGCTCAAGCCATTTTGGGAAAATATGAATGTAAATTTAGAGGTTATTTTTAATGATAATTTGATTTAACTAAATCTTTGGTTTTATTTACTGTACTAATTCCTACATGTGCTGCCAGAATGAAATATCAAAGGAAGAACCAAGAGTACAGCTCTTACACTGGAAGAAAACAGTAGTTAATAACAACAAAACAAATGTTGAGTTCAGTGGCTGATTGGCTGGTTGTTTTGCTGTTATTAGAATGAAATATCATCTCATTTGGAGTATACTGTCTATGACAAGACAGGTCATTACCATAATTTGGAAGAATAAGACTACTCCTACTTTAAATGAATTTAAGAACATTGCTAATAATTTATGTCAACTTGAATTAGCTACAGTCAAGAAAAGATCAGAGTCACTACATATTACAATAACTGAATGAAATTTAAGGATCTGTTAGAAAAAATAGATAACATTTAAATAAGTAATATTACAGGTTGGAACTATTAATGATTTTTATTGTTCAGTAGACACCTTTGTAATTAGCTTATTTTGTCATCTTGTAATATGAAATTTTGTTATTACAGGCACATATTGTACTATAGTTTTAATGTTATATATTGTTAATTGGATTAAAGAAACTTTTAATAAAAAATAAGTAATAAAAATACCTCTCAACTTGAGACATTTTGTTCCACAATGATAATGTCCCACACAACTAATAGTTTTTTTATATCCTGGTACAGAGATATTAGTTGTGTCCTTGATCAATCTGCATTGACTGCAACAGCCACACTTATTTTTCTAACACTACCTGAGTAGAAGGCAGACTTATTGTAATTAATTTCAAGCTTATCCCTAAGGTTACTGTTCCTTTTGTAGACAAATAAAGGCCCATCACCCAAAACTTGTTTGGTTTAGTCCCAGTTGTAATGTATTATGATTTCAAATACCCATCATTTTTGTCAAAAGGTAATATAGCAGTTTTAAAATTGACACTGTTATTGAACATTTTCAGCACTGGGCATTTATTTTTCTAACTGAATCATGTTGCTTCAAAATGGGTGAAAAGTCATTGGCCTTCCTACTGGAAGTTTCAGTTGCCAAAGATTCATTTATGGTTCTTGCTTTATGTCATTTTTGTTTACATTTTCCTGACGAGTTTCTTCAAAGTGTTGCTATTACATCTTTTTTTAATTATTATTATTTTCTAAGTTAAGGGCGGCCACTGAGGTGCAGCGGTTAGCGTTGCTGCCTCACAGCAAGACGTTTTCCGGTTTGATTCTTGGCTGGGGTGCCTTCTGTGTGGAGTCTGCATGTCTTCCCTGTGATCATGTGGATTTCCTCCGGGTGCTCCGGTTTCCTCCCAAATCCCAAAGACATGCAGTAGGTGGATTGGACACTCTAAATTGGCCCTAGGTGTGAGTGTGTGCATGTGTGTGCCTTCTGTGGAAGGTTGGGTGCTGGGCTGGCAACTCAACACTATAAAACTCCACTGCCAATCATGAGCGGACAGGTGATCCGCTGTGGCGACCCCTAACCGGGAAAAGTCAAAAGAAGAAGATTATTTTCTAAGTTATATTATGTGTTTTTTACTTTGCCATAAATGTTTAATACTTTGATGTACATTAAACGTATTGAAGTAGGAGCAGAATTTGACCAGCATTTTACATGGATTCATTCAAAAATTAGTATTTTATTTTCATTACTGGAAAGGGATACTTATCATCTATTTATAAAATATACAAAAAAATAAAAATGCATAATAATGACAAAATATGGAATTATTATAGATCAGTTAATGGACATGTGCCAAATAACAGAGATAAAAAACTAATTCTTCTCTCTCCAAAGCAGACATCACTTTCATTACATTGGAGACTTTTTACATGGCAATTCATACACAGATCTTATGTAACCCTCATAAAATGGAACTTATGTTTAAGAAAAATATTGGCTGCTGGAGATGTGATTTATCAATAAAAGCAGACTGGCAACATATGTTCTACGAATGCCATTTGATTAAACCATATTGGGATAAAGTAAATTATTTTCTGCAAATGGTATTCAATGATAAATTCCAGATTTCCAAATCTATTATTTTGTTTAATGCACCTGTACCCGACTGTGTGCCAAGAACAAAATATGTAATCTTATGGACTCTCCTAGCTATTGCAAGGAAGAACATTACATCAAACTGGAAATCCAAAGCTTCTCCAACTTTTAAGCAATTCATGAATATGGTGTCAGCAGTATCGCAATTGGAAATGAACACTATTAAAGGAAGAACTGAAAGAACTACATCATTATACGTAGCATGGCAAAAAGTAACTGAAATACTGGAGAATAATGACTGCAGCAGATTATAATCAGGAAACAATTGTATAGAAAGTCAATTATATGTCAACAATAGACACCCTTGTAAATACTTTATTTTGGTTTTAATGTTTGATATCTGTTTAGAGGTTTTAGCCTACCTTTTTAAATAATTTGTAAATACTTCATTGTCAAAAATAACCTGCATTCATAAAAAAAAAAAAAAAAAAAAAAAAAAAAAATTAGTATTTTAACTTACATCCATCAGTAAGAGGAAAAATACCTGAAATGGCTGCCAGTAAATGTCTTAATTCATATTTTCTGACCGACTCTTAAATGAAATGCGACCATACAAATTACTTGTTTGTGAATTTGTTATTTTGGGTCTACTTTATAACAGAGAATGATCAAAGATCGACCCCTTAAAGTCGAAAACTAAAAAGAGCGAACAACCAGAACAGCGATTTCTTTCCCATGGAAAGAAATCACTTTGCCAGCTGTCAGGGTTGTGCTGTTTCCTCCACTGTAGTGCGATCTCGGAGTTGGTATATTTAAGTGGGGGGTGAAGCCCCCCCCACACTTAAAATAGTGTTTAATGTGATTTTTTTTTTTTTTTTTTTTTTTGGAACAGCAATTTCTTTCCCTGGGAAAGAAATCACAGTTCTGGTTGTTTGCTTATTTTAGTTTTTGACTTTAAGGGGGTCAAATAACAGCGTTCGACCTTTTGATCATTCGCTGTTATAATATAGAAGTTTATTTTTTTATTTCCTTTTAGGCAGGAAAACCCTTTTACCTGAAGTCCTAATTAAGTTCCTTTTACAGAAAAAATGTTTGCACAATATTAAATTCTTGATTCCTAGTAATCAATTATCTTAACTTAGTCAGATAAAGTAGCACTAATATTCAACTGAGGAGACATTTTCTCTGTAGTTGGTTGCAATGATTGCAGATCATATAAAGGTATGTCTATAGCTTATTCAGATTTTGATAAAGTTATTTGTCATGTTTCAATTATATTTTTGGCATTTTTTAAATTACTTCCTTTTCTGTTATTGTAATAGATATGAATTTCATTTTATTGAGTTGAGATTCCATATCTTCCTCTTCATTATTGGCCATGCTGGTAAGAGAGGCCAAGGAATGTGCTGAAATATTGTGAAATACTGAGAAAATATAAAATGATAATCTATACTGGAATAATGTCAGTAACTGAGACAAAATTAAAGCAGACAGTAGAGTAGAAATACCAGTTAGTTTTAAGCAGACAGAGTGGTAAAATATAGGTCAGATTGCTAAAATTAGAAAACTGAATTATAAGAACAGACTTAAGAAGCAAGCTCAGTTATCAATAAACTACAAATTGGATGAGGTGATTTTATTTTAATTTATAAATGTAAGATCAATAATGCTATTGTGGCCACTCTGGAACTTGAAACAACTGTGGTTTTGTTGATATGCCATTTTCAATAACTGCAAAGATAAGAAGGTATTTTCATAGTCGAGATGGTATGTTAGAGAATGCTCTTCCATTAAGAAATAGAAAGTTTGAAACTTTCGGATTCTTCTAGAGTGGTACTGATGAATGATTTATGATGATAATATGTGAACCCTTACTGAAAGGAGGCAAACTCACTGAAGGCCTTAAATAAGAATCAGAATTTGATTTACATATACAATGAACACGGAACATTGAATTAACAAAGACCAAAGTCTGTAGGTGATACAGAGTATGAAGAAATATCACTTCAAAGATCAGTCACAGTTTTGGAATCTTCATATTTAAAAGGATCTTATTAGCACAGCTGAGTGTAACACTAATATCGGGCATATGATTACTTTTCCAACACTTCAAAGTATTAAGTTCTGAATCATAGCATCCAGCACTCAAGAGTGTTAACACCCATATCACAGCATGCAAAGTGAGATGTTTCAACTTCTTATGATAACAGCCTTTATTAGAGTAAGTATGGGAGAGTACTTTCAAGTAGCAAGGTAATAAATGTCAGCATCTGTACCTCCATCTGTCATGTTTATTGCTTTTCAGTACTGAAACAAGTTAGAAGAATTGCTTAGGAAGATAGTCAATGATCATTTCATTGCAACATTGTACTTTACAAAGTGTATTGAAGTCTCTAAATAAAAGCTTCCCTAAACAAAGTATACTGAACCAGGGTAAAAAGAAAAAAAAAGACTGGTGGCTTTATGTAGTAAATTTCCCATAGTCTACCTGTACTGATACTAGGAAGGTTTCATTTCCAGGAATGATGTGAACTCAGTTTGCATGAATGTTAAGTAGATTGTATTTCCTAAAACACCAATCTTCCTGCTCTCTCTTTTTTTTTTTTCTAAACATTGAATAGTCAGGAATGTTAAATTCATCATCGTAGATACATGAATCGGATGCTGCTAGGATATGAGGCATAATAGAAAGTCACCATGTCTGAAACAGAAATATCTTGTTACTGTTGCTTTTAAAATTGAGATGCATTATTTTAAAGCCCATAGTTTGCTAGATCATTCTTATCAGGTCTGTAATAAAAATCACTGACTGGTCTACTGATCCAGAGCTGCTTTCTGTGTCACCTGCCCACAGTAGTTTCAGTGACATGAAGTGTAACAACTATCACAGAAAACATTGGGAAAATGAAATGGCTAAGTATGAATACAGAGCCCTGCAAAGGGCAGTGCAGTATTGTTTCACAAATCCTATGTGTTTGTCCTTAGAGTAAGTGAATGAAATGAATGTACACCTTATACAGAGCTAAATGTATAAGTCTGTTTGAGTCTATGATCGTATGGCCTAGCAGAATACATGCTACTAAGTGAGGAAATAGTCCCTAGTGTGTGTGGCTAAAATTCCACTCTGCAGGAAAAGTTTTGTGTTAGGTATTTGAATTAATAGGGGTAGGAAATGAATGAAGATTGCAAATAAAGGTAAGATCTGTTGATATGAAGGAGTGACAATACTTTGCGTTTGTTAAGTATCAAAGCTACATGCATAAAAAGTACTTTAAAATACGATAGTGAAGTTTACTGATTTGTTTGCAGTTTTTATGTCTATCTTGACAGTTCTTTGTAATTTGCAGTTAAATTAATTATGAAAGATTAGGAAGTAAGACAGCCATGCTGGCAGAGCAGATGTCTTCAATTTAATAAGGATTAAAACTTTAAGAATTAAGTATTACTACAAAGGGCCAATAGTCTTAGAGACGATATTTTATGGCTCCCATCTTGGTACAGTACAGTCCTCAGGCAATTGTTCTAGACCCCATGCTTGTCCACCCCCTGGATTTCCCATTTATTCCATAGAGGTGCACCTGGTGTAATGCAGTCACCAGGTGAGCCCCTCCAACACCTTGGGAGGTCAGCTTATGCAGTAACTCATTTTGTAGTCCTGAAGAATGAGGGATCCCCTGCGGGAGTTGCATGCATAAATCTAGGAGCCATTATTCTCATGGTTACTGATCAAAGTCCATCCTTATGGGAATGGTTAGCTAGGACAGTGATGTACGAGACATTGTCATTGTCCACGTGTTATGTAAGTAGATGACTGGTGAGGTTCTTATTTCAGCAGAGATTGCACAGGTGTTTGATTCCCCCAACCCTCCAACTAGAACAGGAGAACTGGCCAACAGCTGCTTCATCCTATCACTGCCAGTAGGCCCTAAATGGATCAAGTCCATATCTGAACTCAGGTTGTTGGCAGCACATTTGGCCAACAGTCTTTGGAGAGAATTTTGCATGAAGATTGTGGGTGACTGACCTTCCTTAGCTTGGTTAGGTCAAAAATTCTGAAGCTGTTTCTTTGCAGATTTATCTTTAAACCACACCTGATCAGACTTGTATTTAAAAATTCATTTTTCATCCTGAGCAATTTTGTTGCTTCTGTTGAAGACATATTTTTCAGGTTATTCTGAGAAACCTTTTGTGATGAGGTGGGCCACGTAGAAGGATTTCCTGCCCACTGTAGCGATGTGATTATCAAAGGAGAGACTACTGTCCACCTATGTCCCAAGGTCTCTTATCACACTTTCGGCGTTAAGTGGACTACCACTTATGTGGTAGTTCATGGGTACATAGTTTTTACCAAAGGGGATGACAATACACTTTTTGGCATTGAGCTTCAGGCCATGGCTTGACACCAGGCATCTGTCTCAGTGAGGCCCTTTTGTAGTATGTCCACATCGTTAGGAGTTTTGATTATGGCTCCTAGTTTGTAGTCATCTGCTAACTTTGTTAGCCAAAGACCTTTTGTGTTAGCCTGTACTTCAGAGAAGTAGATACCAACAGGAGAGGACCCAGGACTGAACCCTGTGGTACTCCACTTGCCACTGGTCTGAAGTCGGATTTGGAATCTGCTACTTTCACAGTGTGAGTTCTGTCCGTGAACCAGTTAGCAACCCATCTTGTGACATAGGGATTTATACCTAGTTTAGTGAGCTTATCTATAATTCCAGAGTGGGGGATGGTGTCGAAAGCCTTGGCGAGATCTAGATAAGCTGTGTGAACCACCTTACCCTCATCTATGCTTCAAAGAAGTCAATCAGGTTTGGAGACATGATCTGCCTTTTACAAACCCGAACAGGGTAGGGACCAGAGTTTGGAGATTACCAATGTCTTTGCTTATGAGTTCCATGATGATATGTTCCATGATTTTGCAGACCAGGTTCATCAGGCTAATGGGGTGGTAGTTCCCAGGGTCTGTCGTGGCTCTCCCTTTGTGGAGTGGGATAACCGTTGCAGTGCGCCATTCAGTGGATACAAAGCCTGAGGTGAGGCTATGATTGAACATGGTACTTAGGTAGGGTGCCAGTTCATTCTGTAGTTCGTGTAGAACACAGCCTGGGATATTGTCAGGTCCCATGGATGCTGTGTTCTTGGCTTTGGAGAGTGTGTTTTTTATCTGTGCAGCCATGATTACAGGAACTTTGCATTCTTCTGGTATAGAGATGGGTCCTCTAGGGGGTGAGAGGTGGGTAAACTTAGCACTAAACCTATCTGCCAGGATGTTGGCAATATCAGGTGGTTCTGTATATTTAGTGCCATTGTGCTGTAACTCAGAGCAGATCTGAGTGTTGCCATTGAGATTCTTAACATAGCTATAGAATGTTTTGTGGTTGTCTTTAGAGTCATTGGCAATTTTTGTTTTCGTAACTAGCTTTGGAGGATTTTATCAGGGATCTCAGCTTCTTACTGATGTTGACCAGGGAGTTCCTCCAGTCATGGGATTTTACTATTTTTTGCAACAGTTTCTTTCTTCTGTTGTAGAGTTTGTTTATGGCAGAGGACCACCAGATTGGTTTCCTTTTTTTGGAGGATAGCATCTTGGTTCTATTAGTGATAACATGATCCATGCACTCGTGTAAGTGCTTATAAAGTGCATTTGTGTAGGATTCAGCAGTCGTACCTCTATTGTCCATCTGCATGGGTGGCATGAAGTTTGCCACTTCTGTCTTAAGAAGTGTGAAGTTGGCTTTGGAGAAGTTTTTTATGGTGGTTTCCCTAATTGGTGATGGGGGAGGAATGCGGATGTCTAGGGTGATTAGCTTGTGGTCGGATCTGACCAATGAGGAATTGACCTCTGGTGTGGAACACCGGTTGCCCATGTTGGTAATGACCACGTCTAGGATATTGCTGCCCCTGGTGGGGGTGTGAATAAGTTGATCCAAGGCATTGGAATTTATAAATTTCAGAAAACGTTGAGCAAAAGAGTTGGTACATGAGTAGTTTTCCCAGTTAATGGTGGGGTAGTTGAAATTGTCCATTGTTAGGGTGTTGGGTTGTACCGTAATACTTTCCAGTGTATCAAGAAATGAGGAGTGGGAATCCTGGGGCATGGTGGGGGGTCTGTAGCAAGCTACAATTTGGATTGCGGTCTTGCCCAGAGTTAGTTGCACTTGGATAATCTCGGATGCATTATGCTGTGCAACTAGCCTGGAGGTGTGGATATCTTTAATGAATATGGACACGCCTCCACCTTTAGTGCTTTGTTCTGGATTAGGTGGCCGAAAGGTGTGGTATGAATTATAGCCTAGTAATGCAGGGGTGCTCTCTGGAGCTTTGAACCAGGTCTCTGTCACTGCACAGATGTTGATGTTCTCCATTTGAAGGAGTGCCTCGAGTGAGTGCATTTTGAGGTTTAGACTTCTAGCATTGAGTAGCATTACCCTCAGATTTTGCTTGCTTGTACCTGTTACGGTGGTGAATATATCATTTGAACCTTGCCTAAAAAAGGCACTATAGGAGTGGCAAGAGCCTTAGCCAGTATCCAGAATTCCAAGGGTGACAGGTGCAGGCCATCTCTGGCAAAGCATCGTGGTCTGTCGATCATGTTGTCCTAGGCAGACAAATACTGGATCCCCTTAGAATGACACCAGATGCTTAGCCAATTGTTGAAGTCAAACATTTTATCCTTGTACTGTGGTATCATTCTAGGTGATGGCAGGATGCTACTCAGGGCTAGGGTCATACCTGCCTGGGCTACAAGATCGGAGAGCTCCTCCATGTCTCTTTTCATGTAGTCCAGGGAGGCACGTCTCAGGTCATTCACACCAACATGGACAACGACAGTGTCATATTTGTACTTGTTGTGGAGTGACCTGAGTGCATGCGTTATGTAGCAGATCCTGGCACCTGACAGGCAGCTGACAGTAACTTTCTCCTTGTTTAGCCTGGTGAGTGGAACATCAGTGTGCCTGACTATAGAGTCACCTATGACTAGAGTGTTAGGTACATTGTTTTGCCTTATGGGCTGTGGATGAGTGGCACACTGAGTTTGTGGGCTGCGTGTCATTTGGGTTGTGTTGGGGTGTGGAGTTTGCTTGCGTTTCTGCTTTGGAGTTCCCTGATGCTTTGGCAGGTTTCTATTGAGAGCCTCCGTGAATGTAGGTGTGTGTTTTGTGTTTCTATGTGTGTGTTTCGGTGGTGTAGGTTTTGATGGACTATGTGATGAGTGTGGTGTGGTGCAAGTGTTTACCTTCTGCTCTTGACTGTCTAGTCCAATCTTGGGTGAAGAGAGCTTTCCTTCCAGTTTGGCCATATAAGTGCACCTCTCACAGGTTGTAGTGGTGGTTGGTAGGAGGAGAGGGTTGTCTGTGTACATGAGGCAATTGCTGCATTGCCCCAAGATACCCAGGTTCATCAGGTAGACAGGAGAAATCACCAGGAGCTGACCCTTAGACATGCCTGTTTATGTGCTTATTTTATAGTACGTGACAACTGATCCCCTTAAGGTAATCTTTTGTACTGCATCCATTAGTTTCTTTTTCCCTTTATCTGGGATGCTTCGTGCTCTTTCTGTATACAGTGATACCTGAGTAGCCTTCATCTTAGCATGATCTATAGCACCTATAGTTTCTTCTTCTCCTCATGGTATCATTGTAGCATACCTTTCAACTGTACAACTTTTCGCAGAATGTCCAGATTTTTGCTTCATATTTTTAGTCAGTTTTTCATAAATGTGTGATTTTCTGGAAAATTAGTGGCAAATCATTAAAGATTAAAGTTAGAAAATAATGACAGACATTTATAACCTTCAGAAAATTCATGCTAATACAAAACATGTTATTCTATCAACTTTCTAAGTTTGTTAGAGCAATATTTAAAAATTGTCCTTATTTTTGGGCCTTTGTCCCACATTTATTTACGGCTTTGTCCAGATTTTCTGCTCTAAGAGGTTGAGAAGTATGCATTGTAGCTGTTATGGCATTTGTAACATAAAGACGTACTCCTTTCTTTTTTCTCATTTCACTTTTATTTAAGTCAGTAATAATAATGATTGTACCAAAGTCATTAGTTTCAATAAACCATTTCTTTGCAATAGATATTGGCCTTGGAGTCTCCCCTTTGTCATAGTATCTAAATCCCCTTGTTTGTTGGCCTTACTTTTATCATTACCATGTATTTCACGATAATTATGATTATGAAAAATTCATCTAACCTCCCAGCATTGTTGGCAGATACTTCTGTGGCTGGTTGGTCTCACCTTATTAATATAAAATAAGACACTTAAAACAAAAGTAGGTAAAGGTTATTCATGTGTAGAGGAATTTCTATGGTCGGCATCAGTCTTGCCAGCAGTGATAGTAATGACCTAGTAGTACAATTCTTGTTTTGTAATACTATGTTGTCTTTGAGCAACAAGTGCTTCCTTATGCAAACTTCTTGGCTAGGTAAATATCTTGCATTCATAGAAACATAACTTGTTTATGCAGGTTCCTCTGGAAGGGATTTATTATGTCACAAGATGTGAATCTGGATGGTTCATTGATCATTATATTCATTCCATAAACCCCTGGAAGCAAACACAGTCATTGCCATAGTTTGTAGCTAATCACACATTTCTAAAAAAAAAGAAGTTAAACTGAGTACGTAAAAATGCAGACAGACACTTGTATCTCTTTTTTTGCCGGTGCTGTAATAATTTTCAAAGAAGGGTTGGGAGGGTAGCCTAGTGGTTAAGGTGTTTGCCTTACAAGTGCAAGGTGCAGTGTTTGAATCTCACAGGGAATAATTGGCTAGGCTTAAAAATGGCTTGCATGGGCAGTTAGCCTAGTACTAATCTATGAACCTATGAACAAGGACATTGCACAACAGAAACACACATTGAAATAGCAACTAAAAATTGCTGGCTTCATGATGTAGAAGGTCAGCACCCTTACTTAGATCCAGATGACCCACCATTTGCTAGTGCCTCAGACAACGGAGAAGCCAAGGTGGAAGGGTTAGTAAAGAATGGCCTCACTAGCCTTGCCTACTTCATAAGGAAGGAAGGAGGGTTTTTTTTGTCCATGATGAAGACACATCTCCATTGAGATGGGATGTACTGTAATTGTAGTACCAACTGATGGTAAAAAATATTGCATTTGTGGGGTGGAGCTAGCTAATGTTGCTTTCTGTGATGCACATGCCTTTACTGTGATGTAAGTTAGAATATACAATATTCCCAAGCATGTGCCAGGTCAGTGTACATGAAGTAGCAGCCCATCTCCCCACCCATCCTACCATTCATGCTGTCTGGAACATAGTACCAAGGTTACTAGGGAAAATAGTGCAGGTGGGCAGCAATTGGTCAGCTAAAGGCATATAAGTGCAGATATATAAAACAAAACTAGCCAGGCCTCAAATTGTTGCTAGACACTGTGTTTATCAAACAGCATATTTAGCATCTGTCATAAATGTTTTGCTCAGATAGCATGGTGTATGTTAATTTATAAGTGTCAATGTATTACTTATATTTTTCTAATACAGGAAAAAAGGCTTCTGGGGATGTACAGTAGTTGTCATGCAACCACAACAAAAATAAGTAAACATTTTCAAGTTATAAAAGCAGGGCAGTAAAAAAAATGTTATTCTACAACAGTCAGGAAATTAGACATCATCCTGAGAATAAATCTATTATTACTCTTTCAAAAGTTGTTTAGACCTATTTAATGTAAAGCTAGTCGTTGGAGGTTCTTAAGTGCTATGTTGTACATATAAAGGAAAGTCTGGAAAAGTTCTACAAGTCTTATCTGTGCTCTTAAAAGAAAAATTGCCTTTCCTGCTTTTTGTCACCATGCATTTAATAAGCTACATTTAAATAGGGCTTGGAAAGTGCTTAAAAAGCTTTTAACATTTTGGGATGCCATAGTTAATGGAGAGAGAGAATGCTGAAATTTTAAGGTTAAGTGATATGGTATGCTAAATGATAAAAGATTTAAGTGCAACGGGCTGAAATCTTTTGAGCTTGTTGCACTGGGCATAATTAACAGCTTTTTGAATATTTTTGATGGACTCTGTATATGCTTTTGGTGAATAAGCAAAGTTAAATACATTTAAGTGTCGTATTTTCATGGAATATCCAAAAGTGTTACACTTGCTGAAGTGACTCATTCATTCAGTCACATGCACATGTGGAGACTATATGAATACAACCTTGCTGTCTGTAATATATCACTGTACTCAATGATGGACAGTCATTTGACAGTTAAATATAGTATAATGCTGTTTCAAAGGCAATCTTATTGAAATGGTCATTGTGCTCAAGACACTGTCATGTGCCCTGAAGTGTAATAATCCAAGAAATTATTATATTACACGTGAAGATGTCAAGAATAATGCTGAGTGGGGAAAGTGGGACTGCCCCTCAGAAAGTAATAGCAGACTTTAAAGACATTAACTGAAAGCTGTGTTAAACTCTTTTGCTTTGTTATGAACAGCCTTCACCTAGGCAGCTTTTTTTTTTACCTGTCTAGGAGCCCACTTGTGGCCGTTTGTAAACATCTCAACTTGAAAGACTCTTTCTTAATGAGAAGTGGGCTCTAAGCCTCATTTCATTAATTGCTGACATTTTAATTCAAGCAAAGTCAAATGTTTAGAATTCTTCTGTCTATTTACAATTTATTATCCTTCCTTTAACATTCTGGGTTCAGAAATATTAAACAGGACTTCAGCCATTGAGACTTAAGCTAGAAAACTTCCCAGTATGAATGAATCTCCATTATATGACATGCTGCATGATGATAAAAGGGTGTACTATTCCTCCTAGAAAAGTTCCCTTTTTTGCATTTGTATTTAGCACTTTTGTTCAACTGTCAGAAGTATTCTTGACAATGTTATGCAGAACAATTTGAAATGAAATGTTTACAACTGACCCCGGCCAGGACCTGCTTTCCTTAAACTGATGGCTGAGCTGGGCAGTCGTCACGGCAACGTGTCAGATGTCATCCATAATGATGCAAGCTATTAATATCTCTATTTTGCTGTTCACATGACATGCTGCTCTGCAATTATAAGCCATAGTTGGTGCTGTTTTCGAAATCCATCTAAAAGTGACAAGAGCAAACTAGTAACAGGATTTCCTGAGGAATTTTACTTGAGCAAATTAAATAGTAAATTAAATAGATGATAGTATACGATTTCCAAACGTGGTATAACACAGTATGAATTTGGTAAACGTATGTAATATGTGTGTTACATACTTTTAATATACTTCCCTGTGGCATAAGCTCGTCAGCTGTTGTTTTATGTACTGTATTATGCATTCAGGCAGCAAATTAAATAGTAGATGGTATTCTAAAAAGGGTGTCATGAGAATTCATTGCATCCCTGAGAGGCAGAATGCTACATTAATGCCTACGGACTTTATTAAAGAATCTCATTCTGAAGGGAAGCACTGCGTTTTAATTTTCTTTGTATATCCTTTTATGTAAGATCAGCAATGTTTCTCATTACTATTATGGTTTCCTTTTTATTTCATGTGCATGTTAATGTTGTCTTTCTTTTCCTTTGTGTGAGTTTGCAAGTAGGATGTATATACACACACATACACACACACACACACACACACACACACACACACACACACACACGCATGTACTCATTCACATTTACAGTCACCATAACTCCCAAGTGCAGTGACTGACATAATGCTGTGATTTATTTCTTTAAGATACAGCCATGCGCTGCCAAGATGTACTGGTATTCTTAAAGTTCAAGCTATTTCTGGAAACATAAATTATTAAATCACTGAGCTAAATGCATCCAAAACTTCATTTTCACTAGCTACAAAGGGTTTCTCATTCTGATTCTCAGCTAAGGTGTTTAAAAGGAAAAGGGTACATTTTTAAAGCACATATGCTGGTTTGTATGACACAAGCAGTCTTACTTTATTTTAAGGATCCAATTTTATTTATTTGTTTTTTTTTTTTCTGTTCAGCAGTGTCTTGCAATATGAGTCAATATTTAAGCAATAACCCATGCCGGGGTGTGGGTAATACTGGATTTACCCATGGTTGGTGTGGCCAAACAAAGACAACCGTGGGTAAATCCAGCATTACCCACACCCAGAAGTGCGTTATTGCTATTATACAATGACATTTTTAAGAAAAGAAATACTTAGTTTTCTTAAATAATGGCATTGTGTAATGCCTCCTTGCTGCCCTTCCACAGCTATCCAGTATTCTGCGGCAGTTCTGATGTACTGTACATGCGTATGGTTACGCAGTACATCAGAACAGTCTGTGTGGAAGCAATGGAGAAAGGAAGATCTCCGTTGCTTTTTTTTAAGATATGTCGCTATGTTAAACTCATTTAACACAGCGAGATAACAGCAATGGAGCTCTTCCATTCTCCGTTGCTGTCCAAAAAAAAAAAAAAAGATTTGAACTAATGGAAAAAGTCCGGGTGACCGGACCTTTTTCCATTAGTATAAGTCTTTGATTTACAATGTACAAGCTGACCAATCAGCGTGCACATTTTGGAATATTAATGGGGGGGTTGTATAATGTAAAATAATTTGTGTACACAGCATTAGAGGCCTTTATATTGCTTTCCGCATATAGTGATATAGGTAGGTTTTAAAGTTATATATATGTTAACTCTTTCTAATTTCATAAGACAGTCTGCTCTATGTGTTTGGTATTTTAGAATCAGGTAGTTCTTTATTATTTATTATTCTGTGTAGCCTAAAGAGTTGTCTTATTTCCTTATTAGACTGATCCTTTCTAATTGTTCTAAACTGTTTTTGATTTAAAGAACATCAGAAATTGCTTACTTAATGCCATTATCATTCAAATGGAGAGATAAAACAGAAAATCCCAAATATTTAAAATCGTGTCCAGCATCTCAAAAGAAACTGCACTGCCAGTGTTTTGCTATATCAAAAATAGAGCCTCGTGTGCTGGCCAGTAGAAAGCAACATGTTTAAACTTGTTCAATTTATAATTAACTAAGATTAACCAAGTATGAGGAAATGACAAGAGTTTAACTAGTAAAGTAAGGGGCATACAAGAGTTTAACTAGTAAAGTAAGGGGCAGTCTTGAGGAGGCAACCTTCACTGTGGTAACTGGAAGAGCACCTCCAGGAAGCTGATGGAAAGATGTAGGAGTTTAGTTAAACTGCTTTGATTGCTTCATATAACTAGGGCTGACAGGACTACACATGCTGAATTCCCAATAGAAGTAAACAAGTTATAGCAATTCACAGAAAAAAAATCACTGTGGCATTCTTAATATTGCAATTTGAATCATTGGCAGGTCTTCAGTGGTGAAATGTTCTACCCCAAATCTATAGTTTCACACCAAATATTGTATGGTTTCACCCATGGTACTGGAAACACTCTGGCTCTACTTTTCTTAGCAGCCAGACTGTGCAGCCTGTGACTTCTCTTGTATATTTTTTCTATGTAAGATTCATAAGCAGATACTAGGTACTCAGGTTTTATACAATTTTATTCTAGGAAAAACACCCAGCATCAAGAGTTACCTCCTGCCTCAAGGAGGGACATAAATGTTAGGCCCATGGTGAATTTCTGACTGCCATCCAGCTGTCTATTTAAGTATGAAATGTACTTCTTTGCTTAATAAACAGGTGTGGTTTATTCCATAGATGGGAAATGCACTGGGATAAGATCCTGTTTCCCTACTTGCTTTATAAATTTGTTGATACAGATTAGGATTCTTAGTAGTTGTGTTTGTATACTCATTAGTTCTACAAAGACAGAGAAGGTCTACAAAAGTGTTTTTTTTTTACAGCCTGAAAGAACAGAGAGAGAGAGAGAGAGAGAGAGAGAGAGAGAGAGAGAGTGTGTGTGTGTGTGTGTGTGTGTGTGTGTGTGTGTGTGTGTGTGTGTTTGTGTGTGTGTGTGTATAGCATGTTCTTGATAATTAAGGGACTTGAGACAAACAACTTTATTGGTTAGAAACCTCACAGGTCTCTTCGGTAGAGTAATATGTTTTGAAAGGTACATACCAAAGATGTATTATGTTCAATAGTGTTGCAAATAAGAAATGAGTATAACTGAAGTTTTGAAGTTAGCATACTTTTTTCTGAACAAGATACTGTTTTTTTTTTTTCATTAGAAAGTTTTTTCAACTACAGTGGAGACGTTATGATCTGAGGAAAGAAGGAATGTGAGTCATGCACAAGGGTCCCAAGATCTCTAGAGTACGTGTTCGAATTTCTGTGTAGCCATTGATAGCATTGGGGGGTAGTTTCACCTCATCACTGATATTCTGTCCTGCCTTATATAAGTGGTACATTTTGGGTTATCTCTGCTTAATATTCTGAGCTTTGGCCGGCCAAGATCTACCTGAAATCAACTGGACGTATAAGTGAATTTAAGTACACTTTTATCTGCTCTTTTTCATATAGTACTGTATTTAATTTATTTGTATTTCTCACTGAGTATTAACTCAACTGAAGATGTTTTTCGTGTTTCACTGTTGCAGTCATAACATTTGGGTTATCTGCTTGCAGTAGCCCTCAGTCGGGCTGATTAACAAAGTCTTGGGTCCTGCGTCAGTTGCTGTCCCTTCTTCCATGACATCAGGTTGTCAGGGGTATAAAACATGCAGCAGATGCCATTACATCAGTCTTTCTTGCCGTGCGGTGCCCAAAGCAGAAGCAGTTCGCAAGTGCCGGTCGGACGACTCCTGAAATATTTGTTTTTGAGTTTCAGAATCGAAGTCTTCAACTAAAGCTAAGTACCCCGTTGGGGAAACTTTTTCTTGCTCCTTACCAATGTCAGTAAAAGTTAATAACTGCATTACTTGTGGAAAGCAAATACCTCACAAAGATTTTCATTTGTACTGTATTCCTTGCCTAGGCCCTGACCATGACATACCTTGCTGTCAGTTTTGTGCTTTATTTAATCAGCGCACTATTTGTTGTCGGTATATTTTCACCTCTAAATATTTCGGTTCTCGGTTTAATTATCCAGAAATGTCGGTTAGCCATCCGACTACCTGGATTCTGAAAAAATGCAAAGATAAAGACAAAGACAGGCCGCCGAGGTCCAAAGCTGTCGACGACGCTTCTCCTAAGCCAGTCGCCAGTACTCAGTGAGGCGCTTTTGCAGCCCCTGATACCTGCTACTTCAGACTTGCAGGCCTCTACTGAGACCCATTCGGAGTCCAGTATGCCGCGAGATGCTTCAACTGTAGAACCTGCAGATGTCTCTACCTTGGATGGGTCCGGAGCCTCTGGGCAGGCACCGGCTTCTGAGGGTGTATTCAGGCCTATGGACTTGCATATTAAACTGACGCCTCCTCCTTCATTTAGGCCAAAATCACGAACCATGCCAAAGAAAGCGACACCCAGGCCACATGCTCAGGCCTCTATGCCTAAAAAACAAATTATAAGAATGGCTGAAGATCTTATAACTCTAATCAGGGGAAGCCAACCTCCCCCTTCTAAGAGACCTAGGACTGAAGTTGTTTATGAATCATCTGACCAGGATTCTGATTTTTCTCATTCTTCTGATGATCTGGATTTGCCCTTATCTACTTATGAGGATTCTGATGCAGAGGACTCTATTCCCTCTGCTTCTCCTCCTGAGGATTTGTCTTTTGGTGAGACCTTACATACTCTAAGGGAGCATTTCCACCGGGAAAGCCAGGATTTTTCTGATTCAAAAAAGATGCTTAGGGATTTCTTACTCCTGCTTCAGCATAGGCCTTTAGCTATACATCCTGTACTAGACATTGTTGATGATGCCTTTTCAGAATCTAGTTTGGCTCCTGATTTTTTGCCTCCTGCTCCCAGAAAACCTGATAGATATTACAGGGTTCCTGATTCACACAAGTTCCTTTTTAAAAATCCTATTACGGATCCAGAGACTATTTCACAGGGACCCAAGGGCATTAAGGCTTCTACTGCTAAAAATCCTACCCCCTCTGACAGAGACTCCAGGGCACTGGATAGATGGGGTAAGAAGGTTTACACTTCTGCAACCTTGGCCATTAGGGCTTTAAACTGCCAGTTTCATATGTTAAAGTATCAACAACATGTTATTGGATTAAATAAACCAAAGACAAAGAACTTACAAGTACTGGTCACGGACACTCCAATAAGTGTAATGGCACCTCAATTTCAGCAAACAACTCCAAAACCTGATGTTAAACCAAACACTAAGACACGAAAGGTTCGGCAATAATTCCAGGGACTGAAAATGCTCCGACTGACAAAACGAACTCCCACAGATGATGGCACAGCAAAAGTAATGGCAATAAAAGTCTTTATTCCATAAACGAACAGTGAAAACAGAATCTAACTTCAAAACAGTATAACATAGAATCAAGGTTAAGTGCTTTCACCCACTCCACCGGTGGACTTCTTCAGAACCTCTTGTTAATGATACTACTAACATTTTATTTGAAATTTGGCGCCAAAAGGAAATGGATACAAATGAAGACAATGTATCCTGAATAACAAGGTCCGCCTCTTAAAGCTGTAACCAATTAAAACTATTTAATTCACCTATGATCGTGGTGTCAAACTCTTGTCCTTCTTTATTTATAAAGAAAAGTTCTAATTTATGTCATAATATAGACTCCAATTATAGGTTTCACCACAATCATAACTATTACGAACATACAATCACATTTTTAACACCATATCCGCGGCCTTAAAATCCTGATACATATGTCTCCTGTAGATATAACCGTATTTGATTAAAACATCTGAATGAATGCAGATACATATAGACATAAACCAATACTACAAACCTACGTGTAGGTGTCAAGTGGGTACAATCAGTGTATTCAGTTCTATTACTACATCAAACAAAACAGCCAACTTGTAAAATGAAATTAGTATCACATAAAGCAGGCACTTGATAAATGTCCCTCTACATGAATGTAATATTTATATACTAAGCTTCCAGTTATATAAAAATAACTCTAAAAAATATAAAAAATATATATAAAACAGATGTTAAAATGAAATCTACAGAAAAATTGATATTTGTAGTTATAAGTACCAAGAATTCAATGCCTAAGTGAAACCATTAATCGCTATGTGTATATACAATCAACTGAAAAGCAACCTAAAAAATAAGCCTAAAAGCAAGCCTAAAATTAGTATAACTATATATCATATTGATAAAATAAATAAATATTAATTGATATACAAAATCGCCTTAAATCCAACTGTGTGTGAAAAATTATTTGTAAAAAATTATATGAAAGCTCTCCTGCTAGTACATAATTAATTACTATTCTCTAAAATTGGTTTGCAGGAAATGTATTCATTGAGTCCAGGATGAGTGGTGGCATCTAAAAAAAGCTGCCACCAAACCTCTCTGAAACTTAGAAAAGATTTATAATCACCACCAATGGGATCTACCAGAATAGTTTCCAAAATGGCAAATTTAAACTTGTCTGTTATCTGTCATACTTATATGTCTATATAAAGCATTGATTAAATCTTTCTTCTGAATAATATAAATATGATCATATATGCGTTGTCTAAGACAACGCTCAGTTTTTCCTATATAGAAACAGGCACATTCACAACATTTGGCTAAATAAATAAGCATCTTCATTCTACAATTCCCGTGTTTGAATTTTACTAATGTGTGAGTTTCGTTCTGAATGATCAATTTCTTTTCTTCTAATATAAACTTACATTAATTGCAAGTACCACATTTGAAAGTATGGGAAAAACTGGCCAGTCTCCTATCACTAATTGCTCTCCTAGGGACCAATAAATTCTTTAAATTTCTTCCCATTTTATAAATAATTCTGGGTTTAGTCCCCATTATTTGTATTAACTTGGAATCTTGAGAAATCAAGTACCAAAATGTGTTAATTATATTAATTATCTTATCTACAACTGGACTGTATAATAATATTAATGACCATTAGTCCCATTTCCATCTTTATTACCTAATTCAATCAAATGTCTAGTTTCAAATCCTGTTCCCAATAATGATTGATATTTATTGTCCCTTTCTTGTATAACATGGTGTCCAATGGCTGACAAGGTGTTTGGTGGATATCCTCTCTCTAAAAATAATTTGGTAATAAACTCAATTTCCTCTGTCAATACTTTGACATCAGATGTCATATGAGCAGTTCTGATAATTTGTCCTTTACATATATATATATATATATATATATATATATATATATATATATATATATATATATATTATGTTTCATATTCAATGGATGACAGCTACTATATTCCAAGTAGTCACTGGTAAACGTTTTCTTCCTATATATCCTGGAATGAAAGGTTGATTCTTGCTTATAAACATAAGTATCAAGATACTCTATACCTTCTGTATTATGCGTATAAGTAAATTTGAGATATTCACTAGTGGTATTTAAAAATTGCAAAAAAGTGTCTAATTTTTCTACACTGTCATCTCATAAGATATAAATGTCATCCAAAAACCTTGAATAATGTTTTACACTCTTAAAATATTCACAAAGAAAGAGAGAGGTGAGCTCCCAATTAAGCATGACCAGGTTGGCAAAGATGGGAGCACAAGCTGCCCCCATAGCTACCCCCCCTGGTCTGCTTGAAATACTCACCTTCAAAGAATATGAAATTATTCTCTAATACAATGGCCATCAATTCCATGATAAGACTAGACTCTTCCCAACTAAAATTTGTGAATTTAGTAATACTGTTGCAGAAGGCCTCCAGCCCAGCCTGTTTTGGTATACAGGAAAAAAGATTGATAACATCTATGGTGACAAATATCAGGTCTTCCTTACGTTTATCTGTAGGAAACATTCCCAAAAATTCCCATGAATCTTTAACCATATGAGATATTTTGCTATAAATATGTTTTAATTGTATATCTATATACTTTCCCATGGGAAATGTTTTGGATTTGCTGCCTGATATAATCGGATGAAATGGGGGATCTTGTGTATCCTTATGTATTTTAGGTATACCCACAATAGTGGCTAATCTTGGATACTTAACTTTCAAAATATTGTATATCTCCTTGTTAATCCTACCATCAATATAAAATTCCTCTATATAAGAATCTATTTGTCAATGAGCTATATTAATTTCGTTGATAGAAACATTTTCATAATTCCCTGTATGATATAATATATCATAAATTTTCTTAGAGTATTTTATACTATCGTGTATAACAGTATCTCCCCCCTTGTCCGGTTTCATCACTCTAATATTTGGATTTTCCTGTAAAGCCTTGAATGTCTTCCTTTCTACTTCTGATAAATTACAAATATTTTCATTATTAATAGTTTTAGATGCTTGATAAATTTCTCTAGTCACAATTTTCTCATATAAATCAACCTTAGGATGGTTAGATGGTATAAAAGTACTTTTTGCCTTAAAACTATTAACTTCATTCCTTTTGTTGGTTTCAAAGGAATGTTCCATGTTAATTCTATCATTGAAGAAACCCCCTAAATTGATCTTCCTAATAAATTTCTTAAATTCACACAATCTACTGTATCAAAATGAGGATTGGGAATGTATTTCATACCCTTGGACAACAACTCAAAGTGTGTCTTATGTATGTCAAGGCTAGATAAATTGTAAATGTTAAAATTTTTAAAAGTATACATATTATCAACTCTAGCTATATCTTGACACACTCTATCAGTTTCATTCAATTTATCTCTCACCACCGTTTCTTCCACTCCCACGGTTTCTGCCTGGGTCTCCATGGTGACCGATGATACTGTTGGTGTGTATTCCTGTATGGTTGCCCCTGTCTGGTATCCACCCTCTGAAAATGGGAGCCCGAGTGTATTGTTTCCTATCCTTAAAAGTTTCTTCTTCATCCTGATATTCTGATGTTTTGGTATTTATACTACTGTTCCTTTCTTTATGTGTATACCAGTCGTAAACTGTACCCTTCTTATACTGTTCACAGTCTCTTGTCAGTTTTTTCTGCTTTCTTACATAAATATTCTCCACCCATTTCTCTGCCAGGTTGTATTGTTTCTTATATAACCTTTCCCCATCAGAGAATAGTAAATCACTAGTAATCTTAGTATTTAATACCTCAGTTTCCTGTACTAACTGACATAACCTTTCATCATTATACTTGATGAGTATTTTCATAAAATTAAGACTGCATTGATTAAAAAATGCATTAAATTCAGTAACACTTTTATCAGTTATTGCAATGCCCATAGGTATTTTAAAAAATCTCAGTCCCATAGGGACAATTTTCATGTTAATACATTTATGTAAATATGCATTATCAGCCTTGATCCCATTGATATTTTTAAGTTTTTTACCAAGTAAAAAAATCATGTCTTTTGGGCTCCCCAAATCCCTTGGGGTTGTATGACCCTCTTTATGACTGGTAATTACTTGATCAAAATTATAGTCATTAGTCAAAAATTTGTTAAACTGTTTGTCTTGACTAGACAATTTGATTTTATCAGAATGAATAATATTTGGAACAGTACCTTTACTATTTTGTGGAGAACTGTTGGTAACTGAAGAATTTGTTTTTAGAGGTAAAACCCTCTTGGGTTTGGCATCAGTACATTTCCCTTCTTCCTCCACATCATAAATTGAAAAATCAAAAGTAAAATCAGTGATGTTAATCCTGCTGTTGTTAACTGGTTCTGTAATGTCCAGTCCATTGCAGTCCCCTTTGGACTACACATCACCTGTCCATTCGGTAATGATAGACTTTTTTCACTTGTTTTACGTTTGCCAATAGACTAAACTCCGTGTCCCAACCTGTTGGAACCAGCTGAGTGAATCTGTCCCTCTAATAAGAATCCATCAATTGTGGGAGGATTGTTTGTATGAGACTCACAACCAGTCCTGCACAAAGGCACAGTAGAAGAAAGGACTGGTGGTTCATTTAACATTGGAATCATTTGCAAGCTGTCTAAAAAACCAAATAGCTTGCAAATATTGTTCTTGAGAGATGAAACTTCATCTCTTAATTTTGACAGCTCGTTCATATTTTCTGCTATAAGTATTGGTGAACCCACACCGGATATGTCCATGACTGGAAAACAACTGAATAAACCAAAGGCAAAGAACTTACAAGCACTGGTCACGGACACTCCAATAAGTGTAACGGCACCTCAATTTCAGCAAACAACTCCAAAACCTGATGTTAAATCAAACACTAAGACACGAAAGGTTCGGCAATAATTCCAGGGACTGAAAATGCTCCGACTGACAAAACGAACTCCCACAGATGATGGCACAGCAAAGGTAATGGCAATAAAAGTCTTTATTCCATAAACGAACAGTGAAAACAGAATCTAACTTCAAAACAGTATAACATAGAATCAAGGTTAAGTGCTTTCACCCACTCCACCGGTGGGCTTCTTCAGAACCTCTTGTTAATGATACTACTAACATTTTATTTGAAATTTTGCACCAAAAGGAAACAGATACAAATGAAGACAATGTATCCTGAATAACAAGGTCCGCCTCTTAAAGCTGTAACCAATTAAAACTATTTACTTCACCTATGATCGTGGTGTCAAACTCTTGTCCCTCTTTATTTATAAAAAAAAAAACGTCCTATTTTATGTCATAATATAGACTCCAATTATAGGTTCCACCACAATCATAACTATTATGAACATACAATCACATTTTAACACCATATCCGCGGCCTAAAAATCCTGATACATATGTCTCCTGTAGATATAACCGTATTTGATTAAAACATCTAAATGAATGCAGATACATATAGGCATAAACCAATACTACAAACCTACGTGTAGGTGTCAAGTGGGTACAATCAGTGTATTCAGTTCTATTACTACATCAAACAAAACAGCCAACTTGTAAAATGAAATTAGTATCACATAAAGCAAGCACTTGATAAATGTCCCTCTACATGAATGTAATATTTATATACTAAAGTTTTAGTTATATAAAAATAACTCTAAAAAAATATATAAAAAAATATATAAAACAAATGTTAAAATGAAATCTACAGAAAAATTGATATTTGTAGTTATAAGTACCAACAATTCAATGCCTAACTGAAACCATTAATTGCTATATGTATATACAATCAACTGAAAAACAACCTAAAAAATAAGCCTAAAAGCAAGCCTAAAATTAGTATAACTATATATCATATTGCTAAAATAAATAAATATTAATTGATATACAAAATCGCTTTAAATCCAACTATGTGTGAAAAATTATTTGTAAAAAATTATATGAAAGCTCTCCTGCTAGTACATAATTAATTACTATTCTCTAAAATTGGTTTGCAGGAAATGTATTCATTGAGTCCAGGATGAGTGGTGGCATCTAAAAAAAAGTTGCCACCAAACCTCTCTGAAACTTAGAAAAGATTTATAATCACCACCAATGGGATCTACCAGAATAGTTTCCAAAATGAAGAATTTAAACTTGTGTCTGTCATCCGTCATACTTATATGTCTGTATAAAGCATTAATTAAATATTTCTTCTGAATACTATAAATATGATCATATATGCATTGTCTAAGACAACGCTCAGTTTTTCCTATATAGAAACAGGCACATTCACAACATTTGGCTAAATAAATAAGCATCTTCATTCTACAATTCCCATGTTTGAATTTTACTAATGTGTGAGTTTCATTCTGAATGATCAATTTCTTTTCTTCTAATATAAACTTACATTGATTGCAAGTACCACATTTGAAAGTATGGAAAAAATTGTCCAGTCTCCTATTACTAATTGCTTTCCTAGGGACCAATAAATTCTTTAAATTTCTTCCCATTTTATAAATAATTTATAAATAAATTTAGAGTTATTTTTATATAACTAGAACTTTAGTATATAAATGTTACATTCACGTAGAGGGACATTTATCAAGTGCCTGCTTTATGTGATACTAATTTCATTTTACAAGTTGGCTGTTTTGTTTGATGTAGTAATAGAACTGAATACACTGATTGTACCCACTTGACACCAACATGTAGGTTTGTAGTATTGGTTTATGTCTATATGTATTTGCATTCATTCAGATGTTTTAATCAAATACGATTATATCTACAGGAGATATATGTATCAGAATTTTAAGGCCACGGATATGGTATTAAAAATGTGATTGTATGTTCATAATAGTTATGATTGTGGTGGAACCTATAATTGGAGTCTATATTATGACATAAAATATAATTTTTTTTTATAAATAAAGAGGGACAAGAGTTTGACACCACGATCATAGGTGAATTAAATAGTTTTAATTGATTACAGCTTTAAGAGGCGGACCTTGTTATTCAGGATACATTGTCTTCATTTGTATCCATTTCCTTTTGGCACCAAATTTCAAATAAAATGTTAGTAGTAGTATCATTAACAAGAGGTTCTGAAGAAGCCCACCGGTGGAGTGGGTGAAAGCACTTAACCTTGATTCTATGTTATACTGTTTTGAAGTTAGATTCTGTTTTCACCGTTCGTTTATGGAATAAAGACTTTTATTGCCATTACTTTTGCTGTGCCATCATCTGTGGGAGTTTGTTTTGTCAGTCGGAGCATTTTCAGTTCCTGGAATTATTGCTGAACCTTTCGTGTCTTAGTGTTTTGTTTAATATCAGGTTTTGGAGTTGTTTGCTGAAATTGAGGTGCCGTTACACTTATTGGAGTGTCCGTGACCAGTACATGTTATTGGATTGCTTAAACAGAAAATGATGTTGATTCCTAACTGTGCTGAAAATAAAGAATTACAGGATTTAATGCATTCTGCTGAACAGGTTGGAAAACATACTTTGCAATGTGGATTTGATTCATTAGAGGCCTCTTGCAGGGCTGCCGTTGCTGGGTCTGTGCTCAGAAGGCATGCTTGGCTTAAGGAGAAATCTTTGCCTGATCATGTTAAAGCTAAATTGTTGGATGCTTCCTTAAATCAGGACCACTTGTTTGGCAACAAGGCTGAGGAAGTTCTTAAAAAGATGAAAGATAAAGCTAAATCTATGCAAACTGTTAAAGATTTCTTACAAGTTCAGCCTCCTAGATTTAGAAAGCACCGACCCTCTAAAAAGTGGTCCTTTTCAGCCCCTTCCAGGTCTTCTCAAGCCAAACCCAGACACAACAGAAACCCCAGGTTTCAGTCCCAAGGGACACACAAGACTAAGCAGTGGGGGTTTCCGCACACAAATCTGGGAGTAGTAAGACTCCTCCTATGGAAAACTGTCTCAATGACTTGCTTTTCAAATTTCCAAGCACTTCCCAACTTAATGCTCCTTTAGGCGGAAAGATTGGTCTGCAGGCCAAAAACTGGGAACTCATTACCCAGGACAAATGGGTTTTAAATATAGTGTCCAAAGGATACAGATTTCACTTCCACACATTACCAACACCAAGCGGGTGGTCAGATCTACCCCCAAATCAGTGGGTAGAGGCCCAAAATCAAGTACTCTCTCTCTCTCAAACATGGGGGCTATTCAGTTGGTACCAGAAGAGGAAATGGGACAAGGTTTCTATTTGAAACTTTTCCTGGTACCCAGAAAAGGCAATACATGGCATCCTATCCTGGACCTTTGTACTTTAAACACCTTTCTGGTGATTCCAAAATTCAAAATGCTGACTCTTCACCAGCTACTTCCTATGCTAGGCAAAGATGCATGGTTGGCAACGCTAGACTTAAAAGAAGCATACCTGCACATCCCTGTCAGGGAGTCTTGCAGAAGATACCTACGCTTCAAAGCAGGCTACATGCACTAGCAGTTCTCTGCACTGCCCTTTGGCTTATCTACTGTGCCCAGGGTATTCACAAAGTGCCTAGCTCCAGTCATTGCATTTTGCAGGCAAAGAAATATTCAAATATACCCATACCTGGACGATTGTCTAATTCATGCAGAAAGCCGGGACATTCTTTTGAATCATCTGACCTTTGTTCAAAGGGTACTGACTTGTCTGGGGTTCACCATAAATGAAAAGAAATTACACCAGGTACCTTGTCAACAAATTATATTCCTGGGAGCAAGCTTGAATACAACTTCCCAGATGGATTTCCTCACGCCAGAGAAATGGATTAATTTGACAACCTACTTCAAACAAGTGGCCACAAAAACCCAGCTATCTGCAAGGCAAATACTGCAAGCCTTGGGGTTCATGGCCTCCTGCATTCTTCTAGTTCCAAATGCAAGGCTGCATATGAGGAAACTACAGTGGTATCTCAAAAGCCTATAGTGTCAACATTTACAGGATCTAGAAGCGAGGATTCCTGTCATAACTTGCCTACGCCTAGAGTTCCTTTGGTGGGCAGAGGCTTGCCACCAAAACAGGGGACTACCATTCACATTACCCCCTTCCACCCAAATCTTAACAACAGATGCATCAGGCTATGCATGGGGGGCTCACCTGGCAGGGAAGTGCATTCAGGGCAAATGGAACCCAAGTCAAATGCACCTACACATAAATCAAAAGTAAATGTTAGCTGTACAGAATGCTCTGACAGTCTTCAAGGACCACATTCTTCCAGGACAACTAATGGCAAAGACGGACAACACCACTGTCATGTGGTACATAAACAAGCAGGGGGGTACACATTCTTACCCCCTCTGCAGACTAGGCATGGCATTGTGGAATACAGTCTTAAGCTACCAAGTGAATCTACAAGCTCAGTTCCTGCAAGGAAAACTAAATACACTGACAGATGGATTAATTAGAAACCTCATGGACCCACATGAGTGGAAACTGGAACCAAGAATTTTCAACATGTTGACAAGCAAATGGGGGAGCCCAGATATAGACCTGTTTGACTCCCCCCAGAATGATCAACTGGACAAATTTTGCACAAAGATTCACCACAACCTAGCTTGGAAAGTGGATGCTCTATCCTTCAGCTGGAAAAAACTATCAGTTTATGCCTTTCCTCCTCTGCCTGTGCTCTCCAAGGTACTAATAAAGATCAAACAGGACAAGTCAAGGATGATTTTAATTGCACCAGACTGACCTCACCAACACTGGTACCCACTCTTGCGCAGTGTGTCATGCTTGGCTCCATGACGCCTGCATCAGACTCCTTCCCTGTTGTCTCAGCAGGAGAACCAGATTTTGCACCCTCAACTGCAAACCCTGAACCTAGCAGCCTGGCTAATTACCTAATCTCTCCTTTACCATCCCTCAGTAAATCAGTGATGGATATCATTTTAGAGGCAAGGAGGCCTAGTACTAGAAAATCTTATGCTGCAAAATGGAAAAAATGTTGTGCCTGGAACCATTCTCAAGGAACGAATGCAACAGTGCCCAATTTACCTCAGATACTACAATACTTGACTGAGATGCTTCGTAAGGGCTTGTCCTTTTCCTCCATCAAACTTCATGCCTCAGCCATTTCATATGTTCATAGGTTGGTACTAGGCTGTCAGCCCTAGGGCCCATACAAGCCTAGACATAACAATTCCTGGCTATTTCTTCCCACACTATTTACTTCCCTGGACCCCTGTCTAGCAGGGCGACTGACATGATCCCCGGGGTGAATTTCCTTTCTCCCATCCAATTGTCAAGGTTCCTTCTGAAGAGGGCCAAAGAGGCACTCTGCTTCACATGTATGGGAAATCTATTCCAGAGTCTGGGGAGTCTCTGGGTCAGGAACCTATCCCTCCAGCATGTTTTGTTTATTGTGATGACAAGGTTTAGATCCCTGGAGCGTGTGGCTCTGAGGGATTGGGATTTCTTTAAGTGTAGCATGTCCAACAGCTCTGGGTTTGACATGGCCTTGTATGTTAAGCAGAGATCACCTCTGAGTAGATGATATGTGACAGAGTTTAGCTGGAGTTTTTTAAGGCGGTCAGCGCAGGGCATCTGCTTTAGGCCTGTGATTCTTTTAGTGAGGTATTTCTGCGGCCTTTCCAGTTGTTGCAGATGTCTTGAGAGGTACATACCAAACGGGGCGTTGTACTCTATAATGGGTCTAATGAGGGTTGAGGGTTAAGTGCAGTTTCTGGATGAAAAGCCCTTAGTGATGAGGTGTGCCACATAGAAGGATTTCCTGACTGTTGTGGTGATGTGGTTATTGAAGGTGAGACCACTGTCCACCTGTGTCCCTAAGTCTCTTATCACACTTTCGGTGTTTAGTATACTGCCACCTATATGGTAATTCATGGGTACATGTTTTTTTCCCAGAGGGGATAACTATACATTTCTTGGCATTGAGCTTGAGCCCATGGCTCTGGCACCAAGCATCTGTTTCAATAAGGCCCTTTTGTAGAGTATCCACATCATTTGTGGACTCAATAATGGCTCCCAGTTTGCAGTCATCTGCAAACTTTGTTAGCCAGAGTCCCTTAGTGTTGGCCTGTACTTCAGAGAAGTAGATGCCAAACAAGAGCGGTCCCAGGACTGAACCCTGAGGTACTCCACTTGTCACTTCTCTGGAGCTGGATTTGGAGTCGGCTACTTTTACAGTGTGGGTTCTATCAGTAAGCCAGTTAGCAACCCATTGGGTGATGTAGGTATTAATGCCCAGCTTAATAAGTTTATCTATGATTCCAGAGTGGGGGATGGTGTCAAAGGCCTTGGCAAGGTCTAGATAGGCTGTGTGGGCCACCTTACCCTTGTCCATGGCTCTGGAGACTGATTCGAAGAAGTCAATCAGATTCAGGAGACAAGATCGGCCCTTCACAAACCCAAACTGGGTGGGGTCCAGTGTTTGAAGGTGGCCAATGTCTTTGTTTAAAAGTTCCATGATAATACACTCCATGGCCTTGCAGATAAGGCTTGTCAGACTGATGGGACGGTAGTTTCCAGGATCCAAGTTGGATCCCCCCTTGTGAAGTGGGATAACTGTAGCTCTGTGCCACTCAGTGGGCACAAAACCTGAGGTGAGGCTATGATTAAACATGACACTTAGGTGAGGTGCCAGTTCATATTGTAGTTCATGTAGTACACAGCCCGGGATGTCATCGGGTCCCATGGATGCTGTATTTTTAGCTTTGGAGAGTGCATTTTTTACCTGTGTGGCAGTTATTACTGGAATTTGGCAATCTGCCGGTATTGAGATGGGCCATTTAGGGGGTGAGAGGGGAGTGAAGTTGGCAATGAATCAATCTGCCAGGATATTGGCAATATCCTTGGGAACAGTATATTTAATACCATTCTGTTTTAGCTCAGAGCAGATCTGAGCATTGCCATTTAGATTCTTGACATAGTTATAGAATGCCTTGCGGTTCTCTTTGAAATCTTTTGAAATTTTATTTTCATAACTAGCTTTGGAGGATTTTATGAGGGATCTCAGTTTCTTACTGAGGCTGGTAAGGGAGTTTTTTGCATCCTGGGATTTTCCTCTTTTCTGCAACAGTTTCTTCCTTTTGTTGTAAAGTTTGTTTATGGCAGGGGACCACCAGATTGGCTTCCTTTTTTTGGATGATAGCATCTTGGTTCTGTTTGGGATGGCACGATTCATGCATGAGTGGATGTGCTCGTACAGTGCCTTAGTGTAGGATTCAGCAGTTGAACTTTCAGTTCCCGTCTGCATGGTTGTCATGACGTTTGTCACTTCTGACTTGAGTAGCATGAAGTTGGCTTTAGAGAAGTTTTTTATGGAGGTTTCCTTACTGGGGAGGGGGTGGGGGTGGGATGTGGATATTAAGGGTGATTAGCTTATGGTCAGACCTGACTAACGAGGGGGTGACCATAGGTGTGGAGCATCGTTTTCCCATATTGGTAATGACCAGGTCTAGGATATTGGAGCCCCTGATGGGACTATGGATTAGTTGATCCAGGGCGTTGGAATTTATGAATTCCAAGAACCGTTGGGCAAAGATGTTGGTACACGAGTAGTTTTCCCAGTTAATGGCAGGGTAGTTAAAATCACCCAGTATTATGGTGTTTGGTTCTATCTTAATATTTTCCAGTATGTTTAGAAAGGTGTAGTGAGAATCTTGGGGCATGGTGGGGGATCTGTAGCAAGCTACAATTACGATTGCAGTCTTACCTAGTGTTAGTTGCACCTGGAGAATTTCAGATGCATTGTGTTGGGCAATAAGCCTAGTGGTGTGAATATCCTTGGTGAATATTGACACTCCTCCACCTTTAGTGTTTCGGTCCTGGTTTGGTGGCCGAAAAGTGTGGTAAGAGTTGTAGCCTGGTATTGCAGGGGTGCTCTCTGGAGCCTTGAACCAGGTCTTAGTTACTGCACAGATATTGATGTTCTCCATTTTTAGGAGTGCCTCAAGAGAGTGCATTTTGAGGTTTAGACTTCTAGAATTGAGTAGCATTACTTTCAGATTTTGCATGCTTGTACCTGTTACGGTGGTGGTTTTGTCCTTTGAACTTTGCCTAAAAAAGGCACTATAGGGGTGGCAAGAGCCTTAGCCAGTAACCTGAATCTCGGGGGCGACAGGTGCAGGCCATCTCTGGCAAAGCATCGTGGTCTGTCAATCATGTCATCCCAGGCAGACAGATACTGGATCCCCTTTGAATGACACCAGAAGCTTAGCCAATTGTTGAAGTCAATCATTTTGTCCTTATATTGTGGTATCATTCTGGGTGAAGGCAGGATGCTACTCAGGGCTAGAGTCATACCTGCCTGGGCCACATGATCCGAGAGCTCTTCCATGTCTCTTTTTATGTAGTTCAGGGAGGTACGTCTCAAGTCATTCACTCCAACATGGACAATGACAGAGTCATATTTGTACTTGTTGTGGAGTGACTTGTGTGCATGCGTTATGTGGCGGATCCTGGCACCCGACAGGCAGCTGACTGTAATTTTCTCCTTGTTCAACCTGGTGAGTGGGACATCAGTGTGCTGGACTATAGAGTCACCTATGACTAAAGTGTTAGGTACATTGTCTTGCCTTAGGGGCTGTTGCTGGGTGGCACACTGGTGTTGTGAGCTATGTGACACTTTGGTTGTGATTGGTGTTTTTTTGCGTTTCAGCTTCAGAGGTCCTTGTTGCTTGGGCCGGTTACAGTTAAGGGCCTCTGCATATCTGTATTTAGTGTTGCTATATGTGGGTGTTGGTGGTGTGGGTTTAGTAGGGCTCTGTGTTGCTTGAAGTGTAGTGTGGGTGTTAACCTTCTCCTCTTGACTGTCTAGCACAATCTTGGGTGGAGAGAGCTTTGCTTCCATTTTGGCTGTGTAAGTGCATCTCTCACAGGTTGTAGTGTTGGGTGGTAGGAGGAGAGGGTTGTCTGTGTACTTGAGGCAATTGCTGCATTGCCCCAGTATGCCCAAATTCACCAGGTGGACAGGAGAAATCACCGGAAGCTGACCCTTGGACATGCCTGGTTTGGTGCTTTTTTTATTTTTTTTTGTAAAGTATAGGAGCTGTTTTTCCTTACCTTAGCAAGGTACTTTGCAATTATAGGCTGTTTAGTGCCTATGATTAATTTCTTCTTATTAACAAGGAGAGTTGAGTGCTTGTATCAGTTTAAGGCTTCCTGGTGCTTTCCAGCAGGTATTAGAGCAAGTGCTAGTCACAGAGATGCTTAAAGGTAAGATAAAAAAATGCACACTGCAGTGTGTACTAGAGAAGTTAGATGTGAAAGTAGGTAACTTACGTTTTACCTGTTTAAAAAGTTAAGGTTTAATGGAGAGTTACTATTTTTAAAACAGCAAGATGGATTGAAAGGGGTGGTCACTTTTGTATTCTGGTACTATGGACTACAGTAGGATGACCAATAAATTTAAATAGTTTCAGCTCATTATAGCACAGAGCCTCCCCTCTTATCTCACCCACTGCTCAAGCAGTTCCTCAGAGGGGCAAAAATTTAAGGCCACCCAGGAGAGTGCCAACTCCAGCCTGGGATCTTAACTTTGTCTTGAAGAAACTCACTCTTCCTCCTTTCGAGCCAGCTGCTACTGCAGATTTAAAATTTCTTTCCTGGAAAACCACTTTCCTTTTAGCAATCACTTCTGCAAGAAGGATATCTGAATTACAGGCCCTTATGGCAGTGGAACCTTTCATCATCTTTCATGCGGACAGGGTGTCCCTCAGAACCAATCCCTCCTTCATGCCCAATGTGGTATCCAGTGTGGCTGTTAATCAGTCCATTCATTTGCCTACTTTCTTTCCTAACCCACAGAACAAAGGGGAATGGATACTGCACTCTTTAGATGTGCACAGACAGCTTAGATTCTACTTGGACAGGACTAAACCTCAAAGGAAATCTGAACAACTGCTGGTGGCATTTGCTGCAGGGACAGAGGGGGAAGCTATTTCAAAACAAACCATTTCAAAATGGATAGGCCACTGCATTCATTTCTGCTATAAGCACCATGGAAAACCTATCACACAGGGCATCAGACCCCATTCAACCAGGGTTGCATCTACCTCTACAGCCTTTCTCAGGGGTGTATCTACTAGGGACATCCTAGAAGCTGCTACCTGGAGTTCTGTACATACTTTCACCAAGCATTATCATTTGCCAATTTTCTCTAAATCCAGAGCTGGTTTTTCCACTGCAGTCTTGCAGGGCCTTATAGCTGGTCCTAATTCTATTTAAATTCCTCCTCCCAACCTTAGCTTTGGGAATCTACCCAAATGTAATGACTGCAACAGTGAAACACAAAGAACATAGCACAGTTGTGTACACTTACCATAAATGTAGATGTTCGAGTGTATTCACTGTTGCAGTCCTGGTTACCCTCCCTCCAGCCCCCTTTTTTCTTTTGGCTATACCTCTACTCTCACTTACTATGCTCAAAAAGCTTTTTGGTGTATTTGCTTTTTTGTTGGAGGTATATCCTTGTATTTATAGATTTAACTGCTTCCCATTGGGGGGCACCTGACATCTGGGGCAAGAAAAACTGATGTAATGGCATCGGCTGCATGTTTTATACCCCTGACAACCTGACGTCATGGAAGAAGGGACAGCAACCGATGCAGGACCCAAGACTTTGTTAATCAGGCCGACTCAGGGCTACTGCAAGCAGATAACCCAAATGTAATGACTGCATTTATAGTAAGTGTACACAACTGTACTTTGTGGCCATCTCTCTACAGTTAGTTCCCCACCCACCCTCCCTGTTCTTGTTTTGGTGTTAATGTTGGTGGCTTTGAAACTGCCCGCCCCTCTTGTAGATTTGTATTTGGATACTCCTTCTGGGCCCATCTCATTTGCTCACTCATCTGAGTGCAGTGAGATCATATTCTGATTTCAAGCACTCCTAAAAGAAGCATTTGGGAAGGACAACCCCTGTAGCCTCTTAATTCTGCTCTGTTCCCTCACTCAAAAAAATAAATAAATAAATAAAATATATATATATTTTATTCAGCTGCTCTTACTGTAACTGTCTTAGTTGCTGTTCTGCATGTTATCTGTTCAGTCGCTCTTACTCTGCACATATTACTGTTTGTTAGAAGCCTTCTAATGTACTGCCTTCTGCACTTGTTTTTTAGTCATTTGTTAATTTAATTGCATTTATTTGAACTGTATTTGCCATAGTGTTGCTACACACTTGAGTGTGCTAGCCTGCTCTGCAATTTGAATTGTATTTACTGCTGTTTTAGCTGCTTTTCTATAAAAAAAAAATCTAAACTTGTTTCCTGCCTTTCCTGTAGCTAGTCTAGTCCAGATACAGACTTGCTGTATCCAGGACTGTTGGTAAGCTTCTGAGCCCCCCAAGCCTTTCTTTGTTGGAGGGAAGCCTTCTAGCTTATCAGTGGGAGTGGTAAGCACTAGGTAACCTATCTACCACAGGCGGAGTGGTTTCTGGCCCAGAAATTATAGTTTATTGGCCATTTGGGAAGCTTTTCCATCTCTTTCAACCTTCTGATTTAAAAGCCTGTGTTTGCGCTTGTTTCCTGTCTTTCCTGTTACTAGTCTAGTCCAGGTACAGATTTGCTGTATCCAGGACTCTTTGTAAGCTTCTGAGCCCCCCAAGCCTTTCCGTGTTGGAGGGAAGCCTTCTAGCTTATAAGTGGGAGTGGTAAGCATCAGGGAGTGGTAAGCATCAGGTAGCCTATCTACCACAAGAGGAGTGGTCCCTGGCCCAGAAATTGTAGCTATTGTCTGTTTGAGCAGTTATTTTCCATATCTTTCAACTTTCTGGTTTGAAAGCCGCACTTGTGCTTGTTTTCCACCTTTTTTGTAACTAGTCTAGTCCAGATACAGAGTTGCTGTATCTAGGACTGTTGGTAAGCTTCTGAGCCCCGTAAGCCTTTCTGTGTTGGAGGAAAGCCTTCTAGCTTATCAGTGGGAGTGGTAAGCAATAGGTAGCTTGTCTACCATGAGAGGAGTGGTTCTTGGCCCAGAAATTGTAGTTTATTGGCCATTTGGACAATTTGTCTGTCTCTTTCAACTTTCTGGTTTATAAGACCACATCTGCACTTGTTTCCCATCCTTCCTGTAACTAACCTACTGGGTAGCACTAGAAAGCCTTAAACTGATACAAGCCTTCTGGCTTAGAAAAGAGACTTTGGAGTGATTAAGTATCAGTTTTCTGTACTTTCTTGCTGTACTTAACTGTTTTCCACCTAAACACAGATTTTCCAGCATTTATTGTGATTTAAAAGCTTGTTTTTTTCACTTATTGTACTTATTTGACTGCCTGTACTTTTAAAAAGTCGTTTTTTGTTTAAATAATTTAACTGTTGTAGGCTACACACTAAGGTGTGATTGCCTTTTCTGATCGTTTTTAGTTGTTTAAAGCTGTTTTAAGTGTATTTTTTACTGTTTTTGCCTTATCTTTTCAAGTAAACAAAAACAATTCCTTGTTTCCTGCCTTTCTAAGCTAGTATAGTCCAGTTTTCAGGCTAGTGCTGAATTCAGGGCTGTGATACTAGTTTCTGAGTTGCCCATACCTTACTTGGATAGAAGGAAGTTTCTCTGTTCACCTGTGAGAGAGGGGTGCTTTGAGCAGCCTGTCTGTCCCTGGAGGAGTGGTTCCATCCCAGAAGTTAGTAGTTTATTGGCCATTTTGGGCTAATTTCTATCTCTTTCATTTCCCTACTATAAAAACCACGTTTGCACGGTTTTGTGCGCCGGACAGTGCCAGTTAGCTACGGTTAAATTATTCCTGGCTCTACTAAGTCTCCTCTTCAGTTTTTCCCTTGAAACTAGTCTAACTCTCAACCTAAGCACTCAAAAAGCATCCTACAGCCTAGCACTTGCTCAGTCCTAATAGCAAGCACTAATATACCTTGACACTTGATTGCACAGCAGGGCAAGGCTCTTTATGCACCCCTCACCAACCAAGCGACTAAGAAGCTTACCCTACTATTCAGGCATGACCAAAGGGCAATTGCAGGTGTACTCTCCAGTCCAGCTGATGAATCTAGGTATCCTGAGGCAATGTTACAACTGTCTCATGTACACAGACAACCCTCTCCTCCTACCACAAAACACTAACATATGCGAGAGATGCAATTATACAGCCAAACTGGAGGCTAAGCTGTCTTCACCCAAGACTGGAACAGACAGTTAAGAGAAGAAGGTTAACACTTGCACCACACCTCCAGCCACACATAGACCTACTAAAACAGCACTGGCAAAAAATACACATAAATACACAAAATCATACTCGAAGGCTCTAAATAAAAACTGCAAAAGCATCAGAGACCTCCAAAGCAGACACCCAAACAACCTGCACCTCCCGTCACAAACCAGACAACACACAAAACACAAAATCAGTGTGCCGCACAATCACAGCCCTTAAGGTGAAATAACATACCTAACACTTTAGTAATAGGTGACTCTATAGTCAGGCACACTGATGTCCCACTCACTAGGCTGGACAAGCAGAAGATTACTGTTAGTTGCCTGTCGGGAGCCAGAATCTACCACATAACACAAGCACTCAGGTCACTCCAGAACAAGTACAAATATGACTATCATTGTTCATGTTGGCGTGAATGACTTGAGATGTACCTCCCTGGACTACATGAAAAGAGACATGGAAGAGCTCTCTGATCATGTAGTCCAGGCTGGTATGACCCTGACCCTGAGTAGCAACCTGCCCTCACCAAGAGTGATACCGCAGTATAAAGAAAAAATGATCAATTTCAACAATTGGCTAAGCTTCTGGTGTCATTCAAAGGGGATCCAATGTCTGCCAGCCTGGGGCGACATGCTCGACAAGCCGCATTGCTTCGCAAGAGACGGCTTGCACCTATCATGGCTAGGCGTTCGAATACTGGCCAAGGCTCTTGCTGCCCCCATAGTGCCTTTTTTAGGCAAGGCTCAAAAGTCAAACCCACCTCCGTAAACAGCACAATTAACAAAAAACCGAGGGTTATGCTACTCAACGCCAGGAGTTTAAATCTCAAAATGAACGTGCTCGATGCACTCCTCACTATGGAGAACGTTGACATCTGTGCAGTAACTGAAACCTGGTTCATGCCTCCAGAGATTACCCCAGCACTACCGGGCTACAACTCATAGCACACATTTCGGCCACAGAACACGGACTGAAACACAAAAGGAGGGGGTGTATCCATATTCATCAAGGATACCTACACCTCCAGGTTAGTGGTGCAGCATGATACCACTGAGATCATCCATGTGCAATTAACATCAGGCAAATCTGCAATGCAAATTGTGGCCTGCTATAGATCACCCTCCATGACCCAGGACCACCACTCCACCTTTCTGGAGACACTAGAAAACATGACGGTCCTACCGAACACCCTGATATTGGGCGATTTCAATTACGCTACCTTTAACTGTGAAAACTACTTGAGTACAAACTCCCAGGCCCAGCGCTTCCTGGAATTCCTCAACTCAAATGCCGTGGATCAGCAGGTAAACTACCCTACCAGAGGTGAAAACATATTGGACCTGGTCATTACCAACATGGGCGACAGGTGTTCCACACTGGTTGTCAACCCGTCACTGGTTAAATCAGACAATAAACTAATCACTCTGGATGTCCACACCCCACCACCACCCCCAACTAAGGAAACCACAGTAAAAAACTTTTCTAAAGCAAACCTCACCTTACTTAAGACAGAGGTGGTAAGTTTCACAGCCCTCACACTAAAGGATAATGCTGCCCAAGATGCAGAACCCTTTACAAATGCACTCTATGAGCACCTACAAGGATGCATGGATTGTGCTATCCCTAGAAAAACCAAGACTCACTCCTCTAAGAGAAGGAAACCAGTTTGGTGGACCCCTTCCATAAACAGGCTATACAACAGAAGGAGGAAACTAGTTCAGAAAAAAAGCAAATCCCAAGAAGGAAAGACATCCCTGATCAGTATCAGTAAGAAACTAAGGTCCCTCATAAAATCATCCAAGGCTAACGTCGAAAGAAAAATAGCCAAGGATTCAAAAGATAACCACAAAGCCTTATTTAGCTATGTTAGGAATCTAAGTGGCAACTCGCAGTTATGCACTGAACTAGTTCAAAATAGCACAAAATATACTGAACCTACTGATATTGCCAACATCCTGGCAGATAGATTCAGTGCAAACTTCACCCCCCTCTCACCCCCAAAAGGGCCCACAACAATACTGGAAAAGTGTAGTGTCCCGGAAATCACAGATGCACAGGTGAAAACAGCCCTTTCAAAAGCCAAAAACACAGCATCAATGGGGCCAGATGGTGTCCCAGGCTGTGTCTTGCACAAACTACAGAACAAACTAACCCCCCACCTAAACATGCTGTTCATCCTCAGCCTCTCCACAGGCTATGTGCCCATAGAATGGCTCACAGCAATGGTTATTCTTCTCCACAAAGGAGGGGCCGCAACTGACCCTGGTAACTATCGCCCCGTAAGCCTGACTAGCCTGGTCTGCAGGGCTATGGAGCACATCATCATGGAACTCATTAACAAAGATATTGGAACCTCCAAACACTTGACCCGACCCAGTTCAGCTTTGTTAAGGGCAGATCATGCCTACTAAACCTGGTTGACTTCTTTGAGACAGTCATCAAGGCCATAGATGAGGGAAAGGTGGTTCACGCAGCCTACCTTGACCTCGCCAAGGCTTTTGACACCATTCCCCACTCGGGTATTACAGAAAAACTCACCAGCCTGAACTTAAACCCCCTACGTGACGAGATGGGTTGCCAACTGGCTTACAGACAGAACTCACACAGTAAGAATAGCAGGCTCCAGGTCCCACTCTAAACCAGTCACAAGTGGTGTCCCACAAGGCTCGGTCCTGGGACCCCTACTCTTTGGCATATACTTCTCAGAAGTACAGGCAAACACAGGAGGACTATGGCTAACCAAGATCGCTGATGACTGGGAGCCATAATTGACTCTCCAGCTGACACAGATGTCCTCCAAAAGGGCCTTACTGAGATGGACACCTGGAGTCAAAGTCATGGCCTCAAGCTAAATGCCAAAAAATGCATAGTCATCCTGTTTGTGAAAAAGAAAACACTCACGAATTACCACATAGGTGGCAGCCCCCTTCATACAGAAGAGGTAATAAGAGATCTGGGGACTCAGGTAGATAGCAATCTCTCCTTTGACAATCATATTGCCAAAGCAGTTAGGAAATACTTCTATGTGGCCCATCTAATTACTAAAGGGTTTGCATCTAGAAATAAAGAGGTTATAGTGCCCCTCTACTCGTCACTCATCAGACCCATCATAGAGTACAATGCCCCATTTGGGATGTACTTCACAAGACACTTCCAACAGCTGGAAAGCCCACAAAAGTACCTCACCAAGAGGATTACTGGCCTCAAACATATGTCCTATGCAGCCCGACTGAAAAAACTCCGGCTGTACTCAGTGGCATATCGCTTATTCAAAGGTGATCTCTGCCTGACTTACAATGCCATGTCCAACTCAGAATTGATGAACATGCTCCACCTAAAAAAATCCAAGTCACTGCGAGCTACGCACTCTAGTGAGCTAAACCTCACCACAATAAATAGAACATGCTGGAGGGATAGATTCCTGTCACAGAGACTCCCCATGCTTTGGAAAAATATTCCAAACTACATTAGGCAGAGCCCCTCACTAGCACTCTTCAAGAGAAACTGCTTGACAGAGGATCAGTTAATTAATCAATGGGGTGGTGGAAGCCGACACACTCTGGCTAGTCTTATAAATGCCCTTGGGAAGATAGCCTAGTACCTACCTATGAACCTAAAACGTTCCCAATCTTATAAGAATGTGCTGTCCATGCAGTATTCTGAGAAATTATTTCTTTTACCAAAATTAAATATATTGCAATGTGTGCCTTTAACTTTGATCCCATTATCCTTGCACCAGTTGTTTCCATAGTCCAGCACCTCCTGGAGTACATTAATATTGGTGGATGATCAACTAACTCAGCAAATTTTGTTACCCAGATATCTGTGATATTAGTTTGTTATAGCAGAGAAATTAATACTCAGTAGAAAAGGACCAAGAACTGAGCCTTGGAGAATTATACTTGTGGCTTATTTTTCTTTCTAAAATGGTGGCTGCAGTTCTAACCACAAGCATTCTGTCCAAAAATGGATTTGGTCTCCACTCCACTATAAGTTGTTGATGTTTAGATTCACAAGTTGATCAATGATTGGGGAAGTATCAGAAATCTTCCCTGGTCCAATATTATTATTATACAATGCCTGGCCATTAATATTCCAAAATGTGCACGGTGATTGGCCAGCCCAACCAGTGTGCCAGTTGTAAATCCCAGAATATACCAACGGATAAAGGTCTGGTCACCCAGACTTCTTTACGTTTGTATATTCTACAACTTTTTTTTTTTTTCAATAAAAACTAAAAAAAATGTAAAGTCTGGACTGTGGACATACCAGAGAGGCAGCATGGAGGAAATACAAAGAAAATCAGGTACGTTATTTAAAACTAAAGACACATACCTGATTTTCTTTGCATTTCTTCCATTCTGTCTCTCTCCTACCCCTAAAGTAGCCCAAACATTTTTCTTTAATTAAAAAAAAAAAAAAGAAAGAAAAATGAAGCAATGGAGACTTGTGGGTAAATCTTCAATATACCACACCACATTGTCAGTTTTTGCTTAATTAATTGCTTCATTTACCCCCTTTGAAAATTTTTATATGTTTAGAAAGGCAAGACCTACTTTTGACAATTCCAAAATGACATGGATCTAGGGTAAGAGATTATCAATGCCTGGACTTATGACGTTAGGAATAATATGTGGTTTGACAAGGCAGGTAAGAGTAGTAAGCCACAATTATCTGGGTTGGTGGCTAGATCTCCCTTATGTTTATGTTAAACAGGTTTAATAGAAGTTCTGGTGGGTTGTACCTAGCATAACCTGTAAAGTATATCCTAGTATATTATCAGGGCCCATGAAAGCAGTACGCTTTGTTTTAGATAGGGCTGCTAGGAATTGTTCTCAAGTGATATGGGGGGCAAGAACTAAAGAATCACATGGGCAGTTATGATAGTAGGTCAGGTTAAGTTCATGTCAACTAATACATTAGCTATTCTGTAGGAATCAGAATGGGGGGGCAGTTGTTGTGGGTCATTTCAGAACATCAGTGTATGTTGTTTATGAAATTTCTGATGTAGTTAAAGATGGATTTATAATTGTGCTTCATATCAGTGGCCATTTTGAGTTCATAATTAGTTGTATGTTTTCTGATCACTACTTTAAGTTCTTGATCAGCATGCATGAGTACCATTTTAGGATGAGAAGTAGATGCCCAACTTCAAGAGCTTTACACTTTCTTCATTTTGTTGTATTTCACTATAGATACCTTGAAGTACATATTAGGTCCACTTCCATGTTTCATATATAGAAGGAACAGTAATATTAAAGTTACTTGAAAATGATTCAGTCAATATTTAAAGATTGATCCAACATGGTGAATAGATGGGGATTTTGTTGTTGGTGCAAGTATATTTATGAAGAGTCTTATATTAGAACTGCTGCTCATCTTATATAAAACTAGGTTTTAATAAGGTCATTAAATGTAATGGAAATTTTAATTTTAATTCATTTGTGGTTGTCTACACTGTTAACTGGATTGTACATCTTCTTGTATAAGAAAGACAGATCAGGCATTCTTGAACAATTGTGTAGACTGTTTATGTGTTTGCAAGATGAGCAGCAGTTCTAATTGCATATGCATGCTGCTCATCATGCAAACACGAATATAAACACGCAGTGTTGGCAGCCAGGAAAACATGTTAAGCAGCATGGAGAGTACACAGAGTAAACAAACAAGATTGCATATAGGCAAACCAGTTAAGCATCCCTGTGTGGACAGCACAAAGTGCTATATAAGGCAAATAATGCAAGCTATACACAGGCAGCTAAGGTTTACTGAGTGTACTGTGCACATAAATCATGCATATGAATACAGAAATATGTAAGATGTGGAGCAGAAACGACAAGGGCAATTACAATATGTGGATTACCAGACAGGAAAAGTGAACTGAAAACAATTTGCACAGAAAGCAAAGAGATGCATACAGAAATATGAAAGAGGGGGAGGTAAGTGTTCAAAATCTAGTAAGATAACTGAAGTGAATGTGCTTATATCACAAAGGCATTTTTACAATAATAACATTTTGCAATACATTTGTTATACTAATTAATGGTGGTCACAATTCCTGAGCAAATATAGATAAATAAAACCAGACACGATATTATAGAATGTGACAGTTACACAAATTAACATTGTAACAGATGAGAGTGACATGAGAGATGAATGTCATTGGCATGTTGAGATGAGATGACAGCAAGGACAGTATATAAATATAGGATATTTGCACAGTGTGCATCCTGTCAGTATAACATGCTGGAAAAGAGTAATGGCTCAGAAGCCACAGTCATATTTTGCAAGAACCAAACCCATCCCATCATCGTTAATACTGACCTGTGTGTTAACTGTGTATGCCACAGAAGTAGGCCTAACAAATGTACAAGGAGGATCATTCTTCAAGGAATTATGCACTTCAATATTCTACTGGATATGCATCCCATTTGTTGGTGAGTGTGGTGTTACAAATGTGGGAGCAGAGTGTGACATATGTAGTACCCTTGCATAAGGCACTCTTGCCTGACACAGTTATTGTGCAGTCAGATAAATTTAGATACAAATACCACAATATGAAACAATGTATTCCTCAGAACTGTGTATTGTCAGTATCTGCCACAGGAAGTAGTAATGGGTATTGTCACAAATAATCTGAATGATTGTGTGAATTAAGAAAGGATCTCTGATAATGAAGGTCATATCATCATGTCAGACTGATAGCAATTAAATGAGTATGCTCAAGTGCACACAACTGTGATCAGTCCTACATCAATATTCCATGGTTAAGAAAGCTTCCTCTGTATATCTGTACACATACCACCCAAGGCCTGAAGCATATTCATGGACACCATAGGACTCAATGCATGTGCCAGAGTAGCAGTCTTACCATGAAATTGGCATAACAAATGTCTGCTGCCAAGAAATCCAAAGCTATGTTCAAATGTGTTGATGCAGCATATCAAGGGATAAGATTCATGTGATATAATGGTTGTGTGATGTCAGTACATTCACACAACTTTAACTCAATGCTAGAGCTGAACATCAAGCAGTACAACTCCTGCAATAGCAATATGGCTATTAATCACATTTGCCTCAGTGGAACAGTTATCACAGCTGTTGAACTACATGTATGTGAAGTTATTCAATCAGTAATGTATTTGCCCATAATTTTTACTTTCTAAAATGTGGTTATGTGAATGGTTATGTGAAAGCATTACATCATGTACATGAAACAAGGAATGTGTGTCCCTGTAATTACTTGGAAAGATTCTTGATGTGTGTCAGACAACATTGCCTCATGTCAGCTATACCCAAACACACCTGTAGCCCCATGCTTTTGTCACTGTGACAGTAGAACAGCAATTATTTCCATTTTGGATATAATCTAATATTGGAATACATGCCTTACGTAGGCAACAACATTCATTATATCATCTCATGTTCTCATTCCTAAGGAGGTGCTTCACTACAGCTATGATGGAATAACAATCTATTCCAAAAAATGAAAATAAAATGTGGATGACAACACTGTTAACGTCAGGATTTGAGCTATATGGCTAACATCACAGGTTTATGAAGGTTTGCTGAAACACAAATGCAACTACAGATTTATTTGATGACTGTGATGCTACTCATTTCAATAGATGATGCAATGGCATTGCCAACACAAAAATTTACTGTTGTGAGCATAGAACCCCTACCTATCTAGCTACTCAATCTAAAAGACACAGTACTTAATGCAAGTGCCACAGTAAAAGTATGAATTTGGTAGTGTGATAGTGCAGAGTGTGCACTTTATAGAGGATGACATGATTGTTGTGTTGTTGAAAACATGATGTTGGGAAAAGGGTTCTGACATTGATGTAGACTCACCCTGTAATGTAAAATTTACTTTGAGGCCAGCAGTCAGTGTCATATTTACATAACTCCATACACAGACACACACACACACACACACACACACACACACACACACACACACACACACACACACACACACACACACACACACACACACATTAACTGCTTTGAGATTAGAATCCCCTAATTAACATGCAATCTAGAGGGCACAATACTTATTACAAGTGCTACTACAGAAGTCTGACTGTTATAGTGTGAGACTACACTTTCTAGAGGATGACATCAGTGTAGTGTTACAGAGAAAATGATGTTGGAAGAAGGGACTGACATTGATGTGGACTCCCCCTACAATGTAAAATTTACTTCAGGCTACTATAATATTGAGGCCATCAGTAATTAGTGTCATATTTAGACAACCCTGTACACACACACACACACACACGCGCGTGCGCACACACACACACACACACACACACACACACACACACACACACACACACACACACACAGACTCACAAGTTGACTGCTGTTAGATTAGAACCCCCATATGTATCTAGCTACACAATCCAGAGGACACAGTACTTAACAAAATTGCCACAGCTTTAGTCTGATTTTCATAGTGTGAGGCAACACTTTCTAGAGAATGACATCAGGGGTCTCTCATTTGTTCAACACGAAAATGTCGAACTCCAACTTTCCCAAACGGCCAAATCACTGATTGTTTTTTCTAACGGTTCTGTTACACTTGTCCTTTTCCTGACTGTAGTGCAGTCTCGGAGTTAGAATATTTAGTTAGGTGGTGAGGGGGGTGAAGCCCCCCACTTAAATATGTTTGTTTTTATGTGGCATTGGTGTTTGGCCAACCGATTTCTTTCTGTTAGAAAGAAATAAGTGATTTGGCTGTTCAGGAAAGTTGGAGTTCGACATTTTCATGTTGAACAACTGAGAGTCGACATTCTAAGATATAGATCTCATGATATAGACCCAACATCAGTGTGGTGTTGCAGAGAAGATGATTTTGGGAGAAGGATCTGATATTCATGATGGGGACTCACCCTGCAGTTTAAAATTAATTCCAGGCCATCAATGCTTAAGGCTATAGTTACACATCTCCATACACACACACACTTACTTCTGTGAGATTAGAAACCCCTCCCTATCTAGCTATGCAATTTAGAGGAGAAAGCACTTAACGCATGTGACACCACAGAAGTCCAACTTTTACACTGTGACAGTACAGTGTAGATAGGATTAGCTTTTCATTCTGTGCCAGCAAAGATATTGTGTTGTTAAATGTGCAAACAAATCCATATTTGTTGATATGATAGAGTAAGTGCAATGTTAGGATCAATAATACATACGTACTGCTAAATTATGTCAGCTCTGTTGTCATTAATGTCTACTGCAGGACTGAGAGTAACGTATACCAACCTACGGTGAGTATGTATGAGACACACACTTGTGAAACATAGGATGGACAATGAATCATTCATGGATAATCAGGTTATGATGATGGTATTTAAACCTTAATGAATGGTAGTGATATTAGCAATGATATATGCTCATGCATGGGCAAAGTGGGCAGTCAATACCAAGCAATACTTAATGTTCCAATACAGGAGAGAGAAAAAAATGATGATTTATGTGCTTTAGTGATATATGTGGTTGGATGTCATTTGTAAGTGGCAGTGCTGATCCAACTGTCTGGAATGAAGTGGTCAGTTACCCACACAGTTCAGATGAGGAAGCAGGCACAGACATACAAGACAAACAAGACAGACAAGGAAGATGATAGACATAAAAGGTTGGGGGACACCATGGTTGGGATAGCTAGGGGACATAGGCATACCCACGTCAAGCCTGAGAACATTGTGAATCTAGTCCTCACTCTCAGAACTGTCATCACTGTCTCAGTTTTCTGTGTGAGTGCTCAATGTGCAATCATCTTTACAATGTGAGGAAGCACTTTTCTACATGGCTAATTTGGGCACTGAGGCCCCTTTCCTTTATACCCTCCATCAGCCCTGTCAGCTCTGGGCGGGTGATAAAATCACCACCTACACTACTGCTACTGCCAGGGGATACCAGTGCACTAGTTGTCTGAGCAGAGCTACCCGATGTACTGGAGACAGCCTTGGGTAACCTATTCACCTCAGCCATATACTGAGACCCAGTATACTCCCCTGCAGTAGCCTATGGCTGTAGTGCTTCACAAAGAGTCCTGGACTCCTCAACAATCCACCTCTGTACTGTAAATTCTACACCATCACTTCCCACACCAGACCTACAGAAGACAAGCAGCAACTCTGTGTATGAATTTGTGCCAAATGACAATCTTGTTTTTAACAGCTACTTCACAAACATGCACAACTATGCCAACTGCACTTGTGTAATGGAAAGCACAGAGAAGCATTTTCAAACAAGTAGGAAGATATTTTATCAAACAGCAATGAAGGTGTGAAACATGGCAGTGAGATTTGCCAAGTGTGATGCTCACCCTGTTCACACTTTTTCAGATGGTCACACTGACAGGCTTGTTGACTTTGATTGTTATCCTTGGTGTTCTGAAGGATAAATAGGATAACTTGGCACATAACTTTCTGGAATTGCACACTGTAAAAAGTTAGTTGACCAATGTGGGAATCAAACCTATAGAAGGAATAATGTGTAAACTTCAAAGTGATGATTTATCACTGCTACAGGATAGCTCCCTTTCACACATGTTAATAACAGATAAATTGCATTCAGTATGAATAGAGATATATATATCAGATAGGCCTGTATATGTGTGACTTTAGGAAGTCTTGTGAAATGCATTGCCCTCAAACAGTCATTATTACTGCTTTTGAATGCATCTCAGATGTATGGACTTTCATGGGCTGAGTAATACAGGTTGGGGTATAATACATACATACTTCACTGCACATACTATCCTAAACACAGTTTGGTTATATGAGGACAGAAGATGATTTTCACTTTTATTCTGCCTATCATAGAGATGTGATCACATTTTAATTAATTGCCCTGCATAAACAATTACACACATGTTCAACTGTGTTCCATAACTAAATCATTAATGAGATATGCTACTTAGAAAAATGTTTTTTATCAAAACATTAATAAGACATCTCTTGAAATAAATGTGATTATGATAACCCCTTTTATGTAGTATTATCCTCCTAATCAAAGTACTGTTAGAAGTTGCATTCTGACACCCTTTGTAAAAAATAAGTGTTATCTGGATTTGAACCCTTGATCACCTGTGTTCTGCCTCTAAAGTCAGTGAACTTATACCTTGTTCCCCACAGACAGTTGCACAGCAGGTGGATGTTCTCCACTCAGTACTGTTCAGAGTGCTGATGTTCACACATTGCTGCTAAGCATATTTGTGCTACAGAAGGCTGCCTAAATGAAATGCTTAACTTTTTTCCTTAAGCAGGTAATGCTGATCGTGCACTGCTCAGCAGCAAACATCTGCACAAGGCAAGAAACAGAAAAAAAAGTATATGATATTCTGATGAAAATGAATCACACATCTTGTGTAATACTTTCTGCATTCTCTTCACACTGCCTGAATTTGGACCCCAGACAAACTCTGTTACGGGGCCAGAGGCACTACATTTACAGCTTCTGCCACAGAAACAGATGTAGAAAATGTCCACATCACTCGCTCATTAAAAATAGGGCACATTGGGGCCAAAACTGCACTAATGGAGATAAAAGAAATTGTTCACTCTTTCTTTCACTTGTAAGCCCTGCTTACACTCTGCTAAGCAGTGCAGAGATTACACAATTAAAAATGTATAACAATTGTTATTACACACAACAAAACACAAGCTGCATTTTTAAATCTGCTGCATACATTCCAAGCAGCATATGGTTTCAATCTGGATTCGGACCTTGCATCCTCTCTCCTGTTTCTTTAAACTCATTTCATTAACCCCATGTGCTACAATGCTACTTAGGTGAGATATAGAATGTTTTCTCTTTCTGCTGTTCAGTGGGCTGTAGCAAAGCACACCAGTGTCACTCTAAATTGCACTACTAATGGCATGACAAATTAAATTTCTCAGTTTGTACCTTGGGCAGGGGAATGTCATTCACTGCCTTGAAATGTTGCCAGTCGTCAATGTGCTTTGCCAAAACCCACTCAAATGAGGAGCAAAACAAAACAATGCCAGTATTAACAAATACTGAGAAATAACAATGAAAAGGCAGGATTGTGAAGTTTCCTAGATATGTGTGTGTGTTACAACCTGATAATAAAATCTAATAAATAAATAATAATAACATTTGGACCTGAACCATCAACTCAGTGCAATAACAACACCCACACTGTTCTGTTTTTTTTATCCCTCTTTGCCACCAACACAGGACCAGAAAATGTTCCTTTGGCATTTGCTTGAACATGTCTATATCAATGAAGTATTGACAAATACTTTCCACTAATAGTAGCCCACACCATTTTAATGTCAGATTGCCAAAACTTCCACCTATTTTTTCTTTGTTTTCTGAGCATGTTCCCCTCTTAGTTAGTCCAGCTTAACTACAGAAATGCAATGTTTCAGTGTGTAATATAGCTGATCAGAATTTCAGATAGATTTTAAGCAGAGGATGGACAGTGTACTCTTAGTACAAGACTATCAAAATTGTTTAGGTTGTTTTCATAGCTCTCAAAGTGCTTACACTTTTTATTAAAAGTCTTTTCTGCATGATACAAACACTTCAGAGAGAAGAATCTCTTCAGTAGTGCTTGTTGTAGTCAAAGCAACCTGTAACACTTGCAAGCCATTAGCAGCCAACAACTGTCATTTCTCCTGTTTGCAGTGGTAGGGCTTGTGCATGAAATCATGTAGCTACCTACAACATGTTTGCATCGTATACACCAAGTGATTTTTTTAAATTCAGAAATGCTAATGATTTCACACCTCATTTGCATCTTCACAGTGCTCAGAGGCCTGAACCTCATAGCTACACCATTACAATTGAAATGTAATGGTGTGGCTATGAAAGGGGAAGGAGGGGAGTCTGATTGGATACAGACAGAGCATTACTGCTAGTAACTTGGAGGGGATTGTTCTACAAATCACTGCAGTATTTCATAAGTTATTTTGTTCTCTACACAAACTGTTTACATGTTCATATTTTGAATGTATCTCAATATGGAGTGGAAAAAAGAATTTTGTGGTGTATGCAAATTTTAAAATTTACTGTTTATATACTACACATATGTTAGTCTTGCTTGGTTTCTAAGTTAGTATGGTTACTTTACAGCATTGTGTTACCATTTTCTTGTACATGACTGCCTCAACTGTGAGGGTGAGTCATTGGATAGGATGAGTGACACAGTGGATTCGGCAGTGTCTCTGATGATACATCTACGGGGGGGGCGCCATCCACATGTCCGCAGAGGCACAATATCCTCTGGTGTTGGCCAATGTGGCCATGCTAGATTCCCCTCCTGTACTGACACTACTTCCAGTGTCCCATCAGTATTTGAGGTGTCCACACCAATACATGGTAAGCCATGAGGTCTTGGTCCTGGACATAGTGTTTGCAGGCATCATTCATGTTCATATAGCACTCCCACTTTGAACCGGGGATGTGGAAGTGTCAGTGCTACTCATGGCAGAGGCAGTTTGCATGGTTGGTAGTGATGACACTGAACAGAAGCTTTACCATGTATGGCTCACACCTGTCTCACATGGCAGGATGTAGTGCTGGTACACAGATTTATTGTATTCATGCAGACACACACACACACACATACATTCCCAAAACCTACCCATACTGAACAGCACGCAAACAAGGTAAAGTAACATTAACATTGATTGGGATATATCTTCTGTTACTATTCCTGAGATATTTCAAACTTTAATGAATGTCCTGTGTTTCTTACTCACACACACACACACACACACACACACACACACACACACACACACACACACACATTATTTTGTGTCAGCGTTTGTCTACTGCACCCCCCCCCCCCCAGTCCTGTGAGAATGATGATGACTGTGCTATGGGCTTTGATCATTTTGGTTTGACTTTTGGTTGCATATATGAGTGATGCTGAAAGTGGATAGGTACAAGACTGACAGTATGCAGGTAGTTTATCTTCTTATACATTTGTTCATGTACCACAGGTTCCACACTTACCTTGACATTACTCCAGTTATGAGGCGTATGCTTTGGAGCTGTCTCTGTCTGATGTTATCCATACACAGAAAATACATGGTTAAGTTACATTTGTGGACATTGGATAACATCACTTTCAGTATTTGTATATACTTAGGTTATGTATATTCATTCACTGGTGAGTTTGTGTGCTATCCTTTGCCTCTTAGTCAAGATAAGGGCATATTGTGCATGCCTACATCTGCCGGCTTCCTCTGCAGCTGCATGGTCTTCCTCAGAATCCTTCCCCTGTATGTGCTGGAGGACCTGTCCCTGGCCCTGATCCAGGAATGTGTGATCCTAGCCTTTGCTGTCCCTGTTGCAGCTGTTTTCTCAAGATGATGTTTTGCACCATGGCACAGACTGGGAGAATTTCTGTACAGATGCCTAAGTTGTACTGCAGGGTACCCCCTGAAGTGTCTAGACAGTGGAACCATAATTCAGCATGCCAAACACATGATCTATGAAGTATCTAGCTTGAGTGCAGGCATTTTTATACCCTTCCTCTGTGGGTGTTTGTTCATTTCTGATGGATGTCATGAGCCACAGTTCCAGTGCATAACCTGTATCACCCAGGAGATACCCTTGTGGAACTTCTCCCCTAACAAACCTTGTGTAATGCTGCAAGGTGTGCCTTATGTGTGAGTCATGATAATGGCCTGGATTGCCTGCACAGACATTGAGGATGATTCCTCAGGTATTACAGACAATCTGGCAGTTGAGAGAGTGGAACCCCTTCCTGTTGATGAATGTCCTTCCCTTTTCACTAGGTGGGGCTCTTATTTCTTTGTGAGTGAAGACTGTGACCCCCAAGACTTCAGGGAATTGTGCTGCACCATAGAATTCCTGCATTCTTCTTACTCTCTCCTCCACTTTGCATGGAAAATAGATGTACTCCCTCCCATGTTGTAGCATAGCATTAAGATATTGGTCAAATATTCTGGAAGCTGAGGCATATGACTCTCCTAGTATATTCCCTGTGCGTCTCTGGAATGTACCAGTAACTAATATCCTTAATGCTGCACATACCTTAGTTTGCACTAGTACAAATTCTCCTCAATTTTCCCTGGGTCTGAGGTACAGGCAGCAGGGATTGCTGATTTCCTGTTGTATTTCCCTATCAACCCTGTATTGCTGTACTACAATATCAGATACGGTAGAAGTCTGTCAGAAGCATCAACAAGGTAAATTTCAGCCTGTTGCACACACCCATGCAAGAGAGCAACAGAAACCCCTTATGCTGCTTTTTTCCAAGTGTGATGATAGCTGTAGTCTATTAATTTTTGGTGTTCATGGCAAAGGGCTACAACATCTCCTCACAGTTACTTTGTAGCTTCCTGAATGGCTCTGCCATCTTGGATTGGTTAATTAGCACATAACTCATCTGCTTAATTTTTCATTAGCGTACTGTGCTGTTTACCTTTGATTGGCAGCTCTACATGATTTGTTGACCTGTTTAAAGAACACAAAATAGTGTACGCTAGTGATACCAGTGTATAAATTAGCTGTTCATGATTCCAGTCCATAAAGAAGATTTAACAAGAATTTAGGAACAGTACCATAGATTTAAGAGAGGAGATGCAAGTAGTGTGCTTTGGAAGCACTGCATTATTTGTGTACCCTTTACTGATTTTATATTTTTTGTTTTGGAATGTGTTCATAAAAATCAAAATAGTGGGTGTTGGGAGGACCTATTAAAATACTGTGTGTAGTGTTTGTATGGCAACTTAGAGTAAATGCTGGCACAGCTGTGTGCCTTAATGAATGTATTTCTATTAATTCTGTGTTAAAATTAAGGACTACAAAATTAATCAGTGTTTCAAAAACTGTAGAAAACATTGATGTTTTATATTTTTATGTTGATTAGGGTATGTAATTTCCCATTTTATATATTAATATTTGTATTTCATTCCTGGTGCGGTGGTTATTTAAACTTGAAATCTGAAGTTGTTTTCATTTCTGATGAAGTTCTTCTTAAATAAGAAATGACAGTGCTCAAATACATTTTAATTTTACAGAGATATAGTTTGGCTACATTGATTTTTTTTTGTTGTTAAATAAATAAAGAAGTAAGTAAATTCACATAAGAATATGATTTACAAAGTAATGCCGTATCACATAACCTCCAGCATTACCAGGCAATGTACCCTGACACCTGGAGTGTTTGACTCATCTCCACTTGCAAGTCAACAAAGCTTGTTTCAATCTCAAATTCTACTTTGAAACAGAAACATAAAGAGAAACATCACTGTACATCTGACAAATGGACTAAAAAGGTAACTTTACGATTCTTATATAATAGTGCCAATGCAACACAAAGCAAGTTCCAAAAACAGGTGGTTCCCTCTCCCTAGTCTCTTCTTTCCATTGATAAAGAAAAACTGGGTGATGTCTCCACAAGTCACTGTATTGATCATGAAATTGCCCACTAGAGCAAGAGATGGCTATAGCACTATTCAGCCCTCTGGCAAGCTGTTGTTATGCAGCCACCTTACAAAGTGGTCTCTCTGGCCCAGACAGCAGTTTCTCCTGCTGCTTCTTCTTCAAAAGGTACAGGAAAATATTGCCCTCCTTCTTACCCCAAGCTACAGCCCTTCCATACGCACTACTCAAAGAGGCCACAACTACTTTATTGGTATGATTCAGGAGAAAATATGGACAAAGAACACAGCAACCTATTGTAGATTCCACAAGATGTGCATTGGGCAGCATAGTGCACACTGATAGTAGAATTATGTTAATATCCTTTAGCATAGCTCAAACAAATATGCATGTGAGAGTAAGGAGCATTAGTGTGGCCAACCCATGTGGTAGTATGGTACTGACCAGCAGTCAGCATACTGGCCAGCTAAGATGTTAGCATGCTGTACAGTAGCAGCAGTGTGACAGAATGAATTAGTAGTGCACTAGAGAAGGGCTAGAGCATGGTCTCCATACATCTTAATGAGATACCAGAGGTCGTGCATTCAGTAGGATGACCCAAATGATATATGATTGGGCCACACAGCTCAGGGTAGGGCTAATAATGCATCATGTTGTAGGTGTAATTCAGAAATATTCTCACTGTCTCACCTCACTTGTATAACAGCTGAACTACAGGACTTATGTCAGCTAAAATAAGGTGCTACATTACAGTGAGCAACTGTACTCTACAGAATTCTGGAACTAAACAGCACTACATTGATGTACAGCCAGGCTGACTTAGTGAGGAGTACAACTGTGCATGATGCAGAGATGTGTACTGATTGTTGGGGTTTGCTACTTTAGTGGAAAGACCTAAGGGTTGGCAGATGCTATTGAGGTGGATGTGATGGTACAGTGTGCAGGGCATAGCAGTCCATATCCTATCTGTAAGAAAACTCATTGCCATGACTGCTGCATAGACTGTGGAACTAGCAGTACAGAGTGAGAGGTGTGGGATTGTATGTTGGCTAGCAGCCACAATGAAGGAAGGGAGGGAGAGAAGGTTAAAGACAGGTTAATGGTACAAGCTGCAGTGGTGTGCAGATGTGGATTGTCTGATATGAGTTCAGTGGGCCAAAGCCTATGTTATAGTGTTGCATGACATACACCTTGCATGTTGCATCAAGTATTCTATACAAAGTGCCACTGCCTAACCTGTATCAATACTATATAATATCCATATATACCACCTGCACAGCTGCAGCATGGCCAATGCCTATTGATAAGGGACATGAGTCTTGTCTGCAAACACATACTGATCAGAGTTACAACCATAGGTGTACATGTATCATTGTGGGACCAAACCATCATTAATGAATGAAAAGGGTCATGCTCACAAAGAAGGTGGTCATACAAGTATTAAGCACTTATGACAAGTTGTTCCTGGATAGGGAGAAAGGTAACAAGCTTTTTGAGATTAGGTGGAGCAGGGCCTGGTGCATGATGTCAGTTCCATGGGTGGTCATAACATGATATCACAGTAAGTGAGATGTAAGGTGACTGATATAATTCTTCATGCACTGAAGAAGGTATGTGTCACCACCAGAGACACAATGGCCATAGTGGGATGATAGCCTCCATAAAGCACCCTCACTGAGGTAGTCTTCTGTTTCCCTGTCCAAAGGTAATGATCATACACTTAAACCAGAGGGAGGCTTAGATGTGGAAGACACTACATGTGTCTGTTGGGGATACATCAAGTTGTTAAGCCCATGAATCAGTACTATAGCACAGTGGCTCACCAATGTCAGTGCTTTGCCAAAAGTAAACATACACATATCTGTTCTCCAATGTTACAGATGCAACAACTATGATCTACTCAACAATGTATATATGTATCTTTTGATTTTATGCTCTCTTGACATGACTGCTGTGTGTGCCATGAGCTGGTGAGGTGCTATCTATATTTTACCATTTCCAAAGTATATTCTGTCTCTTTGCCTTTACATGTACAACTGGTATGTTTGTACCACTTGTAACAGGAATGGACATTTCTAATGTCACTAAATCACTAGTGCCTGACTATAATGGAAACCTTCTCATTGTACAGTTACATAATACAGTTAAACTGTCAGCATTAACAGTGGGGCTCAAGTATCACTCACATCTGCAAATATTCCTATGAAGGGCATTGATATCTGCCTTGCATCCCCTGCGTTTACTGGTTGCATCCCTATCCATGGAATCCTGTCACAGAGCACCAGTAAGCAGCTGCAAACTAGTCCACAGGACATGGTGCTATCACTTCAGTACATGCAAAAAGCACACAGGAGGGGCAAGTTGTGAACTAATGCCTCCTTCTCCTCCAGTCATTCCAAGACCAGGCTGTCACTTTGGGCATCAGTTACTAGATAAGCAGGTCAATTATTCAGGCAAAGACAGATGCCATTCATGCCCTGTCGAAGCTAATCAGTGTGGTGGTAGGCATGTCTAAGGACATATGTGAAAGTTTACAGTATGTGCCTATACCCTGACATGACATAAAGGGACCTGGGACACATACAGTGCTGAAAATGCTGGAGAGCACTCATTTCGATTACCATGATGTATGGGGTCACTGTCCACAATGATCATGCCAGAGGCCAGCTGTATGGGGCAGAATCATGGCAAAGGCCTCCATGGCTGTCCCGTACTATTTCACAGCCTGCTTCACCCATCACAATTTCCAGCTGGATGGTGCACAAACGCATTGTAAATAATAACCTCTGCATTGACACCACCTGACTGTTGGACTGCCAGCCCTTCCAGTTGATATACCAGATGCCTTATGAAGATAGCTTTGTTAGCAGTGTGGGTGCAGTCAATGGCATCAGAAAATAAGGGAAATAATCTATGAACTGAATACCCACATAGTAATTTTTCTGTTCTCTACTGTTTGTGGCAGCCATGTGTGCTACTTCACAAGCATTAGCATCTCTCCAAAGAACTGCTGTAGGATTCATGAAGGCAGGGTTTGTGAAAGTTCTATCTTGTCCATTGTCAGAAGCTGGGAAATTGTACTGGTAAGGATGAGTTAGTGCTTTGCAGACCTTAGTATTTTATGTATCCTGTATGGCTGCATGTGAGGCTGGCCCATGTCTACAAGCTTCTGTACATTATTGCTGTCCACATAGTAGCTGTCCCTGTTGTAGAGGTGATGCTGGGCATTTGTGTGATGTGGTAGGCACTGGCATGCAACATGTTGGTCACAAACTATGAAAACAGCCACTAACAAATACTGTTCACTTAGTACAGACATTACTCCTGGCACCTTAATGCAGAAAATGATCCTGCTTATCAAGAATCCGTGGTGTTCAGAATGTCTGACTGCTATGGCTCTTCATTCTATTTTTATTCATTTTTGGTTTGCAATGCCATGTTTGATGTTGCAGTTTGAATATGTTATGGCAGCCATTTCCATGCTGTTTCTCTTTTGCATTCCATTATTATTTATATACACTACATACCATGCTGTTGGTAGCACAAGTGCACTGCATGTGTCTCTGAACCACTCCCTCTCTGTGTGTTTCTGCTTAACATGACATTTTGCTTAAGACAATGCACTGTTTGCTTCTCAATACTCCCCCCCCCAGTGTAATATTGTAATGCAGTTTTAATCTACATATGCAGATAAGGTATAGCAACTTAGGCTCAGATGCTGCAGTTTCTTGAACAAGTGCCGTTGTAGGAACAGCACAATTATTTGAAGAGTGTTATACAGAGGAAAAAATACAATGCAACAGACATGGATTGGAGAGACAGTAAAGAGGTTTAGATAAATCGGAAGGGCATTTCAGACATGATACCCATTAGCTTCTCTGTAGTACGAGTACCACAATACTGAATAGTCTGTATTGCACAGCTCAAATCAAAGTGCAAAGCTGAGTAATATTGTACCTATGCCAAAATCCATTGTAAACTTTAAATGCAAGCTTACTACCAGCAAATAATTACTCAAAGCACTGTAAATTTCTTTTTTTTTCACAAAGCAAAATTGATAAAACAGTCCTAAACTGAAATAATGGTGGGTCTCACAAGTCTCAGTACCAGACACTTCTCAGGTGTTGAAAGGATCAGATCCGTAGCTGCTTCTAGTCATTTGTCTTTAATGTTGCCAATGCCATGCACCTATTTCTTCGGACAAGGACAAAGAGGTACTATGCAGGAGATGTTTACTAACCCAAAAGCAAGCAACAGGCAAAAGAAAATCTCAGTGCTGGCTAACTACAGGCAACCAGTTGTTCAAAACACTGCAAATTCCTCTGCTCTCTCAAGACAAAAAAATGCTAAAACAGTTCCACATGAAAAATATAGGCAGATAACCCAAGTCTCAAAATTAGCTTAAACAATCTTTCTTCATGTTGGAAAGATTTAACTTCTTAGCAGGACAGTATTATCAGTTTCAATAGCTGTTGGGATTCCTTAAGGAATATTTTTAAGGAGCTGTACATCCATGCAGTATGGCATTTTTTCTCTGTGCTTTATTGTTGTCTGCTCAAGTATGGAATGATGCATTACTGAGCATCTAAAAAGTTGCAATTCGGCTTTCTATACTGCTAGTTCAGTAAAAGTGCAATTTTATGTTTGGATACAGTTGTTTCCTCTTCTTCTTGTGAGTCATTAACTATTTAATAGTAGCATATTCACAACTGCAATACTAAAAAATCTTCCTCACAAGTCAAGGAAATAGTAGTTCCTTTGTGAAAAGTTCCCTATATCCTGCTCTAAAAGGAGGGATCCATAGTAATGGCAGCAAGCAGCACAGGTTGCATCTGAAATTGTGGCACATGATCTGAAGTTGACCTGACCTTTACACTCTATGGCTTATCCATTACGCTTTAATGAAATGTGATATGCTGTGTTATCTGCAGTGTAAACTTTTTCCATACTGTGTTTCTTAAAACTAGCATAAAATGCTTCACGACATAGAGATGGTAATTAAACAAAGTATTCTGTGTCTAACATCCTGGTATCAATGACCAGCCTTTGGTGGACTGCGTCTGGTCTCACTGCTGTCTCATGTCACACTTTGGTGGTCTGCGTCTGGTCTCAGTGCTGTCTCATGTCACACTTTGGTGGTCTGCGTCTGGTCTCACTGCTGTCTCATGTCACACTTTGGTGGTCCGCGTCTGGTCTCAGTGCTGTCTCATGTCACACTTTGGTGGTCTGCGTCTGGTCTCAGTGCTGTCTCATGTCACACTTTGGTGGTCTGCGTCTGGTCTCAGTGCTGTCTCATGTCAAACTGTGGTGGTCTGCTGGCAGGTAGAATTTAGGCATTAGTTTATAAAGTACCTTCAGGCCTACTTTACCCAAACTATATTAGGTAGTGGTTCTGTACTGAGTTCTACCTAGGTCTGTATGTGAAAAAATAGGCAAGACCTCTCCTGTACTTCTGTACACTTAATACCGTTGTAGAAAGTAATAGAGAAGTTAATTATGGAGTGTTAGGCATTTCATAGTGAGTATTTAAAAACTATTTTAGGCTTGGGAATTTACTGCTTACATTAAAACCTGCCAAATTAAAACAATGTTATCTCCTTAGATATGGTACAAAAGAATAGTGAATTCATCATACAAGTTATACCTAGGCTTTGGAACAAATTAGAGACACTAATAAAAGCAACATCAACTTTTTAAAATTGTAATAAGAAACTTGGTTCATGGATCATTCATTTGCTGTCAAATGCATCTGGTTCCTATTGAGACTCCATTGGCAGCTGCCACCAGCCACAAAGTTTAATAAGTAAGTATTCGACAGAAGTAGATTGTTAGACCTTTATTTATGTCTCTGTCATATACACACACACCATATCCTAGTTTAACGTCAGTCACTACGTTTTCTACCTCATATCTCTACAGTCATCAGTTCATTACTGTCTTCTCATTATTGTCAGTGCAGTGTATGCTTGTTCTCCTTATGTCTGTTATGAAACAGGTGAGATGAAGTATTTTTCACTTACCTGTTTTAAGTGATATAGTGAAAGTTTTCAGAATCAATCATCAGCAATTACCAGGGCAACTGTATCTACTACACCTTGTTTGAACTCTAAGAAGGGGAGATCATCACCGTAGTGGTCAAGGATCTCTTCAGTAAGCAGGCAAGCATTAAAATGAGAAGTTTTATTCTCTCACAATATACAGCTACAAATGTTGACTTTCACATTCTGTGGTGTGAAGCTTTCTTGTGACGCATTTTGTTCCTCAGTTGTTTCTAATTATTATCTTTCAAAATTTAAAACACACACTCATAGATTATAGATCGTAGGCTGGTACTAGGCAAGCTGCCCTTGTGGGCCATTCTAAGCCTAACCAATTTCCCTTTAAAGGTAAGAATCAAACCCTGTCCCTTGTAATCAAATCCTGTACCTTAAACAGGGTTTGATATTAAAACATTACAAGACCATCCATGCTGCTTGGTTACTGCAACGTGTTGATTCTGCCACACATGTTTGTATGTGCACACATCAGGTTTTAAGTATCTTTTTGCATAGCTTACCTGCAATATTTATTTACAGTGCCACTGGCTCAGAAGGTAGCACACTTACCTTTGGTTCTGGAAAATCAAAAGGCTGTGGGTTCTATTCTCACAGAGGCTACTTGGATTAATTTCCAATAATGACACTATGATGTAGTGTGAGGTGGGTTCTGCATTCCAGAGTGTGTCGTCCTTCAGATGAGACATTAAACTGAGATCCAATTTTCCTGAGGTGGTGATAGCCCAGGTGGATGTAAAAGATCCTATAGCACTTATTGAAAAACAGAGTAAGAAAAGTTATTCAGTGCTCTGAACAAATTTCCCCTAGAAGTTTTAATACCATCTCGAGTTTCTCCTGAAAAGAGAACACTGACATAGTGGGACTAGTCTGGTCAACAAAGAATTAATAAAAAATAAAATTGTTATTTGCAGTGTAGCCTTTGTTTAATTGTAGAAAGACTGCTGGCAATTCTGCAGGAACTTTTCAAGACCGCAAGGTGAAATTCTGATAAAACAAGTAAATGAACAGAAATGAAGTGGTGTAACAGGAGCATAAAACCTCACTCTGTACAGAAATGAAAGGTAATCTTGTGATTGCAGAAATACACTGAATTGAGACAACTAAAGAATGTTTTTGTACATTAAAAGAGCCTAAAGGCTGAAATACTGTGAAAGATAGTACTTGGCATGATCAATGGGTAGAAATTAATTCTTTAAAGGCAGTGTAAGTACTTTTGCAAAGGGACAGATTACTGAAAATATTTGCATGGACAATTTGTCAGTAAGAATTATAAAGAAGAATTGATTTATAAAAGGAGGCATTTTATAAATGATTATTCCCATCATGTAAGTGATTTTTTTTTGTTCCATAAAAAAAGTGAGTATTGATCATACACAGAAAGAATTTTATGATATACAAATGACTATTGAAAAAAGCATAAGTATTTTGTGAAACAGGGAAGAGATCATTATTGATGATGCACAAAGAAATTAATTCAGAGTGACACTTTAAATAAAGACTTGTATAAAGGCACAACCAATCATTTTGCAAGATAAAGTATAGATACTAATAATAAAAGGAAATGGTCATGTACGTTTGGATAGAAAGATAAGTGTGCTGTAATCTCGGTATGATGCAAAAATATTGAGTGATTAGTAGCATAAAATGCATTTTAAGGAAGGTTTATTGGCAAAAAAAAAATTCAGAGTGCTTTTTGTTATAAAATATCTTCAACGTCTTTCTTTTCACTTCTTTTTCCACTAACCTTTGATTGCCCATCCTCCCACTGGCTCATTTGTTCCTTGCCAGTATCTGTTTTCTTCACATTATTTCCCTACAGTAATATGTGACATCTCTTCCACATTGGATATATTGTATATAGTTATTTTCTGCACTCTTGCCTTACTTTTGCTATCTTTTTTCACTGTTCCTGTATCCATTCACTATTTAGCCCATTTCTTCTTCTCTCCTTACTCTAACCATCCTTTCCTCTTGCCCCTTCCATGTGCACTTTATCATTAATGTTACTGATGCATTGCTATCTACTCACATTTTGTTTGTCATCATAATACCGTCTGTTAACTTGCTTATCTACTGTTATGGGGCTGAGACTGAAATTTATGCACAGACCCAGTTGGAGCAGTGTTCTACCCTTGTTACCAAATTGAATGAATGAATAAAAAATAAAGTGGGAGGGTGAAGTGAGAGTCAGTGCTCATGACTTTCATCCAGTTTGTTAGAAGAAGTTTTGTTTGTTCTTAACCTCATCTTAATGGTTAAAAGTACCATGCAATGCCTGCTATGCTGAGCCACTGTTGCTGCATGCTGCCGCACACCCACAATACTGAGCTGGAGTAAGGTGTGCTCCTTGGCTGACTAACACTTCTTAGAGTTCCCATTGCAGGAGCTACACTTTGAGGTGTTGTAATAGATGACACTATTGTGGCAGTACTCAGCCAAACCCTCCTCTCAAAATAGCTACAACATTTAAAAAAAAAAAAAAAAAAAGCCTAAAAAAACTGACATTTTACTGACAGACAGTTACTATACTAAAACATACTTTTTCTTGTTTAAGACACTGACTGAATTATTATGACTCAAACCTCAAAAGTAAAAAAACATACATTTTCTTTATCGTTTTTTATTTACCTGCTGGTGCTGGAGGAGGTGCAGGAGGAGCTGGGGGAAGAAGCAGCAGCTGCAGCACAAATGATTTTTTTTCATGATGATGAGATGATGACCGACTTTCTTGGACCAGGATTAATTATTTTAAATTTACGCCATCGCACCGCACAGCTCCGGAGTCCAAGAAGTCCGGTCGTACTTGACAAGTTTGCCAACTTCCCCAAACCCCAAGTCAACCAACTAGCAAGTGCCACTGTGCCAGATATGGCAATTACAAACAATGATTGAAAAAAAGTACTTATTTTAAATTAAAAAAAAAAAAAAAAAAACACTGTCTGCTTCAACTGCTTCTCGTCTCAAGTCGGACTGTGTTCTCAGCTGCTCTGCGTGCCTGTTTCAAATCTTAAAATGCTTGCTCAGCTCAATGCTCACATGCTCAGTCCTTGTCTCACTCTCTGTCTGTCCTGGGCCAGCCCGCCCTCTGTCTTTATTCCCTATAGCAGCAGGTTACAGCATGCGAGACGTGTGATGAGTGCTGCTGCTGCTAAAATGTGAATAAATAACAAACAAGCCTGGTGGTATGGTGTTCCCATAAAGTCAAGACTACCTGCTCCCAATTCCTATCCTCCTCCGTAACTAAAGTAAACTATTTACATACCTTATGTCTCATTGGCTTTATTTAAGTTTATTAAAGGATTAGGGACTTTTCATTTCTGTCTCGTCTGTAGTACAAATTACAACATAATTAGTGACAGTGTGTTCAGTTTTCATTTGGCAATCGGCAGAGTTGGCAAAATTGGCATCTAGGCTAGATCTAGCCTGTATTACTATTATTTATTTATCTCTGTAGTGTAGGCTAGGATGAGGGGAGCTGAATGAAATTTTGTGGCTAAACTAAAAAGTATGGAAAAGTTTATTTGTCTTCACAAGTTCACATCAGAATGATTAATGGCAGTTCACCCAGTAAGCGCTGCTGAGCTGGGCTGGATGAAAAATGAATGCATTTATTTGGAAAGGAATGGGTCACGGGAGTGGGATGGGACTCGGGAGTTTTTCTCTTCTGTTGCATTTGATTTCTCTTGTACGTGGCCTGCTGCAGCAGGTGTATGTTGTGTTGTGATTGTGCGTACAGTAAGTGATGTGTCATCATGCATACTGTTCTTGTAACTTACTACTACTTTTGTTTGTTGTAGCTGAGGTGACAGTCAACTGTCTCAGACTCAGACACACACACAACACAAAGTGTTTGGTTTGACTTCGATCGTAACTGAATTGGGCTGACACTGACAGTGCTGAGCTGACTGTTGAACCTGTCCCTACCGCATTCTGCAACTGTCTCTTCCTACATTAAGTTAAATGAACTAAAAAGACACAGGAAAGAAAACTCACTAGACTAGAGCATCCCTGCCACCTCAGCCAAAATCTGACAGGTTGGCAGGCTGCTCACGCAGCTGACATCACTGAGCGATGACAGTCTAAAAAAAAGACGGAAAAAATTTTTTAAAAAGCCCAGAATCGTGGCACCCCATTTATTTGGACCTCAAAAGCGGTAAAAACCAAGAAATTCAGTACGGTTGAGAGGCATGAGTACACAGAGTGCACTGATTATACTTTGATATCATGAAAAATCACAGTTTATCTACCTTTCAAAGCTGTCATACTTTAGTGTAATGCTTGATCTCACATGCCTGGAACTACTGAACAGCTGTAAAAACTTACACACTTCATGACACAAACTGAAACCCAAAAGTCTGGAAGAGTAACTTGACTTACAGCTTTTAAAGCTAATTGTCCTTCAGAAGTACACTTTGTTCCTGCAGTACTATGTGCATTGCGGGTTTAAAAGCTGTAAACACTTCACACTCCTATTTTTTTCTCTGTAACTCTTAGCACATCAGAGAATCTAATGCACAAGGTACTGTAAATAATTATGATCAGGTGTCATCATAAACCACTAGTTATTCGTTCTCAAAATACGTCAAAGATTCACCACACAAATTTTGTTTTTGAGGTGAATTTATTGAAATGCATTTTTGAACAGTTAGTATGTAGGTTTTGATTAGAGATAATCATGATGCATACTGTCCAACATCTGCTAACCTGGATAAGAGGTCTTTTTTACATTAATAGCAGGAAAATGCATTTGAAAAAGACAAACCTGCTATAACTTTGTATGTAACTGGAAGTGAAAGAATCTTCTAAGAAGTTTTTAACTTAATACATACAAGAGATTGTATGCTAGTCAAGAAAAGTTGGCTTTATTTAGATTATATCATTTTGTACCTGATAAAACCAGGAAAGGACATTTCAGTGATGTGGAACATTTTGAGATACAAAATTAACAAAGATAAAATAAAGGCAATAGCTGTAAATGATGTGCCCACACACACATTGGTTCAGCAATGCCCATATTTATAGGGACATGATAAAATGAAGTACTTAGGAGTACGGGTTATACAGGATTATGTTATGGCAACTAAGGATATGTGGGAAGAGACTTAAAAAATAATACAAAAACTAAGACACTGGAAGCTATTTTTATGGATATGGATAGCAAGATCCAAGCAGTAAATATGTTTTTAGTCTCTTTAATTATACACACAGGTCAGATATATTTTTATCAACCAGGGGAGAAGTGGTGGATAGCAATCAATAAAGAGCTGAATAATTTTATTTGGGAGTGGAAGAGGGCAAGAGTCAATGGGATAAGCTGATCCTCCAATAGAACAAGGTGGTGTGGGATTACCTGATTTGAAGGGATATTTCAGAGCTACACAGTTAACTGTCCTATACATAAAACAAGCTGAAAACTATAATTCAAAGTTGAAATGGATGATAATGAAACAGGGGGAAGGGGAGCTGAAGAAATAAGGGGAGACTGGGATTTTGGATGCAGATCCTTAAGGAGAATAACAGTAGCCATGCAGAATATTATATCCCTAAAGTAAACCACCCAGGAACCAGATGTACACCAATAAGATAACAAAGAGAACAGAGTCCAAGCTGAAAATGGAATTTATTGCAAGAGGAAAACAAAAAACAATGATTTACCTAGGTTTCGTCCTAAAACACGGACTTCTTCAGAATACTAAAGCCTGCAAAGAGCCACACATTATATAAGAAAATTACTCACATATCAAATTAATTAATAAATCAAGAAATTAACCAACACTCAATTAGATATAGTTTCTGGAGAGAATTCCTAATAAAAACATGAGAAATAACATACTGTACATAAAAATTCTTCCTAAGAACAAACAGTGAAAATAACACCCAAAACCATGTTAAATATGTTTAATTATATTAAAATATAAATATTAAAATACTAAAATGTAAAAATGCCTTAGGTGTTAACTGAGTATAAATATGCATGTAATTGAATATGTTCACCTTTTACCCATAATATGTTTAAGCTTAAGCACGGGCTTAACAGTACAGTAATCATTAAGACCAGGGTAATTTTGTGCGTCCAATCTTATTTGCCATTTTAGTTCACATAAATCCAAATTTAAATCTAAAATCATGCCTGTTGGTCACTTTTAATATGTTGAAGAACACAAACTTTAAAAACATGTCCAGTGTGACCAACAATGTGTCTAGCTAAAGCATTGGTAGGCTTAAGGTGTTTAATGTCTAAAAGATGTTGCCTAACTCTCTCCCTAAAATGCCTGCACGTTTTGCCCACATAAAATGCCATACAATCTTGGCATTTAGCGAGGTAAACAACATTCTTAGTATAACAATCAAAATGTCCCTTAATAAAAATATGGTACTTATTAACGACTAAATTATTACCTGTCGGTAAATATGAGAACATGTGGAACACCTACCACATTTAAAATTTCTAAAGACCCTGTTATTAGATGCACCATTAGAAAGGGGACATCTTTCAAAAATATCTTTAAATGATTAATCCTTCCTATAAATAAATGTAGGTATGTTACCAAATTTGGATCCAACATTTTTATCCAATTGTAGGATGCCCCAATTCTTTCTAACCATCCATGTAATCCAATCAGAATCCCCATTATAAGTGGAAATAAACATTAATTGTGAATTATCCAAATGATGTGGTGTGGGGGGCACTGCAAAAGATTTGAGGGCACTGTCAGAATTAAGGATAGATTTGTAAAAGCCACTATCTCTTTTACTTTTAATCTCGTTAAACAATTCTAAACATAAATTCTCCGGATAACCTCTATTCAGAAATAAGGTAATCATAAAATTTAATTCATCCACAAAATCTTTTTTATCGCTAACCATCCTGGCCGCTCTAACCATTTGCCCTTTAACAATGGCCCTTTTCTGATGGTTAGGATGCCAGCTATTATACTGGAGATATGAATTTGAAAAAGTAGATTTCCTGTAAATGTTGGATTTAATTTTACCATGTGCCCTATCAATAGTTAATCTAATGTCCAAATACGTAATAGTATCTGAATTATATTCATGCGTGAACTTTAGAAACCAAACTGTACTGTTAATATATTCAATAAATGCATCCAAGATGACCAATTCACCTTCCCAAATAATAAAAATATCATCCAAATATCGTGTATATGTTTTAATATACTTACTAAATTCACTAATGAATAAATAATGTTCCTCCCAATATGCCATAATGTAATTGGCATATATAGGGGCGCATGCAGCCCCCATAGCCACTCCAGTGCACTGCCTAAAATAATGCCCTTCAAAAAATAGGAAATTATTATACAAAACTACTTCCATTAATTTAACAAAAACGTTAATTTGGTCCTGCTCAAATATGCCTGTTGTTGCCAACTGGTGTTCTAACCAAGTTAGTCCAGTGTCATGTGGAATGACCGAAAATAAATTACAAACATCAATGGTAAGAAAGGTAATGTTGTCACTAAATTTAAAAGCCTTCACCCTCTCTAAAAAATTCCAAGAATCCTTGGTAATATATGAAAATCTACTCAGACCAATTTTCATGTGATAATCCAAAAATTGGCTAATGAAACAAGTTTTACTTCTCTTGCCGTCTACAATAGGTCTGAATTGAACATTATCCAACCCTTTATGAATTTTGGGTATACCAAAGATGCCACTAACCACTGGATGTGGATTACTCATAAATTCATACTCACGTTCGGTCAATTCACCCTGAAACAACATGTCTTCTAACAAAAGATCCAGTTTCCAATAGGCAATATTAATTTCATTGATACTGGTTTCTACATAATTATCCTCCATAAGCATCGACATCATAATGCTAACATAATCATTATTGCCCACTACAACCACCCCATTGCCTTTATCAGGCTTCATTATACGTATGTTGTCCATCAGAGCTAAGGTATCCATCAATGAATACTCTTCATCTGTCATATTTCAGAAGGCATTTGCAAAGGATTCAGCAGTGTGGGTTGTGGTTTCCACTGGCCCAGGGGCCTTGAAGGATACCACTTCAGTCTTAAGAAGTGTGAAGTTGGCTTTTGAGAAGTTCTTCACTGTGGTCTTTTGTGCAGGGGGTGGGGGTGGGATGTGGATTTCCAGTGAGATTAATTTATGGTCTGATCTTACCAAAGAGGGATATACTTCCGGTGTGGAGCATTTTGTCCCCATGTTTGTGATGATCAGGTCTAGTATATTGTCTCCTCTTGTGGGAATGGTGACCAGTTGTTCCATTGCATTTGAGTTTATGAATTCTAGGAACCTTTGGGCTAGGGTGTTGGGGCTTGAGTAATGTTCCCAGTCTATGTTTGGGTAGTTGACGTCTCCCAATATGATGGTATTTGGAGAGACATTCATACTCTCCAGTGTCTTCAGGAAGGCTGTGTGGGGTTCCTGAGTTTGAGAGGGTGGTCTGTAGCATGCTACAAACTGTAAGGCAGTTTTGCCTATGGTTAGTTGCACCTGGATGGTCTCCGATGCTTCGTGCGTTGCCACTAACCTGGAGGTGTGGGCATCTTTGATGAATAAGGATACCCCCCTCCTTTTGTGGTTTGGTCCAAGTTTTGGGGCTGGAAAGCATGATACGAGGTAAAACCTGATAGTGCTGGGGTGGTCTCAGGAGCCTTGAACCAGGTTTCAGTTACTGCACAGACATCTATGTTCTCCATACTGAGGAGGGCTTAAAGGGCGTGCATCTTGAGGTTTAGACTTCTGGCATTGAGCAGCATTACCCTTAGTTTTTTTCCATTTGTGTTTTCTAGGGAGGTAGGTTTGTCCTTTGAGCCTTGCCTAAAAAAGGCACTATGGGGGTGGCAAGAGCCTTGGCCAATATCCGGAAGCCCAGGGGTGACAGGTGCAAGCCGTCCCTTGCGAAGCAGCGTGGCTTGTCAAGCATGTCATCCCAAGCAGACAGACACTGGATCCCCTTAGAATGACACCAGTGATTAAGCCAATTGTTAAAACTGATCATTTTGTCTTTGTACTGTGGCATCATTCTTGGTGAGGGTAAGATGCTGCTCTCACAGTCTTTTCAGGCATGCTGTGCTGTGTAGGATGCTTGTATAACAAAAAACATTTACAGTACATGCTTATAAGAGACTCGTATGTATAATTAGTGTGACCAGTCCCCATGACTGGTCACATTAATCACGTATATGAGCCTCATAAGCAGGCACTGTAAACCTTTTTTGTTATACAAAAGAATGCTTTTCATATTATATGTTAAGAGATAATGAGCCCCATAAAAGTAGGCACAGCCTCTCATGTTACATGTGATAGACTGCAGAAAGTTCTGCAATAAAGCTTTCATACTTGGATCCAAGGAATATGAACCGCACTGATATAGACACAGCCTCTCATGTTACATGTGATAGACTGCAGAAAGTTCTGCAATAAAGCTTTCATACTTGGATCCAAGGAATATGAACCGCACTGATATAGACACAGCCTCTCATGTTACATGTGATAGACTGCAGAAAGTTCTGCAATAAAGCTTTCATACTTGGATCCAAGGAATATGAACCGCACTGATATAGACACAGCCTCTCATGTTACATGTGATAGACTGTAGAAAGTTCTGCAATAAAGCTTTCATACTTGGATCCAAGGAATATGAACCGCACTGATATAGACACAGCCTCTCATGTTACATGTGATAGACTGCAGAAAGTTCTGCAATAAAGCTTTCATACTTGGATCCAAGGAATATGAACCGCACTGATATAGACACAGCCTCTCATGTTACATGTGATAGACTGCAGAAAGTTCTGCAATAAAGCTTTCATACTTGGATCCAAGGAATATGAACCGCATTGATATAGACACAGCCTCTCATGTTACATGTGATAGACTTCAGAAAGTTCTGCAATAAAGCTTTCATACCTGGATCCAAGGTATATGAACCGCACTGATATAGACACAGCCTCTCATTTTATACTCGTTATAAAACAGACTAATAAAGTCTGGTGATAGCCTCCTAAAAGCAGGCATTTTCAATTGTCAAGGTGTAAACCACTCTATTAGATGGACCTGATGAAGCTCAAGTAAAAGTGTTTTATTAAATATAGTTCTATAGATGGCGCTATAATGTGTTGTCATGTTTTGTTGGTTAGAAGTTAAAAATAAAAATAAAACCTTTTAACTAAGAATGAGGGTCTATAGGCTGCTAAGCTGGCAAACCCTAATGGGTCTTTCAGGAATATTTAAGTAAGGGACTAACCTCTTCCTTTGGGATTAGCTCCTTGTTTTTCCATCTCCTAGATTTTCCTCCAATCAGCTCTGATGGACCCTCCCACCATTGTTTGTTACTGCCTTTAAATAACTGACCTGTTGAATGTAATGTATTAGAACAAGAATACTCGTCCATCTACCTACTTAACTGAATAAACTACTGTAAATGTCAACAAGGTGTCTTTATTCTTCCCAATGGGAGGGTATCAGAGAGAGAGTCTCACAGATCTGCTAGCTAAAGTGATTTTGTCTGGAGTAATCCTTTATACTCTGTTTCTTGTTAGTCCTTTCACCCTCTGGGTCACAGGTGCGATACTAGACCTCACTCAAGCCCTCTGGATAACCTTTGTCATCTCTGTGTTTTGGGTTATCACCTATATTTGATATTTCTCTTGTTTCTGTAAACATATTAGGGGATGTAGAAGCTTTTAATTCTGTTATCAAGCCTTTAATAGTTGAATTCTGTAGTTGTACATGTCCTTTTAAAATCTTTTCATATTTAGTTGAATGTGCCTGAATAGAGGGGAAAGAATCTACAATGGATTGAAAATGCACTGCAGTCCATGGGCGTACTACCATTATGGTAGGTTTAGCCTTGTTATCTCTAACTGCTCCTGGATTTGGTCCTTCTCACAGTGGATGCACTTGTGTAGGAGGTATATCAGAATCAGTGGAAAAATTATGATCCGTTTCTTTTTTATATTTTGTTTGGTAGGTGGTATCCATTGATAGTCCTCCTCATCTGTGACAAACTGAAGCTGGAAAATGAATTGCTTAAAATATTTTTTTCAGAATGTTAGCTTTAGGTGGAGAATTTTTATTAGCAAATCTTTTTAGTTTTCCCACATACCTAACACTAGTTATGTATTTATGTTTGCGATACATTTGTTTCCCTTTATTAGCTGTCCACATTACCATTTGACCTGATGGTGTTATAGTGGATACTGAGTGTCACTGTTGACAGAATCTAGTGTTGCAAACCAACCCAGAGGGATAGTTAGAAGTGCTGGAAATAACATGGGTTATATCTGTGGAAGTGCTAGTCGTTCTGCCACATTTACCTCCACCCACTCTCTCAGAGAAGGATAATTATCAGCTTCTTGACGCACAGGAGGGTCATAAGGTGGAGGAGGTTCAGAAGACAACAGAGGCCAGTCATCATCTGTTGATTCTGACTGTGTAACTGATAACTTTTCTACTTGTCTTAATGGATACATACCATGGAAATAGGACTTTTTATCTGTACATTTTTGTAACAAGTTTATTGTTCTACTAGCTGACTGCAGTTGTGACTTTAATCTAGCTGAGTTATATTTTAGACTTCTAACTCCATTTCCTTATTTTTAGCTTCTTCTTCTTGCCAGTCGTTAAAAGCTGACCAACAGGAGGCTGTTATCCTCTTACCTTTTTGTTTCAGATTATTTTTTTTAGATTTTCTAAAATTTTCTTATTAACAGTACCCTTTTCTTGAAACTGTAAAGCGCTGTTATATTTAGTGAGCTCAGACCATTTTACCAAATAACTACAGCTGTCTCTTATATATTTATTGAACATATACATGCCTGGAGTCCCTTACTCTGGCTCTTTTAAACCACTTGTACTGGTGCCCATTATAAAACCCACTCTTATGACAAATGGATAGACATGCAACTATAATTATAAATTCACTCACATTCTTAATGAATGAATCCTCACTATTCCGTTTATTTATATTTAATTAAAAATTCATTCTCGCACCTGAGAAGAATACTCTTTAATTCCGACAAGAATACAATGTCCTTGTATTTTATTGATTAAACTGCATTAGAACACAGTGAAATAAACTTTATGCTGTTAATGTAGTTGATAGCATATGCATATAGTTTCGCAGACGAATACAGTTTACCCACTCACAATTAAATCTATTGGAGCAGTTATTAGTAATGTTTACCTGTACAGACCTTAAAAATCTGCTGATAGTAAAGAAATAAATAATGTATTGCTACACCACAAATGTGCCTGACAGAAAACCTGTCAAAATGAGTCCAGTGGCAATCTCTAATGCAGCAATGCACAAAAAGGCTTGTAAAATCAGGTCACACCATTAAATTGTTAAGGGTACCAAATAGCTTTCACATGACACAGTTCAGAAAAGAAAAACAATCTCCTTTATTGCAAAGAAGGTTATGTACATGGGACACAAGGAAATCAAGATCCTGCTTCCTCTAACAATTGAATCATACATTTGTTATATCTATAATGAATTTAAAATAACATTGTTGTATCAATATTAAGACAACCTTTGACCAATTAAAAATGAACACTACATCATTAATTCTGCTAAGATCTCCTGTCTCTGTGTTTATGACTTTCCATGTTAGGCGGTAGTTCCAAATTCCATAACACAACTTTCTACAAAGAAAGTACAGTTGTGTAAGCTGAACCTACCATGACAGTCGATGTTAGAATGATCACTGCTGCAGTAGCATTAGCTGTATGGGTTTTATTCTCCCAAGGGTATAGCAGCTAGCCAGAGTCCAAAATTCAGGACACCTTAAATGCCCCCAAACTTTCAAGTAACTTGAGCTGGGCTGACTAAAAGACAAGGTTGGGCACAAAGTCCTTCAGAGCTTTCCTGCCAGCAGAGAGAGTCTCAGCCCTGAAAGGACAATGCTAGGCACAACAAAAAATAAATGTCCACATTCTGGCATAAAAAAACACATCAAAAACAAGAGGGAATGGAAAGACGCAGTGGCTACTGCAGATGTGATTAGTCAACCACCTACTGCTATGCTAAGTTTAACTTATACAGAGAGACCATGTTCATCATATTGATCACTGCTACAGTAGACTTAGCTATATGCGTAGATTACCTTAGCTGACTACATTGGGAAGTGGAGCAGAAGAGTCCAGGAATCCATCAAGAATGGTCCTAGCAAAGCTTGATCTGGACCCAGAGAAGGAATCATTCTTTTAGCACTTTGTAACAGTATGCACAGAGAACCAAGTAACATCTTCTACAGTACTTCTAGAAGCTAACCATTTCCAAATCACCATATATGAAGTCAAGGCCCTGGTAGAGTGAGCTTTGACCCTGCCTTGAATAGTTTTGTTATGGTGAATATAACAAACGGTAATAGCCTTAGACAACAGTGTGGAAACAGGCTGTTTTGACATAGGTTGTCACTTCTTACCTTCAGAAGAAATGAACAATTGATGTGAAGATCGTAAAGATTTAGTTGTGCCAAGACAGTACCTGAGTTGTCTTTGGACATCCAAGGTATCGAGTATCCTTCTCCGTAATTTTTAGGTTCAGGAAAAAAAATGGGGCGATGCATAATTTGACATAAATAATTTTGGATACATTAGGCATAAAAGGATTAGATGTTCATCGTGTTACACTGCTGCAGTCATTACACTTGGGTTATCCTGCCATCAGGCGGTTCCCCAGTCAGCCTGAGTTCCAAAGTCTTGGTCCGGCGTTGGTTGCTGTCGCCTCCTCCCTGACGTCAGTGCAACAGGGGTATATAAGATGCAGCCGATGCCATTTTCTTCAGTCTTTCTTGCCGCGCAGTGCCCAAAGCAAAAGCAGTTCGCAAGTGCCGGTCAGCCATCTCCTGAGATTTTCATTCCGAATCCAGAACCGAAGTCTTCTACAAAGCTAAGTACCCCATTGGGGAAACTTTTTCTTGCCTCAGACCGATGTCAGTAAAAGTTAATAACTGTATTTCTTGTGGGAAGCAAATACCTCATAAGGATTTCCATTCTTATTGTATCCCATGCCTAGGTCCTGACCACGACATCACTGGTTGTCGGTTTTGTGCTAGGTTTAACAAGCGCACTATTAAATGTCAGTTTGATTTTGCCCGACATTATTTTGGTAGAAAATTCAATTATACCATGCCGTCGGAACTTCCGACGACCGGAATACACAAAAAGCGCAAAGACAAGGCTAGGCATCCGAGGCCCAAAACTGTCGACGAAGCCTCTTCTAGGCCAGTCCCCGGTTCTCCGGTTTTCAGCGAGGTGCCTTCGCAGCCCCTGACGACCGCTTCTGTAGAACCTCAAGCTGCCTCTGACTTCCACGTGGAGATGGCTGGGCCTTCAGATGCACAAGTTCTTCAGCCTACCGAGACTAACCTTTCAGAGGGATCCAGAGTAGCTGAGCAACCCACAGTTACAGAGGGTGTCTTCAGACCTATTCAGTTAAGCATTAAACCCTCAGCTAAGTCTAAGCCTTCTTTAAAGTCAAAGAAACAAATACAGCATTCTCCAGGACAGGCCTCCATGCCTAAGAAACAAATGCTCAAAATGGCCGAAGACCTAATCACTCTGATCAGGGGGTCCCATCCCCCTCCTGATAAAAGGCCTAGACAGGATGCAGACTATGACTCATCCGACCAGGTGTCCATCTCTTCTGATTCATCCTCAGACCTAGGATACTCTTTGCCCCCTTATGAGGATTCTGATGCTGAGGAATCAATTCCATCAGCCTCACCACCTGAGGACTACTCCTTTGGGGAAACCCTACATACATTTCCACTGGGAAGGCCAGGATTATTCAGAATCCAAGAAAAGGCTCAGAGACTCAGAGACTTCCTTTTATTACCTCAACACAGACCCCTTGCTATTCTGCCAGTGTTAGATATTGTGGATGATGTGTATACTGAATCCAGCATAAATCCTGATTCCTTACCTCCAGCCCCTGTTAAACCTGACAGATACTACAGAGTCCCTGACTCACATAAATTTCTGTATAAAAGCCCTGTAGCTGACCCTGAAACTATTTCTCAGGGACCCAGAGGAGTTAAGGCCTCATCAGCCAAGAATCCAGTTCCCTCTGACAGAGATTCCAGAGCATTAGACAGATGGGAAAAGAAAGTATATACGTCTGCAACTTTAGCAATGAGAGCCTTAATTTGCCAGTTTCACATGCTAAAATATCAGCAATTTTTACTGTCTCAGTTAAAACAAAAAAAAAAATGCTTCCAGAATCACATCCTCCTAATTTTAAAGAAATGCAGGATTTATTGCATGCAGCTGAACAAGTGGGAAAGCATACTTTGCAATGTGGTTTTGATTCTCTAGAGGCCTTCTGCAGAGCAGCAATTACAGGCTCTGTCATTAGAAGACATGCTTGTTTAAAAGAACATAGGTCACCTGATCATGTTAAAGCAAAATTATTGGATGCACCTTTGCAGCAGGATGTGTTATTTGGAGTTAAGGCAGAAGAGGTATTAAAGAAAATGGAGGATAAGGCAAAATCTATGCAAACAGTGAAGGATTTCTTACAGGTTCAGTCTCCTAGATTTAGCAGAAACTAGCCAATTAAGAATTGGTCCTTTCCAATTACAGACAGACTTCAAAGGGGAAGATACAGACGTCCAAGAGGTAGAGGTCAAACAAAAGGTACTTACAGACCTCGACAATGGGTTGCATCAGGCCAGAAAGAAGGGGAAGACAGGCCCCAACCATATAAAAAACAGCTCCAATGACGTCCTACTACAGCTGCCAAACAAATCCTTCTTTGCAGCACCCTTGGGAGGAAAACTGGCACTCTTCTACCACAATTGGCAAATGATCACCAAAGACAAATGGGTTCTCAACATTGTATTTCAAGGTTACAGATTCCACTTTCACACTCTGCCAAGGTTAAAAGGAATGTCAAACCTGCCACCAAATCAATGGGCAGAGGCTCAAAAACAAATTACAGCACTCATGGATATGAGAGCTATTCAAAAGGTACCATCACAGGAGCAAGGACAAGGATTTTACTCAAGACTCTTTCTGGTACCCAGAAAGGACAAAGCCTGGAGACCCATTCTGGATCTTTCATCTATAAACACTTACCTGGATGTTCCGAAATTCAAAATGTTGACATTACAGCAGCTTCTTCCCGTGCTGGGGAAGAAAGCTTGGCTCGTGACTTTGGACCTCAAAGAGGCATACCTGCATGTCCCTATCAGACAAAACTGCAGAAGATACTTCAGATTCATAGCGGGTTCAATGCACTACCAATTCTCTGCACTGCCCTTTGGCTTATCTCCTGCGCCCAGGGTCTTCACAAAGTGCCAGGCACCAGTAATTGCATTTTGCAGACAGAAAGGAATTCAAATTTATTCGTACCTGGATGACTGCCTGATTCAAGCAGAGAGCAAGGACATTCTTCTAAAACATCTGGCGTTTGTAAAAAAGTTATTAAGTTGCCTGGGGTACACAGTAAACGAAAAGAAATCAAAACTAGTGCCCTCACAAGAGATTATATTCCTGGGTGCCAGCTTGAACACAATGGCCCAGATGGCTTATCTCACACCAGACAAACAAGAACAACTGACTCAATACTTTTAATTGATGGCAACGAAGACCCAACTCCCTGCAAGAAAAATTCTGCAGGCCTTGGGTTACATGGCATCTTGCATACTACTAATTCCATATGCCAGACTGCATATGAGGAAACTACAATGGTACCTAAAGAATGTATGGTCTCAACACTGTCAAAGTTTGGAAACAGTTATACCACTAATCCCTTGCCTTCAACAGGAGTTTCAATGGTGGGCTCAAGCTTGTCACCTCAACAAGGGACAGCCTTTTACACAACCCACAACCAGGCAAATACTGACAACAGATGCATCGGATTACGCCTGGGGAGCACACATGGCAGGCAAATGTATTCAGGGCATGTGGCCTGCAGAACAAAGGCATCTTCACATCAATCAAAAAGAGATGCTAGCTGTACAAAATGCGCTTATAGCTTTCAAGGACCTGCTGCAAACAGGACAACTACTACTAAAGACAGACAACACCACACTTATGTGATACATAAACAAGAAAGGGGGCACTCACTCCTACCCCCTATGCAGACAAGCTATGACCTTGAGGAACACAGCTATAAACCTTCAAGTTCATCTGCAAGCACAATTCCTGCCAGGAGACAAAAACACACTGGCAGACAACTTAAGCAGAAACATCATGGATCCCCACGAATGGGAGTTGAATCCACAAATATTCAGAATGATAACACAGAAATAGTGGAGCCCGGACATAGATCTGTTTGCATCCCCAATAAACTGCCAGCTACAAAAAATCTGCAGAAGGAGTTACCATGCACAAGCATGGAAAGTGGATGCCCTCTCATTCAGCTGGGAGAACCTACAAGTATACACTTTCCCACTACTACCTCTCCTGCCAAAGGTACTCATAAAAGCCAGGCAGGAAGAGCCAAAGATGATCCTGATTGCACCAAACTGGCCACGCCAGCACTGGTACCCAATCTTATGGAGCTTAGCACAAGAACCACCCTGGATTTTGCCTCAAATCCCACATCTGCTGACTCAGCACAACAAACAAATACTGCACAGCCAGCTAAAGACCTTAAACCTAGCTGCATGGAAGATTCCTTAGTCAAGCAAGCAATGCCTCTCTCCAAAGCTGTTATGGATGTCATTCTAGAGGCCAGAAGGCCTAGTACCAGGAAAGCCTATTCGGATAAATGGAAGAGATTCTGTGCCTGGAACCAAGCTCACAGCCTTGATCCTCTTATCCCAAACATTCCTCAGATACTACAATACTTAACTGAGATGCTGGACAAAGGACTCTCCTTCTCATTCATCAAGATCCACGCCTCTGCCATCTCTGCTCATTACAACACGGATCCACCAATTTTCTCTAATCCTCTGTTAAAACAGTACCTCAGAGGGGCAAAAAACATAAGACCGTTCCGTAGAGCACCTACTCCAACTTGGGATCTCAACTTTGTTTTGGAGAAGCTAACTTTACCTCCTTTTGAGCCAGCCAACACAGCAGAATTAAAATATATCTCGTGGAAAACTGCTCTGTTCCTGGCAATAACATCAGCATGAAGAGTTTCAGAATTACAGGCACTAATGGCAGTGGAACCTTTCCTCATTTTCCACCAGGACAGGGTGTCTTTAAGAACTAACCCTACTTTTATGCCAAAGGTGGTATCCAGTGTGGCTCTAAACCAAACTATTCACCTGCCAACTTTTTATCCTAAACCACAGAATAAAGGGGAGAGACTACTGCACTCTTTGGACATTCACAGGCAGTTACACTTCTACTTGGTCAAAACCAAAGCTTTCAGAAAATCTGAGCAATTATTGGTAGCATATGCTGCAGGAGCACAGGGAAAAGCCATTTCAAAACAGACTATTTCAAAATGGATAGGACATTGTATAAGTTTCTGCTACACATACCATGGAAAACCTGTTCCTAGCAGCATTAGATCTCACTCCACCAGGGCAACAGCCACTTCAACTGCCTACCTCAGGGGAGTACCTACTAAGGATATTTTGGAAGCAGCAACTTGGAATTCTGTACATACCTTCACCAAGCATTACCATTTGCCTCTATACTCTAAATCCAGAGCTGGCTTCGCCACTGCAGTGCTGCAGGGCCTTATAGCCACCCCTAATGCCTTATAGAACCAGCCACCCTTCCTCAGCTTTGGGATTCAACCCAAGTGTAATGACTGCAGCAGTGTAACATGATGAACATAGTACAGTTTTGTACCTACCATAAATGTAGATGTTCGAGTGTATACACTGCTGCAGTCCAGGTTACCCTCCCTCCTTCCTCTCTTACTGTCTGGTACGTACCTATGTCTTCTACCCTTACTACCTATGGGGAGTATTTGCTGGTAGCTGTAAGTTGTTTTTTGCTTTTCTTATGTATGTTTTATTAGCAATTGGAATTGCCTACCTATTTAGGGGCACCTGACATCTGGGGCAAGAAAAACTGAAGAAAATGGTGTCGGCTGCATCTTATATACTCCTGTCGCACTGACATCAGGGAGGAGGCGACAGCAACCGACTCCGGACCAAGACTTTGGAATTCAGGCCAACTGGGGAACCGCCTGACGGCAGGATAACCCAAGTGTAATGACTGCAGCAGTGTATACACTCGAACATCTACATTTATGGTAGGTACAAAACTGTACTTTCTCAATCAACCCCTGTGCCTATAGAAAATGAGATAGGGTTGTCTCATAATAAGAGCTTACAACTCAGATACTCTTCTTGCAGAGGTCAGAGAAATCAGTAAAACTTTTCTCCATGTTAAAATCCACAAGTCAGCCTGATTAACTTATTCAAATGGATCAAGTGTTAGCTTCTTCATCTTGAAATTAAGATCCTAAGGAGGGGTCAACATTTTTCTTGGAGGCCTCTTATACATGAACCCCTTAGAAGAACATTTTGACATGAGAGTGCATTGAATGGAGGAGCCATGGGCAGACATGCTGAAATGGCCAACAATGGCCTCTCTGCTTTCACTGGCTTGTGTGAGTAAGCACAAAATTATCATTTTGTGAAATCACTCCCCTTCAACTATTTAAATTTATTGGTCATCCTACTGTATTCCATAGTACCAGAATACAAAAGTGACCACCCCCTTTCATTCTATCTTGCTGTTTTAAAAATAGTGACTCCCCACTAAAACTTAACTTTTTAGACAGGTAAAACTTGTTACCTCCTTTTACATCTAACTTTTCTAGTGCACACTGCAGTGTTTAGGATACACAATTTTTTTTTTCATTTTACCTTTAAGCATCCCTGTGACTAGTACTTGCTCTAATACCTGCTGGAAAGCATTAGGAAGCCTTAAACTGATAAAACACTCAACTCTTCTTGTTAATAAGGAGAAATTAATCATAGGCACTAAACAGCCTATAATTGCAAAGTAGATTGATAAGGTTAGGGAAAACAGCTCCTGTACTTTACAAAAAAAGCACCAAACCAGGCATGTCCAAGGATCAGCTTCTGGTGATTTCTTCTGTCCACCTGGTGAATCTGGGCATACTGGGGCAATGCAGCAATTGTCTCATGTACACAGACAAACCTCTCCTCCTACCACCCAACACTACAACCTGTGAGAGATGCACTTACATAGCCAAAGTGGAAGCAAAGCTCTCTCCACCGAAGATTGTGCTACACAGTCAAGAGGAGAAGGTTAACACTGCACTACACCTCAAGCAACACATAGCCCTTCTAAACCCACACCACCCACACATAGCAACACTAAATCCACATATGTGGAGGCTCTTAACTGTAACCTGCCCATGCAACAAGGACCTCCAAAGCTGAAACGCAAACAAACACCAATCACAACCAAAGTGTCATATAGCTCGCAACACCAGTGTGCCATCCAGCAACAGCCCCTAAAGCAAGACAATGTACCTAACACTTTAGTCATGGGTGACTCTATAGTCAGGCACACTGATGTCCCACTCACCAGGCTGAACAAGGAGAAAATTACAGTCAGCTGCCTGTCGGGTGCCAGGATCCGCCACATAACACATGCACTCAAGTCACTCCACAACAAGTACAAATGCGACTCTGTCATTGTCCATGTTGGAGTGAATGACTTGAGACGTACCTCCCTGGACTACATGAAAAGAGACATGAAAGAGCTCTAGGATCATGTGGCTCAGGCAGGTATGACCCTAGCCCTGAGTAACATCCTGCCTTCGCCCAGAATGATACCACAATATAAGGACAAAATGATTGACTTCAACAATTGGCAAAGCTTCTGGTGTCATTAAAAGGGGATCCAGTATCTGTCTGCCTGGGATGACATGATCGACAGACCATGATGCTTTGCCAGAAATGGTCTGCACCTGTTGCCCCTGGGATTCAGATTACTGGCTAAGGCTCTTGCCACCCCTATAGTGCCTTTTTTAGGCAAAGTTCAAAGGACAACACCACCACCGTAACAGGTACAAGCATGCAAAATCTGAAGGTAATGCTACTCAATGCTAGAAGTCTAAACCTCAAAATGCACTCTCTCGAGGCTCTCCTAAAAATGGAGAACATTGATATCTGTGCAGTAACTGAGACCTGGTTCAAGGCTCCAGAGAGCACCCCTGCAATACCAGGCTACAACTCTTACCACACTTTTCGGGCACCAAATCAGGATCAAAACACTAAAGGTGGAGGAGTGTCCATATTCACCAAGGATATTCACACCACCAGGCTAGTTGCCCAACACAATATGTCTGAAATTCTCCAGGTGCAACTAACACTAGGTAAGACTGCAATCCAAATTGTAGCTTGCTGCAGATCCCCCACCATGCCCCAAGGTTCTCACTACACCTTTCTAAACATACTGGAAAGTATTAATATACAACAAAACACCCTAATACTGAGTGACTTCAACTACCCTGCCATTAACTGGGAAAACTACTCGTGTTCCAACACCTTTGCCCAATGGTTCTTGGAATTCATCAATTCCAATGCCCTGGATCAAGTAATCCATTGTCCCACCAGGGGCTCCAATATCCTAGACCTGGTCATTACCAACATGGGAAATTGATGCTTCATACCTATGGTCACCCCCTCGTTAGTCAGGTCAGACCATAAGCTAATCACCCTTAAAATCCACATCCCACCCCAACCCCCCAGTAAGGAAACCTCCATAAATAAACTTCTTCAAAGCCAACTTCATGTTATTCAAGTCAGAAGTGACAAACTTCATGACACCCATGCAGACAGGAAATGAAAGTTCAACTGCTGAGTCCTACACTAAGGCACTGTAAGAGAGCATCCACTCATGCATGAATCGTGCCATCCCAAATAGAGCCAAGATGCTCTCCTCCAAAAAATCTAAGGCAATCTGGTGGTCCCCTGCCATAAACAAACTTTACAACAAAAGGAAGAAACTGTTGCAGAAAAAGAGGAAAATCCCAGGATGCAAAAAACTCCCTTACCAGCCTCAATAAGAAACTGAGATCCATCATAAAATCCTCCAAAGCTAGTTACGAAAATAAAATTGCCAAAGATTCCAAAGACAACCATAAGGCATTCTATAACTGTGTCAAGAATCTAAATGGCAATGCTCAGATCTGCTCTGAGCTACAACAGAATGGCATTAAATATACTGATCCCAAGGATATTGCCAATATCCTGGCAGATCAATTCAGTGCCAACTTCACCCCCCTTCACCCCCTAAATGGCCCATATCAATACCGGAAGATTGCCAAATTCCGGTAATAACATCCACACAGGTAAAAAAACGCACACTCCAAAGCTAAGAATACAGCATCCATGGGACCAGATGACATCCCAGGCTGTGTACTACATGAACTACAAAATGAACTGGCACCTCACCTAAGTGTCATGTTTAATCATAGCCTCACCTCAGGCTTCATGCCCACTGAGTGATGCACAGCTACAGTTATCCCACTCCACAAGGGAGTAACCCCCTTGGACCCCGGGAACTACCGCCCCGTCAATCTGACGAGCCTGATCTGCAAGGCCATGGAACGTATTATCATAGAACTTATAAACAAAGACACTGGCAACCTTCAAACACTGGACCCCACCCAGTTTAGGTTCGTGAAGGGCCGATCTTGTCTCCTGAACCCGATTCACTTCTTCGAATCAGTCTCCAGAGCCGTGGACGAGGGTACGGTGGTCCACACAGCCTATCTGGACCTCGCCAAGGCCTTTGACACCATCCTCCACTTTGGAATCATAGATAAACTTACTAAGCTGGGCATTAATCCCTACGTCACTCGATGGGTTGCCAACTGGCTTACTGACAGAACCCACACTGTAAAAGTAGCTGACTCCAAATCCAGCTCCAGACAAGTGACAAGTGGAGTACCTCAGGGTTCAGTCCTGGGACCACTCTTGTTTGGCATCTACTTCTCTGAAGTACATGCCAATACTAAGGGACTTTGGCTAACAAAGTTCGCAGATGACTGTAAACTTGGAGCCATTATTGAATCTCCAAATGATGTGGATACTCTACAAAAGGGCCTTACAGAAGCAGATGCTCGGTGCCAGAGCCATGGGCTCAAGCTCAATGCCAAGAAATGTATAGTTATCCCCTTTAGAAAAAAACATGTACCTGTGAATTACCACCTAGGTGGCAGTACACTAAACACCAAAAGTGTGATGAGACTTGGAGACACAGGTGGACAGTGGTCTCACCTTCAATAACCACATCGCCACAATAATCAGGAAATCCTTCTGTGTGGCACACCTCATCACTAAGGGCTTTTCATCCAGAAAAAAGGAGGCCATTGTCCCACTGTACTCATCCCTCATTAGACCCATTATAGAATACAATGCCCCATTTGGTATGTACCTCTCAAGACACCTGCAACAACTGGAAAGGCCGCAGAAATACCTCCCTAAAAGAATCACAGGCCTAAAGCAGATGCCCTATGCTGACCACCTTAAAAATCTCCAGCTATACTCTGTCACATATCGTCTACTCAGAGGTGATCTCTGCTTAACATATAAGGCCATGTCAAACCCAGAGCTGTTGGATATGCTACATTTAAAGAAATCCCAGTCCCTCAGAGCCACATGCTCCAGGGATCTAAACCTTGTCATCACAATAAACAAAACATGCTGGAGGGATAAGTTCCTGACCCAGAGACTCCCCAGACTCTGGAACAGACTGCCCATACATGTCAAGCTGAGCGCCTCTTTGGCCCTCTTCAAAAGGAACCTTGACGATTGGATAGGAGAAAGGAAATTCACTGCGGGGATCACGTCAGTCACCCTGCTAGACAGGGGTCCAGGAAGTAAATAGTGTGGGAAGAAATAACCAGGGAATTGTTATGGCTAGGCTTGTATAGGCCCTAGGGCTGATAGCCTAGTACCATCCTATGAACCTAAATGAATCTTGATGGAGGAATAAGAAAGACCATAGGATAGTAACTCACTGAAATATTGTAAATCCAGAGAACAACTAGCCATGGATGGGTGCTGGTTATGTTGTCAGCACCAACTAGAAAACCTTTTCCATTTGCAAATACATGATTTTCTAGTAGCAGTCTTTCTTACCTCCATTAGTACCTACTGCATGTCCTCAGAAAACAGTTGCCTAAAAGGAATTAAGATTCTATCATCCAGGCAGCCAGTTGAAGATTATTGATGTCTGGGTGTACCAAACATCTCTTTTCTTGTGTGAGTAGATCCAGTCTGTGAGGAAGTATTTGGTAATTGACCCAGGCCATTTCCAAAAGAAGGGACAACCACAGTTGCTTGGGCCAGAAGGGAGTCACCACAATGACCATGAGGGATTTCTTCTGAAACTTCAGAAGTATCCTTAATATTAGTGGAAAAAGTGGAACACCATACAGGAACATTGCTTTCCAAAGAAAAGAAAAGACAACAATCTTCCAGGGCATCTTGCATGGAGTCCTAGAACAGAACCTTGTCAGTTGATTTTTCAGAGTGGAAGCAAAGAGATCTGCCTGAGGAACTCCCAACAGATGGATCAAATCTTGGAAGACTCCATGATCTAGTTTCCATTTGTGAGGGTCTGCCCTGGTCCTGCTCAGTTTGCCAGCCACACAGTTTTGCTCTGACAGAATGTAGGATGCCTATACAGTGAGATTGTGACATGAAGCTGTAGCCCAATCTAACATTGCTAGTCTGCAAAGGGAGTATGACATGGTTCCCTGTTGATTTCACATGTACCATGTGAGTGTAGTATTATCTGTAACCACTTGAAGAAGTTCCAAGGACCAAAGTTGGTTCAGAGAATCGAGTGTCTTGATCAAGGAAATCATCTCCTTGGCATTTATGTGCTTGCTTCTGTCTTTGTGTCCCATATCCTCTGCACTTTTATCTCTCCTGAAACTACTCTTCAAGCAAAGTCTGAAGCATCTGTGTTGACTGACTGCTTTGGAGCAGGGAGGGAGAACGGGAGACCTGGATTTATGGATCCACCAAATGATCTCTCTTCTTACTTGGGATGTGGAAAAATAAAGGGTGATGATGCTGGGATGAAAGAGATTTCAGATACCACTGTATCTTTCACATGTGGAGCCTTTCCAGGGGTATCATGAGAATCACAGATGCCATGAGACCCAAAATCCTGAGGTATTCTCACACAGTGACTGGAAAACCTTAGAAATTTCTTGTGGAAGAAAAGCTCTTTGAATTGAGGTGTCTAGCTGACATACCAGGAACACAATCCTGTGTGAGGGGAGTCAATAAAGACTTTTGAATGTTCTCTTGGAATCCCAGGTTATGTAAGAGATCTTTCATCCAAGAGGGAGATAACAGACATTTTGAAAAAGACTCTGCAAAGATAAGCAAATCATCTCAATATGGAGAAATGTGAATACCCTGTAACCTGCAATGAGCTGTAACTGGATCTAGACACTTTGTGAACATTCTCGGTGTAATGGATAGTCCAAAGATTAAGGCAGAGAACTGATGATGTGATTCAGACATACAAAACCTTAAGAAACCCTTGAAGTCTGGATGAATGGGGATGCGATGATAAGCATCTTTTACGTCTAGTGTTACCAGGAAACTTGAAAGAGGCAGAAGAGGTAACATTTTGAATTTGGGCACTATTACAGACAAGTTTTGGAAAGAAAGGACTCCAAATATTTTATTTCTTTGGCACTAAGAACATCCTTGAATAAAACCCTTTTCTATATGGAAGGAGGAACTGGTTCTATAAATCCTTCAGACAGCATGTGATGAAGGACCAGGGGAAACAAAATTGTCTGACCTGGAGTATGAGGAATGAACCCCTGGAAAGGAGTAATGTCCTCCCACAGGCATCTGCAACCCCAGTGAATGATTTTCAGAACCTATTTGTCTGAAACAATCTGCTTCCAAAGAGAAAAGTGGAGATGCAGACTTTCTAGAACAAAAAAAGGGGGTCCAGGGCAGGTAGGGAGAATCATAAGGTCACTTGAATAGTCATTCAGACTTGTTGGACTATCCTTTGTTTTGAGAGGTTCAAGACTTCCTTTTGGATCCCCCTTGCCATTTCTTCTTAAACATCTACAAATTAAAATTTAAGAGAGTGAGGAACTTTATGCTTCCTAGTTTCATATTGGGGTAGCTGGCAGCAACTCGTAGTATTTTCTGAGGGATTGAGAAACTGGAAACACAGGCACATTCTAGCAATAATCTCATAAAAAAAGAAAGCCTCACAGTTTGACTCAGAACTGTGAGGAAAAACCCTGTATCCATCCCTGCATTTTTCTGTTCAGATTCAGAATCTTGAATCTCTTCATTAAAAGAGGAATCACTCTTTCTTTTACCAGAAACTGCTTTACAAGAATGAACAGTAGCCTGAATTAAATCCTGAGCTTCACCCATTAAACTATTCCTATCCAAAGAAATTTGAGAAGGAGAAGATACATGCTTACTTTTTTATTTCTTTTAGACAGGAAAATAGGGCCAACCATGTAACTAGTGGGAGCAGCAGCTTACTCCAAGATGGGAGCAGCATTCTAGCACAACAAGGAAACCTTCCTTGTTCTTTCTACCAGGACTGATACCCCAACATGAGCAGAGGATGTGTCTAACCCCTCATCCTTAGTGGCTATAGCTGCTAAACCAGATGTATCCAGGGTCAAAATTAGTGGTCTGAGGTACAACAAATAGCTACAGCAGAGGCAGCCACCTGTGGCTAAGGCAAACTGTTAGCCTGTTGTTGTGGTAAAAGCTATTTGTGTAATTGTTTTCTTTTTATGGCTGGAAGAAGGACTGACTGTGGGACCTAAAGTGTGTTCCATGGTCAAACCAAAAATGGTGCCTCTTTCCAGGGTAAGCCAAGCAGCAATTGCCAGAAGAAACTACCAGTCCAAGAAAGTTACTTTACTGGCAGAAAAAGACACAGTAAAAAGTACTTTGAAACACTATGTCATTCCCACAAAAGAAGAATAAACACAATTTTTCACAGAGAAAAAGAAATTCAGTTACTTTGCTCTATTTTTAAACTGACAGGAAAAAAATGAGTGTTCCATTTAAAAGTACATTACAGTCTTGAGACAGTCCATTAAAACAAAACAAAATGCTCCTAGCTTTAAAATAACTTTCCTGAAGAGGAAAATAATAAAATATTAACAAAATTAAGAAAATGGCATTTTTTTCCCAAAGGTAACTTATCTGCCTAGCAAAGGAAAGCACAAGCCAATCGTTAATCCTCAAATGCCTCAGAGGAGCATAATCTTATGCAGCAGTAAGGTTATGAAGGGCTTTGTGTCTAAGCTTGTCTTTTAGACAGCTCAGCTTGAGCTGCTTGACAGGTTGAGCATGTAGAAGGTGATCTGAATATTTAGAAGCTGGCCGGCTTATATCTTTGTCAGAATATAACCCATATAGCTAAGGCTACTGCTGCAGCGATCAATATAATGAACATCAGAACTTTCTACACTTTGTCATACTAGCATTTTTCATATTGGTAAGAAGTGAAAAACATGCAGGAATCCATCTTGTAATGAAAGCATATTAAAATGAAATATACACTCAACATTTTTCCTTATCTATACACCTCACCCATCCCACTCAGATAATGTTTACTTCTGCAGAGATTGTGCATACACTGACTTAGCATATGTTATCATGTGGTTAATATTTCTTATGCTATCATAAATTCTCTTTCATTTAAACTGTGTTACTCAGGGCTGGATTGTTTTGGATGATGCTAGTGAGCTTTATACAATTTCATGTTGTTCATTTAAATAAAATACATGTAACTTATTTCTTCAGAATAATAAAGAACGTACACAGTGAATAAAATGGCAATAACTGCTGGTGGAGGAGTTCAGCTCTCTGTGGATGAAAGTACCTTATGCTTTATCATCTGGTTATGTTTAAACAATCTTTAATCTGGCCTTGTAGGACTACTGTTCATGTGTATGTGTCTGTGAATTAAGTTGTAATACTGTTTGTTTGTGTGAAGCAAGTTTGAAATATGTCAGTTTGGTCATTTTGCTATTACACAGACACCTAAGAAGGATGTAGTTAAGAATGCATCTACAGTTGATGGGTTTGGTAGATGTCTGTGAATAAAAATAACTCATTCTGCTGAGCAGATCCAGTTAAAAAGTCATTAGTTTGTCTTTACAGGACTAGTGTGCATTTGTGTAAAGCAAATTAGAATATTTTACTGTGGTCATTTTAGCACAATCAGAAATGTGATCTATACACAGTTGCTAAAGTTGCTTTAATTGTTAAGTATGGCTATTGGTGGATTATAATGAGAACAGTTTAAGTTGCCTTTTATGGTTGAATATTCTGAAATGGGTACTTTTGTCATTATTGGTTCATACACTCTGTTTCATTGCTTACTGAACAAATGTTAAAAACTTCAAATTTAAAATGTATTCCAACAAATGTTGCTGTATTAAGTATGAATATTATTTAAACCAATCAGGAAAGTGAATCAAAGAACCAGTAGCGTAGATAGGGTTTGGCAAATGGGGCAATTGCTTTAGGTGCTTTCTTGTCCAGGGTACATTTTGCATGCTTGATGTCAAAAAAAATATTTCTAATATTTTTTTTTATTTTCCCTGTAAGGGAAATGATATGCATATATCCTACATGGATGCCGAAGATGCTTCTGTGTGCCTCCCACCCCAGCTTATGTCATCTTACATGGTCACTGACCCAAAAAGGCCTGTGATTGGCTGCTGTAGTGTGATAAAGATGGTCTGTGAGTTATAATTTTGGTGCCCCCAGCAAGCTGGGGGATATCGTTTTTTGTTAACAGAAGTCAATCACTGTGAAAGCATTTATTTTAAAATGCATTTTTTTAAAGAGTTGGCTAAATTCTGTGGGGCCAGGGAAAGGCAGCAGTAGCAGATTGGAGAGAGACTGAGTGAGAAGGAAGAGAAAAATAAGTCTGAGAATGTCAGAACTCTGAAGTGAAGTAAGCAGTAGAGTCAGGGTGCATACAATAGGCAAACTGCTGAAGGGATTATTTGGGGATTACATGCTGGTATTATTGGAGTGTCTGTGTGGTGAACAAATGGACAAAGTCAAACTACTGAAGGGGTCATTGGGGGGAATGTTTCATTTTGGTGCTTTTGCATACATTTACAAACTACTAAAGGGTTGCTAGGACACTCAGAGAATTAAGCAAACAATCCACCTACACTTTGATAGGCAGCAGTGCAACAAAGTCAAGCATAATTGTAATGTGTATTCAGGGAGGGTAGGCTCCCCTGCATCCCCCATGTGGGTTTGAACCACTGACACCTTCCAAATGTATATTACTAGTCTCTTCTTGGTCATAAGTAACACGTCACTGTGTCTCATGAAATCAGTGTCAGGGGAGCATACCTCTCAACCCCTCAGTGCATGAAATCTGGACAAAGCCTAAAATATTGTATCAAAGGCCCAACGTTAGGAACAGGTTGAAATATTGCTGTTATAAAGTTTCAACTTAGAAAGTTGCTAGACTAACATGATTTGTATTAGTATGCATTTTTTGAAGGAAATAAAGTCTGAAACACAAATGTATGTCATTATTTAATATGTTCAATCATCACTCATTTGCCAGAAAACTACAAATTTTATCAGGTGAAAATCCAGACTTTCTGCAAAAATCTGGACAGTGGAGAAGTATGGGCAAGGGCCAGGACTGAGTATTCAGTAAACGCTGTGTAATACTCTGCAAGTCTGTTTTGTTGCGTAGATGTACTAAGGGGAAATAAATCAAAAATGGCTTTTTCCAATCAAAAAGTCTCATTATACTCTGTATTCTTAACAGGCTAGGTTTCTTGAAATCTCCATTAAAGTACTTTAAAATAATCCAAATTACTGCAGCTTTACAGAATAACAAAATGTGCTGTCCAAACTATTATACTGTATATCTGAGCCACAGACTGGTGTAGGGCATTGAAATCTTTCCTATTCTTTTGGTGTTTAAGCAGCTGAATAGTATCAAAAAATAAGATAGGTAAATGTAATGTAATATACAAATAGTTATTGGATTTGATATTTAGGATTATTGGACTTTTATAAAATGTGTCTTAAAATTAAAATGTAGCTAATTTTATATTAATTTATTGATGACTAGCATGAGAATTGAGTATATACTTATCATGGTTTCATTTGTGCAGTAACAAAACAATTGTGTGTGCATGTGTACGTCCATAGGTTAGTACTAGGATTTCTTCCCTTGTAGGCCATTTTAAGCCTAGCCAAATTGCCCATCCCACAGTTAAGAATCAAACCCTGTACCTTGGGCATGTGCGATAAATGCAGTATTACTCATAGTGTCAGCAACAGTATAATCAAAGGAACAATTTTTTTCAGTAATTTTTTTATTTCTTCTGTTGCTTACTTGTTACACTTTAGATTTATCTTTATTTATTTGTCATGTTTGGGGATATTTTTATAGCTGAAATAAGGCACTCAGAGATGCAGCCTGTATTGTCTGTAAGAGCACTCCCCTTAAGTGTAAGTGTCACTGGGGCGGCTGTTAGCAGACAATAAACCACCCATTGCTGTGTAGAAGAACTAGCAGTGATTATTAAAACATTGTGTTACAAGGAGCTGTCAATATGATGCAAACTACAGGTACAAATGGTGATGTAATGCACACTAAATTTTTTTGTGTAGTATACATTAAGAATAAGGATGTACATTTTAGCTGCTGCTCTCCTGTGTCATGATTTGCTTTTTCTGTCTGTGCCATACTCAGTTAGTTCTTGTTTTTCTGTGTTGCAGTTCATATTTACCAAGCTTTCATTAGTATAACTTGTTATGCTGCTGTTGGAATTTGGACTGTCCTACAAAGAGATGTGGATCATACTGAATTTTAAATGTAAATTGATGTTATGAGCTAATATCTGAATAAAGCATGTTCATTTTCATATATATCCAGACACTTAAGATATGTATTTTGATTTACATGGAATTGGTCGACAACCGAATGTCGAACAGGGTTTTCCTCAAACTTATATATCGAAGATTTAGGTGTTGAATGGTCAGAATGTTGTACAAAATTCCGAATTCGACATTTCTGACCACTCTACCACCTAAACAAGCGCTACCATGGGTCAAAAAGGGGGGATGTTTGGCGTTTCAACATAATTGCGTTCGCAATTATGCAGAACTGCCATTCTGCTTTCGAACATGTTGTGTTCAACATTTGGCCGTACAACCAAATCCATGTATACCATGTATTTCAGCTGCTTCTCCCCATGGTCATGATTTTTCTGTCTGTGCCACAGTGAATTCATGTTTTTCCTAGTTGCAGTTTGTATTTATCAATCTACTAATAACATAATTTGTTATGCTGCTATTGGCATTTAGACTGTGCATATAAAGAGATGTGGATTATGCTGAATTCTGCTTGTTTAATATCTGTGTAGATTCTTTACATTGATGTGTAGTGTTTGGCTATGCATCACAAGACAGATGAACAATTAACTTAGAAAATGTGCCAAACTATCAATAAAACATCCTGTTTGGAGATAACCTTCAAGCCTCTTGGTCTATATTTTTGTGAAAAGTTGTTGGCAAGTAATTTTTCCCACTCCTGTTGAAAAAAAAAACATTTTTTTTGCTCTGTATGTTGGGGGAGGCACCAAATGTGTGTCCTAATGGCATAACTACTCCACTGCAAAGAACACATGCATATGTTCTTCCAGTTTTACTGTTGCAGTATTCTTTACAATAGGGATCCCCTCCCAAGGGTAGCCTGATGTCCAGACAGTATACTAAAGCATTTAGATTGCTTTAAGTTACGCCGTATGTCACACATGTGCTCCCTGCATATAGTGTAGGTCATAAATGTGACGTCCAGATGTACCATCATCAGAATTTCTTTGCCGCCATTCTGAACGTCATCTTTTGATCATCGGTCTGAACACCCACCTCGTTTGCTGGTGCACAAAGTCATTTCAGATAAGTGCCACATTGGGGTTTTTTGCTCTTATCTTTTTTCCTGTTGTGTGTTCCTTATGGGGTTCATATCATCCAAAAGGGTAAGTGCCAGTGTGCTAGACAGATTCCCAATAAAGATCATCATGAGCAGTACTTATTTTGTCTTGGCACTTCCTGCGACCATACATCCTGTTCTATCTGTCAGGCTTTCATTCCAAAGACTCTCCATATTTGGCTTTCCTCTCTGGCTTTGTACTTGGAGATCCAATGTCTTAAGTTTTAAGGCATTATGGAAGGAACTTCCTGCTTCGAGGGGCAGTCATCAGTGAAGAAAAAGGCCACGAAATCTAGGTACGATTCTTCCACTGTGCTTTCTCCACTGGACATCTCTCATGAGGCTTCTGAAAACCCAGAGGATAACCCATCTCCACCATTGGATTCCTCTGCCATGACCATTTTGGAGGCCGGCATAGATCCAAAGTCTTGCACATCCCTGGAGGCCTTGCAGACATCAGCTTCAGATGTTCATGGGGAACTGTGGCTGATTATTTCTAAAGGGCATAGGAAGTGTTACACAGATTCTGGTTAGAGAGGAGGTTTGACTATAATTATTGAATGCTGTCTACATTTTACAAGGTGGATGTCTTTTTGAAAAAGAAACAAAAACAAAACATGTTTCTCTGGTGCCTAAGGACCCACAGAATAAATGGCAGAATTTCGCTCAGAGGTTGTTTAATGCCCATATGGCTTTGAAACCTCCTCATGGAGTTCATAGGAGATTACTAGGCTATCGACTCAAAGGTCATTTTAAGACTGGCTGTTTCAACCCAATGTAACACCACAGAAGTGCTAGTCTGTACCCAAGATTGCATTTAGTGATGAATTTCTGTTGCTGCCCCATCCTCTACTCCTCTTAAGAGACCCAGAGAACAGGATTCCTGTAATGAGGAGGTAGATTCTGATGAAGAATCTCTTGCTTATTTATCTCAGATTCCCTCTCCTTTGGACTATAGGGTCTGAGGAAGAGGAACCTACAAGTCCTAACACTCATTTTGAGGAGACTTCTTTTGGGGACACAATCTCTAGAATAATGTAGTGTCTGTGGCATGTGACATGCCATCTCACTTATTGCCTTGCACTAAGTTACTTCCTTCTGATAAAAACAGCAGAACTATGGAAAGACAAGGTAGGAAGGTTTATACTTTGGCTCTTATGGCTATCAGTTATCAAACCTATATGTCCAGATATATTTTGGCTCTTCTTTCTCAAGCTTGGCAGGTAATTTTGGATCTCCTTGACTCTGAAGGGAAGACTTCTACTCTTTCCCTGTTAGAAACTTCTTCCTAAGTTGCACGCCATTCTATTAATTGTAGTTATGATGCAGCAGAGGTGGCTTCTAGAGCTGCTACTTTTGGTTCTGTAATGAGGAGATATTCCTGGCTTCAGTTTCAGCCTTTGCCTGATAATATTAAGGCTAAGTTAAGGCTAACTTGATGAATGTTCCTGTAGACAACAAACATTTCTTTGGTGAACCTGCTGATATGTTTAAGTCTCTTCAGGATAGGGCAAGGTCTTGCAAGAACTTAAACATGTTATTGTTTCTTCTGTGCCTAAATTTCAGAGAAATTACCCTAATAAGCCAGCCTTTGTTCGTAGGTAGGCTTGCCCTCCCCCAAGAGTAAAAAACGTGGGAAGTGGGCTCCTCCTACTAAAGCTACCCAGACTACTGTCACTCAGAAATCTCCTCTTCCTGAGAAACCAGATGCTATCTGACTATCCTGTTCTTTTCAGCCACATTCCAAGCCATGTTGAGTTGGGACGGTGGCTTAATGGTTAAGGTGTTTGTAATACAAAGACAAGGTGCAGGGCTTGAGTCTCACAGGGGATAATTGGCTAGGCTTAAAATGGCTTGCAAGGGCAGTTAGCCTAGTACTAATCTGTAAACCTATTCCTCTTTCACTTCATTTTTTCCTATCCTTTCCTGTCTGGTTAATGATTACTCAGGATTCATGGGTTCTGTCCATTATCCACTTAGGGTATTTCATAGCCTGGAAATTTCTTCTCCTTTCATGGGCATTCCTCAGCTGCCTCAAGAACAGTTAGATTTCTTTCAGGGATGCTTCAGGATCTTTCTACCACGGGAAATATTAAGGAAGTTTCGGTTTCTCAAAGAGGGAAGGGGTTTTACTCCATAATGTTTTTGGCTCCCAGGAAAGAGAGCACTATGAGACCTATTCTGTGCCTCTCTCATTTAAACACCTGTCTGAAGATCCCTTTCTTTTGGATGTTGTTCCTTCAAACTTTGTTTCCTCTGCTGCTTCCTCAGGCTTTACTAGTGTCTCTGGACCTCAAGGATGCTTACCTTCACATTCCTATTAATCCCCTTTTCCTCTGTTACTACGTGGCATTTCCAGTTGTTTGCTTTGCCTTTTGGCCTTTCTACTGCCCCAGTGATATTCACCAAATGCCTTGCTCCTGTTATTGGTTTTTGCAGACTAAGAGGTATACAAATGTTTCCTACTTAGATGATCTTCTGCTTCAGGCTGCCTCTCCAGAGATTCTACTGCAGCATCTTCACTTTGCCATTTCTCTCCTGTAACACCTGGGGTTCACTCGAAATTTCCAAAAGTCCTTTCTGACACCCTGACAGGATCATGTTTTTCTGAAGGTGCAGGATCCAGACTATTCCAATGCTGGAATCCCTGCCTCCTCCCAAGGCCTTGACTCTCATTTCCTGCTTTCAGTCCCATCTTCCTCTGGCCTTAATCACAGCAAGGGAGTTTCTGAGAGCTCTAGGTTTTATGGCCTCCACCACTCCTACGCTCTCTTATACCAACTCCACATGAGAAAACGTCAGTGGTTTCTAAAGTCAGTTTGGCTTGAACATTCTCATCCCCTGGACTTCTTATTCCCTCTTCTTCCATGTCTCTAGCTGGAGTTTGAGTGATGGATTCAGCAGTTGATTCTCAATCCAAGGATCCTCTTTCAGCCCCCTCCTCCTTTTCAGGAGCTGTTCACAGACACTTCAGACATGGGATGGGAAGCTTCCTTCAGCTCTCTAAGACCACATCAATGTCAAGGAAATGAGAGCAGCTCTTCTGCTGGCTTCTCACCCTCTGTTCTCCCCAGGGCCTCTCAAGGTGTTTACAGACAATATCACAGTGATGTGGTATGTCAACAAGCAATGGGGGACAAGATCTTACCTCCTTTGCCGGTTGGCTCTTCTAGTGTGGGAACTAGCTATCCAGTACTGTGTGCCTCTTCAGGCTGTTTGTATTCCCTCATGTCAGAACATTGTTGTAGACTCTCTGAGCAGGTCCATAACATAATCTCACAAGTGGATGCTTCACAGGAATGTGTTTCTAGACATTATCCACCAGTGGGCTACTCCTCAAGTATATCTATTTGCGTCCCCTCTGAACAAACAACGTCGTCTTTTTTGTGCCAGAGCCCCAGGTCCTCTGGTCTAGAAGCTGGTTGCTTTCTCTTTTTCTTGGAAGGGGATAATTCTTTATTCCTTTCCTCTCATTCCAAAAGTCCTGTTCAAAATTCAACAGGATGCTCACAAAATCCTGCTGGTGACTCCCTTTAGGCCCAGACAGTATTATTTACCTCTTCTTCTGCATTTAGCTTAGGGCAATCATCGCAAGTTACCTTACAGGGTGGATCTACTCACACAAGACAAGGGATCTCTCATCCATTCTCACATGTACACTCTTCAACTGACACTGTGGGTAATAGGATTTTAATTCCATGCAGACACCTTTTTTTCTGAGGACATAATTAGGATCCTGCAGGAGTCCAGGAAGCCCACAACAAGGAAATCTGACTTATCCAAATGGAAGTGTTTTTTTGTTTGCTGTCTTTCTTGAAACCTGGATCCACTTTCCGTGGATGCTGTCTTGATTCAATCTTATCTGTGTGAACTGCTCGATGCTGGGTTGGCTTATTCTTCTGCTAAGACCCACTTATCAGCTCTCTCTCTCTGCTTGTCTGCCTTTATCACCTCCTTTAGTATCTAGATTTGAGGCTAAACTGTTTCTTAAAGGCGTCTTTCATATTAGACCTCCCAGGAAACCTTCTTTTCCTCCTCCCTAGGATCTTCATTTTGTTTTAGAAAAATGAACCCAAGCTCCTGTACTTTTGTTGGCTCTTACTTCTGCCAGATGGGTGTCTGAGCTTCAAACCTTATTCTTTGCCCTCCTTTTTTAGCTTTCCATAAGAACACGGTTTCCCTTCATATTAATTCTTCTTTTATGCCCATGGTGGTGAATGAGTTGTCTCTTAATAAGTCTATTGATTTGCCCACTTTTCCATTCTCCGCAATCTGTGAAGAGATGGTGCTTCACACCCTGGATGTGCATAGACAAGTGAGATTTTATTTGGATAAGACTGAGACTTTTCGTAAATCTTATCAGCTCTTTGTTTCCTTTCATCTTAGATCCTTAGGTTTGGCTGTTTCCAAGCAAACTATTTCTTCTTGGATTTCTAAAGCCATTTATTTTTGTTATCCCTTCCATGTCAAGACCCTTTCTTCTTCTATTAAGGCTCATTCTACTAGGAGTGTGGCTTCTTCTGGTGCTTTTTTCAAGGGTTTGGATACTAACTCTATTCCTGAGGCAGCTACTAGGTCTTCTGTGCATACGTTTACAAGCACTATAAGTTGGATGTGATAGGGCCATTCTTTATGGGTTCCTGTATAGCTCTGCTGCTCCATCCTCCTCCCTCTCTTCTTCCTGAGCTCTTGCACTCTCCCTATTGTAAATGTATTTATTATTTTATTTTACATCTGTTTACCAGGAAAGTCCAACTGGACAAAATGTCTTTTGACAGTGGAGGCCAAGAAAGAAAAACTACAAATTTATAAATGACAGTATGATAGATATAAAACGTACAGATACAAATGTTGATTCAATCATTTTTTGATAAATTGTGATGAGTACAGTCTCATGGGAAATGAAATTTTAAAGAAAATGTTATAATTATGGGGAGGGGAAATTGGAACAAGAAAATGAAAATACATTAAAAGAAGATATGTTGTAGAAGGAAAATGTAAATATACCAATGTACATAGAACAGAACTTGTTAGAATCTATTGAGCAGAGCATCATAAATGGCAATTAGATGGGTGGGGCAAATGTAATACAGAATAAGTATGCAAATTACATGCAGAAGCAAGTGAAGAATTTAATGGGAGCGAAACAGACTGGTTAAATTAAATAGTATCAAATCTATAGGGAGAACAGTTAAACACAGAAAAAAAATAATCCAAAGGACAAGAAATTGGGAAAAGATTGATATGGTGGTTGTATCTTTGAATGTGATCACTATAATAAATAATAATCATCAGTCACTAGTATATTTAATTGAGGTGATAATGTTACTACAGCGGAGACTTACTGGTTTTGGTTTACAAGAAGGGAGTATTCTCAGTTTTTTTACTCATATGCAGGTTGGATTGGTTAGAACTCATATTATAACTTATGTTATAGAGCAGTTTAAGGTTTAAAAGAGGGAGCAGTTAGAGTTATTATGGGGGAGGAAGTTTGTGTGGAGTTTTGGTATGGAATGGTATTCAGATTTTTTTAATTTACCCACAGAGAAAAAAAAACTATTAACTATATTGCAATCAGTGCAAGAAGGGCTTTAGATACACATGTAGCATTAAGGGATGTGTTTACAGAAGGGGAAACAGCTGAAAGATTTATATGAAGGAATCTAACCCTATGTAAAAATAAATATAGAAACTGTAAATAGTTGGTCATTTAAATTATAACATAAAAAGGGATAAGGAAAAAAGGAAGTCCTGAAGATTAAAAAATGTTAAATGTAGCTTGGTTAAAATAGGAAAAAAATGACATATAAATCTAATGCCAAGAGATATATATGGTATATAATTTTTACAGATACTTTAGGAAAACTGCATGTGGGAAATTATAGCATATTTTTTGACATTGTGCAGTATGGACAATAATAAAAATGAATGATAATGTAGTAAAATAAGGGAGAAGTCTGAAAAAACAGATGTTTACATAAGTAAATGAAGAAAGTTTGCAGTGGGAATATATGTTTTTCAGATGCACAATTAATACTTAACCCAAACAAAACAAAACTCTTCATCTTCCAACCCACCAAACACAATCTAAACACCCACCAGTTTAATATTAAAGCCAATGGCAACAACATTATCTCCCCAACAAACCACACCAAACTACTTGGAGTTGAAATTGACAATAACCTCAAGTTTGACATCCACATCTCATATAACCATAAAAAAGTACATAAAAAACTAGTAGCTTTATACAGAAGTAAGCAATTCCTCACCAAAACAGCTAAGTTTTCAGTTGCAAATAGCCACCTTATCTCCACCCTACTCTAAGCCTCTCCAATATTTACCATCCTAAGGCAAAGGGAGTTAGGTAAACTCGAAGCTTGCTACAACAAAATAGCAAAGTTTGCCACTGGCGCAAACTACCGTAGCCACCACTGCACCTCACTTACTGAACTAGGCTGGCTAGAACTCCCTCACCTGCTTCAATGGTACCAACTCTCACTCGCCCACAAACTACTAAATCATCCTCTAAAAGTCCCCTCCCTCCAAATTCTACACCAACCCTATCATACCACCAGACCACTATGCTCCATCAACAAAAATCAATTACAGGTAACTAGAACTAGGAACTCTGCTGGAGAAGCTGTCTTCTCCTACTTCTTAGCAAAATTATGAAATATCCTTCCTCAAACTATAAGCTGCTCTAAAATCTCATCTAAAAGAGCACTGGGCATGCCCCTGTAGCAAACCTCTCTAACATCTCTACCTCAACCTCACTAATCCCTTTCTTCCACCCTTCTAACTACTACGGATTGCAGCCAAATACATTGCTTGCAAACCTATATCTCAGCTGTAATCTTAGCCACTGTTATTCACGGGTAATAGCTGCTAGCTCAGGTATTAAAATACTTGCTAGTCTTTATGGTACCAATGATATGTGTTGTATCATTTAACTAAATACTTAATTTCATTTTGAACTATAACTGTTTACTACTATTGTTAAACAAAACCTTCCTATACTTCTTGTAACTTGTAATTAATTGTTTTTATTGTAGAACTTTTCTCCTCGGGCCTCCGCTGAAAAAGGACCTGTGTCAAGTTGGATTTTCCCGGTCAACAAATGTAAATAAATAAATAATAAATAATGTTTTTGTGGGAAGAGGATAATACAGTGATCCCTTTTTATAAGTACTGATTGGAGTGGTGGACAAAATATGCAATTAATTAGAGAAAGAAAATATAAGGAAAAAGAAAAACAGGATATGATAGTATAATACAAGTATTACTTACATTAATTTAAACAGGAGATGCTGGTTACATAATAAAAGAAAGAGATTTATGAAGAAATAAAAGAGGAATTAAGGATTTGTGTTTTTTTAAACAACAATATTTAAAGTTTCACCTTTTTAGTAAAAGAATGAGAAAGGAAGAATGATTATTGGATGAACTGCTCCAAGAAAAAGAAAGAAAAGAAGAGGCTCATTGGAGATGATGACAGTCATAAAGGAATAAGTGGTACAATATTAAGATTCATAGGAGGTTACTAGGCTAATGGCCCCAGGGCCTTTACAAGCCTAGCCATGTAATAATCCAAGTACCCTTATTGAGCATAGTTAGAAGGTCAGTATTAGCAGAGAAATTCTGTGATCAGCACCGACTGCATCTGTTCATAGGAGATCTAGGTGCCACTCCCAGGGTGAATTTACGGTCAGCCATCCAGTTGTCAAGGTTGCGCTTGAATAGAGTCACTGAAGAGATCTCCTTCATGTGCAGTGGTAGCTTATTCCAGAGGAGCAACAGTCACTGGGAGATATATCTGTCTCTCCAGCATATTCTGTAAATGTCACAGGCTAGGTTCAGATTCCTGAAGCGAGTTATTCTTGTCTCATTTGATTTGCGAATGTGCAGCATTTCCATTAGGGCAGGGTCTGAGACTGCTCTGCAAGCCAGGCACAGCTCACCTCTTAGCAGCCTGTATGATACAGAGTACAGTGACAGAGCTTTCAGTCTTTCCATGTATGTCATGTTTTGGAGGCCCTGGATTGTCTTGGTTAGAAACCTCTGTGGTCTCACCAGTTGCTGCAGGTGTCTGGTGAGGTACATACAGAAGCATTGTATTCACTTAGTGGTCTAATAAGGGTCGAGTACAGCATAGTTATAACTTCACTGGTCTTGGATGCAATGCCCTTATTTATGAGATGTGCAATGTAGAATGCATTTCTTACCACAACAGACACATAGAGATCGAAGTTTAGATTGCCATCAGCCTGTGTTCCCAAGTTTTGCACCTCTAAGTTTGAGCATAGAGGGTGCTATCCGTATCATAAGCAGGGGCTACTTCTTTGTCCAAGGGGATAATGAGGCATTTGTTTGTTAAGTTTTAGTCTGTGAGTTTGGCACCAATCATTTGTGTCCTTTCAGTAATATGTTAACATCATTGGGGGACTCTATGATTGCCCCCAGTTTACAGTCATCTGTAAACGTGGTAAGCTACAGGCCATCTACCTTCACCTGGACATCAGAGAAATAGATTCCAAACAGTAGGGGACCCAGCGAACTAACGAAAAACAAGCACAAACTAAATAAAATAAGAAGGGCAAATGTATCTCTGTCTCCACAGCTAAAGACCACAAATCCAACAGTTCCAAAAGACACTGTATTAACAAAAATAAATCACTGTGTTAGCGCTTTCATTTAAAACCATGTTAAACGTCATCAGACATTTTAAACATTGTTACATCACATCATTTTGTACTGCCACTTCATTTTTCATTGGACCCTCAGTACGATTGACATGCATATGTAATAACCTAATAAATATTAAGTAGATATATTAAATATTGTTAAAAATATATATTAAAAATAGTAAAATATGTTGGATTTACTCATATGTCCCTAAAAGTGTAATAAATATATCAAATAATACATATGACTATAAATGGAAAGTTAAAATATCATTATAAATGTATCAAAGTAACCCAAACTGCAGTAGTGCAAGAACGTTTAATAAATCCAATAAAACGCACTGATTCAATACATAAAATAAAATAAAAGATTAGCGCTTCCGTACTATAAACGGAAAGTTAAAATATCTTTATAAATGTCATATAAATACATTATAAATTGATGTAAAAAATTACTGTAAAAAATAATGTAAAAAATCATAAAATTACATAGACAATGAATAGAAAGTACATACATTAGAAAAAAGACAACTTCATAAGAAATTGTACCACTGACTGAGAAGGGGGCCCAGCACAGATCCTTGTGGTACCCCACTGGTAACTGGTGGAGGTGGACTCCCAACTTTGACAGTGTGTGTTCTGTCGGTGAGCCAGTTTGCTACCCACCTAGTAAGGGAAAGGAGAAGTATGTCAGAAAGAGATTTGGAATTTTAGGAAAATAAGTGAAAGAGATGCTAATAACAGCAAAATAAATAATTCAGGGCATTGTACGTGAAGGAGTGAATGCTAGGATTCTGGTATGTGGTGTGTCAAAAACTTTTGATAATGTATCCTAGAATTTACTAATGCCAATGCAGTGGTGCAAACTGTAAAAGTACACAACAGAGGCTTTAATATCCCTTACATGGCCATTAACAAACTACCCCAATTTTTAAACCACTGCACATCTCAACAGCCTTGATTAAATTTGTCCAGAAATCAGTTACCTTCTTTGTCGGGCTTAACCGTACTATCTCACTGAGAAATGGAACAACTGTTACAAACTTTTCCAGGAGAAACAGACTTCAACTTGTCAAAGACCTGTTCAACATTAACAACAGTCCTCCACAAATGGGCCCAGCTAAATGGACTGCCAAATTCATTTCCAATTTTTACAAGCTCTAACAGATGCATAATAAAGTATGTATCAATCTATCCTAAATATAATAAATTACGGAATAAATATCTCTGCTGGAACTGCCATATTGAGAAATAATATAACAAATTAAGGAAAAGGATGACAAGTTGCAAGAAATGTCCATCCCCCTTGCTCAAGGCAACACTGTACTTGTCATCAAGGAATTTAAAAGCACTATTATAAAATGTAAAGCAGAGTACAAACCTGATATCACTACAGATAACAAACCAAACTTCACATTCTTCTTCATTTAGATCAAGAAATTAAGGAATAATGTTCAACAATTTACTGACCTCATCTATAACAATACCATGCATTCCAAACTCAAGGATTTAACCAACATGTTAGCAGACAAACTTAGTGCTAACTTTATCACAACAGCCCATATTGTCGTGCCCACTATTCCTGACATAGTTTCCCCTGTAGTTATATTGGAACAGGTCTTAGATTCCCTGTAAAAAGCAACCCGTAATGTTTCTATGGAACCAGATAACATACCTAGCTGTATTCTTATAATTGCCAAATATGCACTATTCAAGCTTCTACCTTAACTATTCTACCTCTGCCTTATCCACAGGGTTTGTCTCTTATGTCTCGATGATAGTCACTGTGAATCTTTTTGATAACAGTGGCTCCTCTAATGACCTGGGTAATTATAGGCCCATTAGTCTCACCAGTCTTATATGAAAGCCTTAGGATATATCATATCAGAACCCATGTATGTTGATGTAGGCAACTTAACTGATGTAGACCTCTCTCAGTTTAATTTGTTGAATGGCAATTCCTGTCACCCTAACCTTGTAAATTTCTTTAAAAAAGATACAGAAGCTAAGTGTAGTGGTCACTCTGTGCATGCTGATTATCTTGACCTGGCGTTTGACACTATCCTCCCATGGTGGCATTACTGAAAAATTAGACAAACTTAATGTACTCTTGTGTTATCCACTGGATTACAAATTGGCTATCCAACATATACTAAGTATGCTAAATAGTGAGAATTGCTGGTACCATCTCTGAATGTAAAATGTAACTAGTGGAACAATAATCAGTGGAGGACTAGCTTCTGTGTGGCAGTTATTTTTCAGACATCGAAGTCAATATTCCTGAAGTACTCTTGCCAATGTTTGCCAGTGACTACAGTCAAGGTACTTTCATTTGTTCATCTGGGTACTTTCATTTGTTCATCCACCGGTACTAAACTGCTCCAGCAAGAGCTGGAATATGCACATACCAAGTCTGCTGAAAATCATCATTGTCATCTACATGGAGTTTGGGTGTCATGTTAAGTGTCGCCATCTCTATCAGTTCAATGCCACATTCCTGCCTTCTTTGACACCCATTCCTAACTGTCATAGATCTTCTGTCACACAGTCCAGCCAACTCTTTGCTAGATGCCCTTGTTTCCTCTTACAGTAAACTCTCAATTAACCGGGATCAATGGGGATTGGTAGATGCCGGATAACTGTAGTTTCTGGTTGCTTGAAAGTTACTATTAAAAATAGGCCGGACTAATACTGTATCTTATACTATTTGTTTGGTTTGACTTGTTCCTAGGATGGGGAGAGAGGGAATTTATTCCTGTCTCCCTTTTTAAAACTCTAAAACTCTAAAAAATGTAAGGTATGTTTCTGTGGTGGGGGGATACAGAAAGTGCAGCACATGAAAATTGTACTGTATTTCTTCAATTTTTTTTCTGGTTGCTTGAGTTCTGTTTAACTGAGAGTTTACTGTACTTTCTTCTTGTCTGTCTCAAATTTTCTTCAATAGATTGTCTTCTCTGTTTTTCTGCACATGTACCCAAACCAAAGTAATCTATTCTTCTTTGAGATATAATGTAAAAATGCAAACCAAGTACTGAAAAAATATATAAAAAATCCAGGCCACCGATTTGAGGCAAAAATAAACTTTTTATATCACCACCACAAATACAAAGATGAGCGCTTTCGTCTGAAAACTAGACTTCATCAGATAAAAGGCGCCCCTGCTACTCATTACTAAATACCATTTCTCCTAATACATGTCAATTAAAATTTAAAGAAACCACACTTCAATATCCTTCTTTTTTTTATACAATTGGAGCTACTTTGGCTTCTGCTCTTATATCCTTATTTTGTCGTCTGCCCCCCAATGTGCATCCTACCACCCTTCTCAGACTATTCATTTCCATCACCTCTAGCTTTCTTATCTGCTCTGCCTTTACTGCCAAGGTTTCTGTACTATACAATAGTACTGTCACACCACTGTTTTGTACACCTTACTTTTCAGCTTATTTGGTATTCTTATGTCATACACTACACCTAACACTCTATGCCAGTCGGCTGCAGCCCATCTGATTCTAGCTTTGACTTATTCATTTAGACTTTCCTTCTTCTCAACCACCCCTCCCAGATATTTGAAGCTGTTAACCTGTTCCACTATCTTCCTATCTCACTTCTCATCTTCTTCTAATTGCCCCGGTTTGCTGCTATTACCATTGTCTTATCTGTACTTTCATCTCATGTGCCTTCAGTTTTGCATCCCATTTACCTATCCTTTGCTGAAGTTCTTGCTCAGAGTCTGCCTATAATGCCACATCATGTACATATAGCAACTTTGTTGATCTGTCCCTTCTGACATGTTTGCTAATGTAATCCATCACCTGTATGAATGGAAGCAGGCTCAGAAATAAACCCTGGTTGCACACCCATCCCAATGGGAACCCCTCTGTTAGACTTGGGAGGGTGGCCTAATGGTTAAGGTGTTTGCCTTACAAACACAAGGTGCAGCGATTGAGTCTCACAAGGGATAATTGGCTAGGCTTAAAATGGCTTGCAAGGGCAGTTAGCTTAGTACTAGTCTATGAACCTATGAACATCATTCATACTTGAGTCATTGGGTCCTTGTACACTGCACTAATTCTACCAATGTTTCTGGGACTTTGAAACACCACAGCACTGCTCAAGTCAGCAATAAAACAGGGTCAATTACCAAGTCTACTGAAAATGGTCTCAAGCTGAATGCAAAAATAAGTACAGCATAATAGTGATTGGCAAAAAATCTCTTCCTACCTAATATTTTATAAATGGTCTTTTTCAAACAGATATGGTTATAAGAGACCTGAGTACTTATGTAGACACATCTCTCATTTGATCATCATGGTTCCACCATAGTCAGGAAATCCTTTTATCTGGCACAGTTCATTTCCAATGAAATATCTTCAAGATCCAAAGAAGTCATTGTTCCTCTGTAATCTTCCATTATTAGATAAAATTCCTCTTTTGATATGTACAAGCATATCACTCAGATGGAAGGGCCCTAATGATCCTTAACCAATAAATTAGGCCTTAAATCCTTCATGTATCCTGAGAGATTAGCAGAACTCTTCTTATGCTCAATTGCATACAGGCTACTCTGAAGTGACCTGCCTCTTGTATATTTTTTTTGAGCCATGAAAGGCTGAATTTTATTTGACCTCCTATTTCTTCAGAAAACCATGGGCACTACAAACACTCATACTCTGGACATAAATTTACACCAACAAATAAACAAGACTCCCTGGAGGGATGGATTTCTAGCTCAAGGTTTTCCCAGTGTATGGACCAAGTTACTACTACAGCTCATTCAGAGTACTACTTTATCTGCCTGTATGCCTAGTTGTGATGATTTGAAATAAAGGGTCTATATTACAACACCAAACGTTCAAAATTTCGAGTGTTCTAATATCGACCCGTTTTCAGCGAACGCTGAAAATATTGAAGAAACAGAAAACCGAATATTTTCCTAGGGAAAGAATTCTGTTGTCCATTTCTGTTGTTTCACTATTTTCAGTGCTGTGGTGGAAAGTTACGGGTCAGGTTCAGGTAAGTGTGCGATTGTGTGGACATGAGGGTTAGGGCAGGTTAGGTGAGTTAGGGTTAGGGCCTGGGTCAGGTAAGTGTGCGATTGTGTGGACGTGAGGGTTAAGGCGGGGTAGGTGAGTTAGGGTTAGGGCATGGATGAGGTGACTGTGCGATAGTGACGGACCTTAGGGTTAGGGTTTGGGTTAAGGTAAGTGGATAGTTAGTGGTGTATGTATAGTTTAGTGTAGGGTTAGGTGTAAGAGTTTAGGTGCATGTGTGTGGATTGCTGTTTGTTTGGTGTGCTGGTGTTGTGTGTATGTGTTTTGGAACAGCGAATATTTTCCCTAGGAAAAAATTTGCTGTTCTGAATGTTCGATGTTTTAATATAGACCCAAAATAAATTTATACCAGGTCAACTATGTATGGCCTTATTTTCCTATGCTCCTATGGGTTATGTCATATGCAGATGATCTAATATTGATTACTAAAAATATAGAATAGATAATCGAAGGTATGGGGAGGGCGATTTGGGGTGTAGTAGGATACAAAAGAGGAGAGAGAGAAGGGCAGGAAGAAGGTTTGTAGAGAATGGAATATGTCATTTGAAATTGCGACAGTTGGAGTAGTTGGGGGAATTCTAGCCATTAAAGTGTGTTGAGAGCAAGGCAGTGGTGAGAGTTGTGAGGTAAGTTAGTAGCGAATCTAGCTATTTTGTGGTATGTTTTTCTAGTTTAGGTAAAAGTGTAGACTGTATGTTAGTAAAGATTGGGGCTGCATAGAGAAGGGAGGGAAGGATGAGTGCTTGAACCAGGGAGAGTTTAGCGTCAGAGGTAAGAAATTTCTTATTTCTGTATGGTAGACCTAGATTTTGATGTTTTTATAAATACTTTGCTGGATATGCAAGTTAAATTTTAGTTCACCATAGATAATTACAGCAAAAAGTTTAGTGTGGGGGTTCTGCTTTAGTAATGGTCTTGTCAATGGATGTGATTACAAAGGATGATTTATGGTGAGATAAAGCTCGAGAAAGAAATACCAAAAATGTAGGTTTTTTTTTATTTAAGATGAGCTGATTGTCTGAGAGCCACTTTTCTATGGACAGGAAAGAGCCTTGGGTGTGTGCGTGGCGATGAGAGATATTGCTGGATATGGAAATGAGTATAAAATTGTTGGCATATTGAGTAAGAGAGGATTGTTTGCAAGAGGTATGGAGATCAGTGGTGAAGATATTGAACAGAAGGGACCCAGGATGGAGCCCTGGGGAAATCCAGATTTGATGGGGAAGAAGGAGGAGCAGGATGTGAGCCATCTGAAAGATTGTTGCCTGTTGGAGAGGTAACTAGTAAACCAACTAAGTGTGGGCCCAGATAAATTGAGTTCAGATAGCTTAGACACAGGTCAAGAGTGTGAAATGGTATCAAAGGCTTTGCAGAGATCAATGAAAAGACAAGATACAAGTTGGTTGTTGTGTCAGGCCTTGGCTATAGTGTGGGTAAAAGATAACAGTGCTGTGGCAGTACTGTAGTTTGGCCTGAAGCCATGTTGAGTGGGAGCTAGCAGGTTTTCTTAGAGAAGAAAATCCAGAAGCTGAGTATGCATGCATTTTTCAAGTATTTTTGAGAGGGGGAAAGTAGGGCTATGGGTCTATAATTTGATGGGTCAGTAGAATTCCCGCCTTTGAGCAGTGGGATACTATAGAAGGATTTCCAGATGTCTGGGACTGTGGCTTCTTGAATGGAATTATCGATCATCAGGGATACAGGGTAGGCTGTGGATTCAACTAGTTTGAGGAAGAAGGGAGGAAGGTTATATGCAAAGGGAGAGCATGGTTTACGTTTGAGCAGGTGTGATTTGATGTGAGCAGTGGAGACCAGTTTAAGGGAGAAAGGGTTTTTGTTGTGTTGGTTAGAATAGGTAGCGGGGGGGGTGTTAAAGCTGTGGTTGGTGGGACTAAGTGTTTGGATATTATCTAGAAAATAGTTGTTGAGAAAGGTAGCAGTTTCTGGTAGGGTATTATTTGGGAAAGGGTTGGGAGTGGAAGGCTTTCCAGGATGAAGAATTTTGTTTAGGGTAGTCCAGAATTTTTGTGGGTTAGATTATCTTTCAAATTGGGATGAGTTGTAAAAGTTTTTCTTATCTTTGTTTATTTGATTTTTGGAAAGATTCCTGAGTTTTATGCGTAAGAGGCAGAGTTTCTTTAGTGAGCCAGGGGGCATAATTAGCTTTAATTCTAATTCTCCTGGTAGGGACAAGGGAGTAAAGAATATCAAGGAATATTTGATTACATTTTTACACAGCTTCATTGAAAGGGAGCTGCCGGAGGAAGGACCAGTTGATGTTTGATAATGTGGAGTTAAATATGTTGGCATTAAAGTTTGAGAGTTTATGGCAGTTTCTGTATGAGTGTGTTTTTGGTGATTGGAGAGAGTATCTATGGATGTAGGTAGGAAGATGATCCCTAAGGGTGTCAGGTAAGGTACAGGGGTTGTGGTAGCAGTTAGGGGTGTTTGTGAGAATCCAGTATAGGACTGGATTGGCGGAAGAGGTTTTGTGCATCTGTGTGGGGGATGTCACTAGTTGGTGGAAGCCAAGTAAGTTAATACTAAGTTGTGGGGAGTCAGATGTTAGTTTGGATCAGTCAATATTAACGGCCCCAAGGATTATAGTTTCATAGGGTATATTGTGGGAGACCCAGGACAGAATATGCTCAAGGGTGGGAATATTATTCCCTGGAGGTATATATATATTTGTAGGCTATGGCAATTTTTTGTGTGAGTTTAGGTGGCAATTAAGAATAAGTAGTTCAGGAGGGTAGAAATTGGGAATAGGGATGGTTAGAAGTGAGAGGCTGAGTTTATCAGAATGAAGGATGGCAATACCTCCACCTTTTTTTGGGATTCTGTCAGAGTGGTAAATTATATAACCAGGTGATAATATGTCATTGCTACTGATATGAGATTTTAGCCAAGTTTCAGATAGGGTTATGATATGTGGGGAGGTATGGGCTATCCAAGTGTGGAGTTCATTGGTTTTGTTCATGAGGCTTTGTATGTTCAGAGAGTAGATAGTTGGGGTAAGAAGTGGAACAGCTAGGAAGATGTAGAGTGTGGGATTGGAGAAAGAAGGGGGAAATGGAGGATGAGGTATTGAGTTTGGTGTTGAGAGATGGGGTAAGAGGGCCAGGATGTCACCAAATAGCAGCAGGTTTAAGATGAGTAATTTGAGAGAGTTATATTGATATTATCGGGGGTAGGATTTTGGTTTAGATTTAAGACTGTGGAAATATGGAATATCTTAGGTTTAAGCAGGATAGTGTCTTAGACACATAGTAAAATATGTAGACTTTAATTAACTTTATTGCAAAATTCTGCCACACAAGGTTATTCATTTTTGCTTCAGAAATATGGAGATGTAAGACATGTGTCCCCTGTAAGTTATTATTGCTTCCAGTATGTTGATCATTTAGTGTAGATTTCACATTTGATGAGAGAGAGAGATTCAAAAAACTGAGTGAAGCGCTACATCGACCTTGAAAATAGGAACATTCCTTCAGAAACTGGAGCAGTCTGAAAATACAGTTTAATCGCCAATTAGCTGAAACACCTGATGCTCATAAGAATCATTTTCATATATTTGTATTGCTGCAAAAAATGCATTCATCATCCTCTGGACCATATTTTAGAGAAAAAAATAGTTGCCATGTTTAGCCAAGTAAATTAAGTAACATCAATGTGGTTTTATCTTTGTGTTCAAGAACTGAAGACTGGCATGTGCATGCAGCAGTTGTTTCTTGTGTATATGCTTGTGACTTGGTTAAAACATGGCATGCATTTGCAAATGCACTCAGATTTTCACAAAGTCTGACTGTGAGTTTGACCTTTAACTGTATTGCTCTTTTAACTGAGTTATCCTCCTTAGGAGGCACTGCATTATGCCTGCCAAGGTCAGTGATTAAAAATTGATTATAGACTTTTTAAGAGTTTTTGTTCTGGGTTGATATTTGGGTGAAACAGAAGATTACTGAATGAAAGAAACAGCAGTGGTGTGATAGTAAGGAGACAAAAGTCTCAATTTTGTCTAAGAAGGAAGAAAACATGTAGAATTCTTTCCATGGTTTTTGTTGTTGTTGTGCTGTTCTTAGTAAAAAGTCTGTCATACATTTGAAGTAAACACAAAATTGTAGTGCATGATACATAAAGCTAAGAGGTTCTATATGCCCTGTACTACAATTTTGTAGTACAGGTTCTATATGCCCTGTACTACAAAATTGTAGTTCTGGGCATATAGAACATCTTAGCTTTATGTATCCTGGTAACCTTCTGAACCTCAGCATACTATGAAAAATGTTCGTCTTACACAGTTCAAAAAAAAAAAAAAATATATATATATATATATATATATATATATATATATATATATACATGGTCATATGCCAAAAGGTCGAGCTTATTAAATGTTGAAGGTACTAAATGCCAAAATACAAAATGCTGAAAATGGAATATGCCCTTTTCCCTCTGTTGTACAGTCCTGGAGTTGGTATATATAATTATCAAAGGGTGTGGGAGGTACAGATGGGCTCATTCAACATTAGAACAGTCATTTTGGCATGTAACCATATATTTGTGTGTATATATATATATATATATATATATATATATATATATATATATATATAGATATATATATATATATATATATATATATATATATATATATATATATATACATACACATACATACACACACACACACACACACACACACACACACACACACGGGTCTACTTCAAAACATCTAAAACCCATAACATCTAATTTCATAACATTGAGACCAGAACATCTAAAACCATAATAACATCGAATTTCATAACATCTAACATTACAAAGCACAAGAAAATAACATCCCCTCTGCATATAACACCACCAAACTACCATGTTCTGGTCTCAATGTTATGAAATTAGATGTTATGGGTTTTAGGTGTTTTGAAGGGGACACACACATACATGCATATATCTGTATGCGCGTGTGTGTGTGTGTATATATATAGATATATATATATATAAATATATATATATATATATATATATATATATATATATATATATATACGTGTGTGTGTGTGTGTGTATATATATATATATATATGGTTCTACCTGACTCGGCCGCGACAGCAGAAGACCGACATCGAAATGGAGCTCCAGAAGATCGAAAGTGAAGAAGACCACGCCGAATCCGAGTGGCAGAACATCGACAATGCAGAAGACGAGGATGCCGACATGGGAAAGGCTGTAGGCAGGTAAGTGTGGAGATTGACGGTCTGTGGGGATAGGGGTGGGTTAAGTGAGTTAGGGTTAGGGGTGGGTTAAGTGAGTTAGGGCGGGTTAAGTGAGTTAGGGTTAGGGACCTTAGGGTTAGGGTAAGGTTTAGTGTGGGCTGTAAGGATTTTGGTGTGCTTGTGTTGTGTGTGTGGTTTGTGGAATGGGGATGTGTTTTGTTTTCAATTGTTATTGTGGTGTGTGCAGTGTATGGGGTTTCGTGTTTGTGTACCGTCGGTTATGTGTGGTTTCGTGTTTATGGACTGTCGAATATGTGGTGTCGGTGATGTGGTTGTCGGTGTTGTGTGGTTTCGACTATGTCAGGTAGAACCATATATATATATCTCTTGGAAGAACCGTTTTGGGGGGAACAGTGAGTGGGAAGTACAGTTGATGGCCACTTCAACCTGGAATGGCATTATGATGAGCTTTTCCAGCTGAGACAAGATGAGGCCATTGAGTGAGGCAAGTTATTGCTAAAAAGCATCATATATCTGAAATTGATGCTGTTGAAAACTCTGACAAAGATATGCAGCTGATTCTGTTTATTGGGAAAATGTGTAGGACTGGAGAAAAGCTTCAGCAGTCTCTTTATATAATGGATTCATAGGATCCAACTTCAACCTTGGTAACTTCACAGCTGTCAGCCTGATATTGCTGTTAGGAAGGTGTTGGAAAGATTCTGAAAGTGTGGTTGTTGGCAGTGCTCGACTATGAAACATAAGCTAAAAGGTCATACCAGTCTAGCCTGATCCAGTTCTTTGGCCGACATATGGCATTGTTAGACACCGTCATTCCAGTACATGTAATCTGTCTGTGTTAGAGAGAGAGAGATTCAACTCTTCCCCTCAGAAGACTAGTGGGTAGTTCATGTGGCTGGGGGGCAATAAGTGAATGGTTAAATGGGTAGAGAAATTGTTGGAATGGATGACTTAGTAAATTGTCTTAAGGTGGACTTTGTCAGTGGATGGAGTGCAATTAGTGGTATATCATACGGGTTAGTGTTGGTTCCAGTCAGTATTCTTTACTGCATTCATTATAGAAAGAGTTAAAAGCATTAAGCATGGGATCCCTCAATTTGTGGATAAAACAAGATGAGGATCATAGTGACTGATGGAGGTAGGACCCTAGGGACAAAGTTAGCGAAACTAATGAAGTGATTAAAGCAGTTGCTGTTAGTGTGCATTGCAGACAAAGGCAAAGTGCTGTACCTGGAAGTAAGCATGCCAGTCAAGACATACTGATCAGAGAGATATAATTTTAACACTGAAAGGACTTGGCATAATGGTAACCCATTTCTAGATGTCAAGTCGAGTGACAAGGCTGCTACCAAAGACAGTGGGATGCCTAAATGTATCTGAAAATGCAAAGATTACAGAGTGGTGGTGCTGCGGTAGCATTGTCGCCTCATAGCAAGACATTGTCCCGTTCGATTCTCAGCTAGAGCGTCTTCTGTGTGGAGGCGTACATGAATGGGGCGTGCCTTCGTTGAAGGTTGTGCATCAGGGCTGGTAACCCGGTACGTAAAAATCCACTACCAATCATTAGCGGACCGGAGTTCCGCTGTGGTGACCACTAACCGGGAAAAAGCCGAAAGACACAAACAGAGTTAGAGAGATACTTCTGTCATTCTTTCAGTTACTGAACAGGCCATTGTTAGATTACTGTGTGTAAGGCCAAAGGTTGTACAAGAAAAGAGACATAGCTGTACTGAGAAGAATCCAAACAAAAACTTTAAATGGGTTGACCAGATGGGGGTATTAGACTGCAAGGATGAGAGTGAAAGAACTGGGACTGTTTATTTTGGAAACTGCAAAGTGTGAGAATGAGATGATGTGAATATAAGGTCGTGACATGAGACTGAGGTGCACATAAAGAGGAGGGAGGGTGGGCAAGAGGTCATGAGATACAAATAACGGTAACTAAATTTAGCTTGGACCTAAAGAAATTCTCCTTAATAGAGAAGATGGTGAACATATGAAATGAATTAATAGTGTGGATGCTGTACTTTGACTTGAGAGATAGATTCAAGAAATCAGGGACAAATTAGGGACAGGGAGAAAATGTGTGTGGGCAGCTGCAGGGTGTTAGACATAACACCCAGACTTAAAAACACAAGTCATCAACTTCCTGCTGGTGACAGTTTATGCATGATGTAGTGGGAGAAGGAAGTCCCGCAATGTTTAAATGATGAAATAAATTTAAATGTTTGATTTATTTTTTTCTTCTATATTTTAGTATGAGGTTTTATGCCTTACACACATTTAAGCTTCAAAGAGAAGCCATCAAATAAGCTATAAGAAATTATTAACAGGAGCAAACTTCTCCATATATTTGCCTGGTTGTAAATGTCATTGCATTCCTTTCTTTCCAGATTTGGCTTCTATAAATATATGAAAATGGATGAGGAGGAAGAAGAGGAAGATAATGGAAATTTCTTGTTTGAGAGCCCAGAGGGTAAGTTTTCTAGTTGTCTTATGGTGAACAAGATATGCCTGAGGTTCTTCTTTTTTTAAATCATTTTGTTGCATAAGGGATGTAAGCCGTAAGTGTGGGAATAAAAAGAGACATACTTATACTGAAAAGGATCCATAGAAAAAGTGTAAATGAGTTGTCCAGAGGGAGGGATTAGACTACAAAGGTGAGGGTAAAATCCATTACTGATGAAGTATGTGTCTCATATGTGTATACATTTTATTTACCCCTGTATGTGCACTCATCTTGCTATTGCCATGGTTTTGTGTATAGGTCTTTGTGTAGGAGCATTCCTGATGATATAACAGATGTGGTTGTGATTCAGTCATTCTTGCACCATTACCGAATTTTCATATTCTTTATAGAGTTAAATATGTCTTAAATGGATCCACATACATGAGGGATTATCACATTTCAAATCTTTTCACAAGCAGAGAAGTGATTGCCTGGAATTATCACTTTAGGCTCCATCTTACATTATTACATGTGCTGACATCAGTGACCACGCTGATCTTGTAATCACTTGTGGATGCCTACTTAAATTATTGCACTTAAATGTTAAAAAGTTGTACATTTGTGATTTAACTTTATACTTCATTGTTGGCTTTGATTTGTTTTCTTCATACTAGGTCACTCAAACCCGTGAATACATAAAAATGCTGAGATGTTGATGCTAAACACTTTTAATTTATCACATACGTCTTCCCTACCCCTGCTGATTCACATCTTGCATGTGTTCCACGTATCCTTGCACTCTTCATTTGGAATATATAAAAAGTCACTACCTAAGACATTGTGTTCCAGAACTCTACAATCTTTTTACTCATCTAATATTTCCTCATTGTCACTTTGACTTATTCCCTAGTTGGATGCCTTCTCTCTCATTATATCCATTTCTTGCCCTTCATCTTGAATTCCATCCTCCTATTTGACCCTGCCAGCTTGCTTATCCATTTTACACCCACAACTTGTGTTTTTCTTTTCTATTGTATAAATGCTAAACTTAATTTTTTTCCAGTGTCACAGTTCATCTATTTTTCTCAATGTTTTTGTATGATATTCATGCAAAATAATGTATACTTATTCATATTACACTATCCTTACTATTTTTTCATGTTTTCTGTCATCTCTATATACCTTTAGCCTCATAGTTTTGCATTTTGCCTTTCACCACTTATCACACCTGGAATGATCACTTTTCAGTATTTAACCATCGATTATTACCACTTGATTCCAGACAAATTAATGTTTCTTATGATCATGGACCATATATCATAATTTTGTTTTAACTCAGACAAGTGTATAGAAATATCTAGAAAGACATATAGATAAGACAAAGAGCTCTATTTAAATTTGTGCATGTGTACATGTATGGGGTGTATTTGTGTTAATTCACCATAACAGTAGACTTTGGGTAAAGAGTGAGATAAAAAAGAACTGTAACTGGTACACTTTATCCATAAGTTTCTGTTTGTCTGCACTCCTGGACCATGCTCAACATTTATCAACAGTTGCCAAGTCATAAATAGTTGTGTTGGAGTGACCATGGAGTTGGCATATATAAGTCTAGAAGTGTGGGTGCCTTTCCTCCACATTGGGGAGTGTGGTGGGGAGGGGTCTGCCTTGGGATTGTGGAGCTCAGCATTTTTAGTCAATTCATACATCACATTAAAATCGGAACTAAAATTGTGATCATACATAAAACATAGACACGGATAGCAGTATCCCAGAACACCCCTTATAATGCCATCAGAAGTTTATTACCATCCTTATCATCTCACCAGTTTCCTAAAACCATCATTTATGCCAGTCACTAAAAATAAAGTAGGTACATCCAAAACATCCTTTATAATTCCATTCAAAAGTATACTTAGTCTAACAAAAATAAATAAAATATGTAACTCTATGCATACATATCTAAACTGAACTAAAACACATTTTCTGATGCCGCTGTGTAAAACAAGTAAATCCACACTACATACACAATTCAAACATGTAACATCTGCAACACTACTGCCCATCTAAATTACCTCTCCAGAAATGAAATTTGTTTTTATTAGAATGAAAAAAAGTTAAAATAAAATAAACCATGAACTGCAGCTAATCAGGAGACAGCATGACTTCCAAACCAGACCTAATCTTATTTACCTAAAATAAGTAAAACATAAGCCCAAAACATAAATAAACAATATTAAGTGGCAAACCCCATTTTTTCACTTACTTTACACTACATTATCAATAAACTGGGCCTACCAAAAATTGCATTTAGATTAGAAATAGAGTACAAAACAACTGAGTCACTGAATTAAAAATAAATACTTCGATCTACTACTTCTAAGTAAAGCACTATTACAACAGAAATTTAGGAAATGAATGCAGCTCCTTGATGATGAGTGGAAACATTAACATTAAACACTTAAAAAATAGATAAATGAAAAATATAGGAATCTAGCTTGTGTGATAAGTAACATATCACATGCTCTATGGCTCACTGGTTTGGTACTTGTCAAAAAATGTTCCTAAAACCATCACATGATTGATATATCTCCTATACATATATATATATATATATATATATATATATATATATATATATATATAAGAGGTAATCCAGAAGGTTCTAGTCAGGTCTGGTATCCAACCTGTGACCCAGAGGGTGACAGGACTAACAACAAACAGAACACAAAGGATTAGTCCAGATAAAATCACTTTAACTAGTCGATCTAGGAGACTCTCTCTGATACCCTCCCTGTAAAAGGAATAAAGATGCCTTGTTGAAGTTTCAAGTAGTTTATTCAGTTGAGTAGATAGATGGGCAAGTGTTCCTTTTTTGGAGAACATTAATAGCTAAAGTGATTTTTATATGAACTAATCCTTTATAGCCTTTTCATATGTACCTATATATTTATATAATAGCTGTCGATATACATGTACAAGCAATGCCCTTTTTTCTAAAAATGGACATAGTTGCCAGTTGCCTGTAGTTCAAGCAGAGGGTTAAGGCTGTGAGCTCTAGTTCCTGTGGTACAGGGATTGATTCCCCCACCCTTGTTTGCCTACTGTGTAAGCTTAAGCAAGTTGTTTAACTAGATATTGCTCCTGGGGCACCCCTAAAAGGGGACTGTTTGTCCAGTGGTCCTGCCTAGTAAAACAGATGTTATTAAATGACTGTGACTCAAAAATATATGTGGCTTACACTGCTATTTTTTTCTGTCCTTGGTGCATCATTAGAGATTTATTACTAAACTTGGCATCCCATCAGAAGTTCATTACTATCTGTATCATCTCATCGCTCCTACAAAAATCAAGTCTCTTCTGTCCTGAGAATCACTAAGGAAACCTTAGAGTATTCTTGCCATTCTTGGCCAGTTGGTTGCTTTGTTCGCTTATTGTTTCTGTCTACTTGTATAAAGTTGTCACATTTACAAGGTTATGCTCATTGTAGCTGTCAGCATAGCCCTGTATAGATACATGTACTTTGAATCTCTGTTTCCCTATGAAGCTACCCCTAAGAGTTCATGAGTACATAGTTGGTTGATGAGCTCCAGGTTTGCATAAACAGGAGCATTGCCCAGAGAGATTAGACTGATTGTCTTTCTTAACCGAAGAGCACCCAAGCAAATCTGTTGTAAACTCCTCTAATACTCCTTCATAGTGGTTACACACAGAAGCAAAAACAATGTTTTTGTCATTGCTAACCCATATAGCCAACTATATAGCAATGTCTTTCAGCTTCTTCCATTAGGGGTTGCCACAGCAGATCACCGGTCTGCAGATTGCTTGGCAGTAGGGTTTTTATGGTGTTGAGTTGTCAGCCAGGCACACAAACTTCCCAGAAGACACACACACACACACACACACACACACACACACACACACACACACACACACACACACACACACACACACACACACACACACACACACACAGACACACACACACACACACACACACACACACACACACACACACACACACACACACACACACACCTCTACTGCATGTCTTTAAAACTCACTGCACTGCAGGGAGGACATGCAGACTCCACACAGAAGGTGCTCCAGCCCAGAACTGAACCAAAGATCCCTTTGCTGTGAGGTGACAACACTAATCGCTGCACCACCATGGCCAACCAGTGTAGCCAACTATATAAGTACCTTATACCATGGATCTGGACTTTCCTACTGTCTCTGTAGCCAACTTGTTAGAAATGGAGATCCTGAGACAGTTCAGAAATTGTCTCATGTTTTCTGGCAACCACCTAAATGTAAAAACAAGCTGATATAGTATGTGAGAGTTGTACTTATACAGTCTCACTGGAGACAAGGCTCTTACATATGGTCACTACAAATATCAAACAGGTAGACCGAAAACTACAACACCAAACAATACCTGACACACACACACACACACACACACCACGTCAAACAAACAGACCAACATATGCAGAGGTTCTTAAAAATAATCTAACCAAACCCAAACCTCAAAGCCCTCCTAGATGCAGCAATTACAAAAAGTATCCTCACCAACCTCAAAAAAACTCTTTCAAAGCAGCACCCACTATGACACATTCAGCCTCAACTTTCAGTGTCTCATTGTCAAAGCCTATAAGGCAGACCACTACATAATCCAATATTTTGGTCATAGGAGACTTCATTGGGCTCACCAGGCTGAGCAAAGAGAGGGTTACAGTCAGTGGCCTATGAAGGGTCATGATGCACCAGATCATGCACATACTTAGATTTTTGATAGACAAGTAACAGTATGACTCAGTCATATTCCATGTGGGTGTAAATAACCTGAGATTCAAAGATTCAAAGTAAACTTTGTCATTTAGGACTACGTGTGTGTAAACCTAAACAAAATTACGAGTATCAGCTCAACTTGAGAGTACAGAAGAAGCATAGGATATACCTGTGATGACCCACCACTGGACCAGTAATCAAGGAGCCTCAGTCCTCACCACAGGCAACAATGCAGGATGTACTCTGGGAGGATGACAGGTACACACACACATTATTTCCAGATGCAGCTCTTTGCATCAAGTGCAATTTCCCTTAAGAGCATAAAGAGACCACAATCAGTCCGAGGCTGGTTTCTCCCTCTTTCTCCAGATCTTCAATAAGACTCCCCACTGGCGCAGCTATAAAGTTGAGGTCTCAGCTGAATGACCAAGCCAAGGCCTCCAGCATCCTCTCTGTCCAACCAGTGCTTTGTGTCTCTGCCCAAGTAGCTGACACACACACACAGCCTTTGATTTACACACACACATCTGGGAAAGGCTGGCACAGGTTTACTAGCTATGCCTCCTTCTGCCCAGAATATAATGTAGTTTTCACTGTCACCAGTCACTCCTTATCAGCTACTTTAAGGCCCTTCTAAGAGTACCCAATATACTGAGCAATGTTAATATTGATACAAATGGATAGTTTGACCAAGAGCAAGGCTATTAGGAGTGTCTCACACAGTGTCACCAAATAAATATGCAAGTACTCTAAAAACAAATGAAAATGACAAAGACTGTAGACCAGACTGTCAGAAGTTAAATCAATACATACAAATCAATGCACCAAGCTGTAAAAAACTCATGCAAGCCAAAAATGGTAGCGCTTTCATTTAATCCAATATTAAACCTCTTCAGACAACACATACAGTTCATCACATTCTTTAAATAAGACCTAAAAACATTTCATTGGCTAAGACAATTATTTAAAGTGATACTTCCTTAAAAACATTTTCAGTAGAAAATTTGTCACTATTTATAAGAACATAAGACACCCTCTCTACCATAATAAAGTTGAATTATTAATACATATACAATACATAAGTACATATTTTTAAAATTCCTTGTAGTTTAAAATCTACTGAATATTTATTCATATAATTATACTAAAAAAAATTGCTATTTGATCTTTATAATTTCTTTCTTTCTAAAGCCTTTAATTTTAACACTGCAGTAATTGAGGTACATTCATTTATACCTGGCCATGAGTCTGCTTGCAGCTGTAGCTGCCATTTTAATTCCTTTAATTCCAACTGCAGTCCCCGTGGTTGTTTGTCATTTATAAGTACATGGTCAATAATAATATAGTAAAACTTATGGCTTGGAAATTCCATAATATTCTTAGATAAAACATTATTTATGTATAATTTTCTTATGGCATATTCATGCTCATAAATTCTTTGGCTAATATTTCTCTCTGTTTTTCCTATATAAAATGTGGTGCATGAACTGCAGTGTGCCAGGTAGTCCACTGCTTTAGAGTTACAATTGTACTTTCCTTTTAACTCATACTTATAATTTTTTTATAGTGAAATTATCTGTTTCTCTTATTTTTTTACACCATGTACATGCACTACATTTAAACATTCCACATTTATTATGATAGGCAATAGCTTGTCCTTTCTTTAACATATATTTAAAGCTCAATCCTTTTTTGTATACAATGAGTGGTTTGACGCCTACATGTTGTCTAACATAAGGGTCATCTAACAAGATGGTCCAGTTTTTCTGGAATATGGAAATGAAGAACTTATGCTCCACACTAAAAGTAACAACTAAAGCTTTTGTATAGTCTGTCTGTTTTTTGACAGTATCATGTGTCACATTACTCTCATTTCTACCTTGCATAGGAGAAAGGGAAAGTTCTTTCTCTATTGTTAAACTAATAAGTTGATCATTACTACTTAAAATGGGTTTTAAAAAAGCTCTCATTCTTTAATTTGTACCTCTTGAACTAAATCATCTAGTAGGTCTACTGGGTAGGCTCGTTGAATGAACATAAGTTGTAATGTATTGCATTCATGAATGTAGTCTTCCATTTTAGAAACCATTCGATCCGCCCTAACTAACTGAGCTTTAGCCACAGATTTTTTCTGATGATACGGGTGGGAGCTGCTAAAATGCAGGAACAAGTTGGAATATGTTTGCTTACTGTATATATTAGCAGCACATTTATTACATGTATAATCTTTAAATAAATGTACATCCAAATAATCCATATGTTCAGTATCAGTTTTCCATGTGACTTTTAAAAATGTAGTTGTAGTATTAATATATGATAGGAATTCTTCCAGTAGACTCATAGGTCCATTTCATACTATGCTTATGTCATCTTGGAACCTATGATAGGTTTTAAAGTGAATCCTGTACTTAGTATTAAATACAAAACTCTTCTCCCAATAAGCTATTACGGTATTAGCATAGGCTCCTTCGCAAGGCAAGCCCATAGCTATACCTCTCTTCTGCAATATTATGATCAAAACTAATGAAGTTATTGTTAAGTACCAATTCAAGATGTTCTAAAATAAGTATTGTTGTTACATATGGTACTTTATGTTGTACCAGTATTTCATTAGTCCATTCTAGCCCTTCTTCCTTAGGTATTACTGTATATAAGTCATTGACATCTACAGTCACTAAGATGTAATCTGGAGCTAACTGAACTTCAGTTATATTGGCTAAGAAAGTCCATGAATCTTTACAGATTTGAGTTTCTTTCTGTAACACTTTTTTCAGCTCATGATCTACATGTTGGGCACAGGCTGACGTTATGGACTCTCTCCCATCTACTAGTGATCTCATCGGAGGGTTGTAAATATATTTATGAATTTTTGGGTTACCAAAGAAAACTGGTACCCTGGGAGATGTTGCATTTAAATAATTATACAATGAAATATCTATTCTTTGTTCTAAAAAAATGATACTCAGTTGGGATTGTATGTTCTTATATGCCCCATTTAATTGATTCAAGGACACTTCTTCATACATATCTGTATAAAATACAGGTTTAAATATATTTAATAATAAATAATAAAACAACAAGAAAATACTCAGTATATATTCACAGTGACATCAGAGTTCATAACCACAGGAAATATTTAAAACAACATTGCAGGACAGTCTCAAATAAATAAAGAAAATATCTAAACTAAGCTTCACTATATTCCTGACTGTATCTAAGAGAGTTACTATTCCCTAGTACACTTCATCAGAGCAAGGCAGATGTTGTGGTGAATGGTTCTTGTCATGTCCAAGACAGAATACAGAATACACTGTCTCTCTCAGAGAGTTCAAATATTACTGCTGGAATAGCATGCAGAATGACATCTTTTCTTGTCACCAAACTCTATCCCAGGTGAAACCCCCACTGCTGGAAGCTTGGCAGTATTTAGCATCTACCTGTGAAAATACATAGACCTCAGATCTTTGGCAGATGCTGGAAGTCATAAAATAATAGCATTCCTTCATACTTTCAGAGGTAGTAAGTAGTTTACTCCAAAGACAATACAGAAAGCTTCTCAGCACAGACATGTCTCTGGGCTGGCCTATAAAGTAATTTAATTGTATCTATTTTTCTGAAGTTAGCCTCCTGTATTCCAGTTTCCACTGTTAAAATACATACATTTAAAGTTACAATCGTGCATGTACATTTCTGTTCTATTCCAGTAGGGTACACTGTGGTTACATTTTAAGCACAAGCACTTTATAAAATCCTTTTTTAACACACATGTCTGTACAGACCAGTTTGATATACACATGACATACAGTTCTAATACATTTGTAACACATGCATTCTATATAAATTATGTTGATATTCACAAATGACATATAATTATTTGCAAAATTCCAGATAGCTGTGTTGGCAGTATCTCCCTTTGTCACAATACCAAATGCAAAATTAAGACATATCAAGTAAGGAATTCGAGAGTAATGGCTATGCCACAAGAGCATAAGAAAAAAAGCTAAACCTCATATGTAGTTATATAAATACTGTACAGCAGCAGCATGACAGGTAGTATTAGTTACTGCACATGAACTAAAAGCGTCATTCTTTATGTATTATTATATAAAGCAAGTAACAGATAATTGCACTTGAATATAAATATACAACTAAGTAAATAAATAAATATTGCACATTCCAAATAAAATACTGTTAAGTTAATTTGGGGTGGAGTAACTAGGGTTGGTGTCCGAGTTAATAAGTGTCATCACCATTGGATAGAAGCTGTTAATGAATCTGGAGGTCTTACAGTGAATACTGCAGTACCTCCTGCCAGATGACAGTTGAGTAAACCAGCCATGTGCAGGGTACGAGGAATCATTAAGTATTTTATGGGGTCTTTTAAGGCTCCTTGCTGTGAATAGCTCTTGGATTGATGGTAGACTGGTGCCCATGATTTTCTCAGTGACTCTCACCACTTTATGTAGCTTCTTCCTTTCAGTTACTGTACAGTTCCCAAACCAAGCAGTGAAGTTACAGGTGAGAATGCTCTCAATATCTTCTTTGTAGAAGGTGGAGAGAACAGTAAGTGAGAGCTTTTCTATTTTGAGCCTTCTCAGAAAGTGCTGACGTTGATGGGCCTTTTTGACGAATTGACCAGTATTCACAGTCCAAGAGAGATCCTCTGAAATGTGTACTCCTAGAAGTTTTGTAGTTTTAACCCTTCTCACTTCTTCATCTTTAATCTTGAACAATGAGTGAGCAGCTGACCTTTTCCTGAAGTCAGTGATGATTTCCTTTGTTTTAGTGATGATTAGGTCTAGGTTGTTTCTCACACACCAGTCGATCAGAGAGTTGACCTCATCTCTGTGCTCTTTTTCATCCTCTCCTTTGATGGGGCCCATGACTGTGGTGTCATCTGCAAACTTGATATGATTGGAGCTGTGTTTTGCAGAACAGTCATGGGTAAGGATGGTGAACAGCTGCAGGCTGAGTACACATCGCTGAGGAACACTGGTGCTGAGAATTATGCACCCCAAGGTGTTATTTCCTTCACATGTCCTCTCTGGTCTGTTGATCAAGAAGTCTAAGATCCAATTAGAAAGGTGCTTGTTAATTCCAAGGTGACTAGCTTATCAATAAGTTGCATCAGAACCACAGTATTAAATACAAAACTGAAGTCTGTGAACAACAGTCTGACATAGTTGTTCTTTCCCTCTAGATGGTCAAGTGAAAGTTGTAATGCCACTGATATGGCAACAGCAGTGGACCTGTTTGCCTGATAAGTGAACTGCAGAGGATCCAAGGTTGATGGTAGAATTGCTGACAGGTGCTTTTTAACAATCCTTCCAAAAATTTCATGATGTTAGAAGTTAAAAAAAAACGGTCTGTAGTCATTCAAGCAAGAGGGATTGGCCTTTCTGGGAATAGGGATGATATTTGTTACCTTGAAACAAGATGGTATGTTTTCTAGAGCAAGGCAGTGTTGAAAATATCTGCCAAAACTGAGCATAATTGATCTGCACACCCTTTTAGTATTTTGCCCAGTATATTTTCTGGGCCAGCAGGCTTCCCGGGGTTCACCTTATTTAGCTGATCTCTGACTTCCTCAGAGTTAAAACTGAGCAACCTCTCATTCTGATCAGTGGTTACCCTAGTTGAAGGCAAGTTATTTTTCTCCTCAAATCAACCAAAGAAGGTGTTCAGCATGCCCAGGAATTCAATGCTCTCTTCACACTGAGCTGTCCTGGTTTTATAACTGCTGATCTGTTGTATCCCTTGCCAAAGTCTCCTAGTATCCCTCAAGTCCACGAAATGACTCTGTACCCTCCTTCCATACTCCGTCTTAGCCTCTTTAATGCCTCTTTTTGGATTTGCTCTGGCTTCACTTAGACCTTCGTTTTCTATTGAGCTGAATGCTGCATTCCTTGCCTTCAGGAGTTCATAGAGTTTACTAGTGAGCCAAGGCTGTTGGTTTGCTCTAATTCTGATACTTTTAGTGATAGATACATCACCAACACATTTTGAGATGTATGCTATTACTGCTTCTTTATAGTTATCTATGTTTACCTGTTGGTCTGACGTGGCTATCTCTCTAAGTACATTCCAGCAGGTACTTTCAAAACAGTCCTGGAGACATTCCATTGCCCCCTCATGCCAAACCCTCATCTACTTCATCATGGACTTTTCGCTGATCAAAGCAGGTTTGTAAGCTGGTAGTAAGCATGATGGATAGCTGATCGGAGCATCCTATATTAGGTTGTTGTACTGCCTTGTAGGCTTCTTTTCATTGGTGTATGCCCTGTCCAAAATGTTTGTAACTCTTGCGGGAAAGTCAACATATCGATAACAGTGGGGTAGCACCTCTCTCAGATCAGCTTGATTGAAGTCGCCTGATACCACATGTGCATAGTCTGAGTTTTTACTCTGTAGCTCACAGATAGAGTTGTGTAGTTTGTTCATGGCTTCAGTGGTATTAGCATTGGGTGGAATGTACACCACTGTTGCACAGACTCCATTAAATGCTCTGGGTATGTAAAAAGGTCTACATTTTAAGGATAGGAACTCTAGATTATCAGAGCAGTGTGTCTGTACAGTCTCACATACTTCCCTGGACTATATGAAGAGAGATGTGATGGTGCTCTCTGACTGTATGCTCCAGTCCGGCATGAGCCTAGCATTAGGCAGCATTCTACCTTTTCAAAGGATGTTTCCACAATATCAACAGAAGATAATTAACTAGTGAAAGGCAATCTAAAGTTGTTACTGCTCAGTATAATGTGTATAAAGAAAAAGCTCCAATCCGTGCAAGCTTTCATCACCCTGGAGAATATAGACATACGTTTAGTTACTGAGACATGGTTTAAAGCTATGGAGAGTACCCTGGCATTTCAGGGCTATAATGCTTTCCACACTTTTAGACCAGCTACTACACAAGTAGGGACAATAGATGAAGGTGTCTCAGTTTAAGTCAAAAACAAAAGCTCCTCAAGGCTGGTCAAACAGTATGAAGCACTTGAGCTTCTAAATGTCAGCTCACCATGAGTAAAGTCCCATACCATATTCTTGTGAGCTATAGGTACCCCTTTATGACACAGGAGACCTAGGCCACTTACTTAAATGAACTGGAACCACTCTCCATTTAACTCAGCACCATACTCATGGGGACATCAAATATTCCACTATAAGCTGGGAATCATGCACAACCCCAAACATACAGCCTCAAAGGTTCCTTGACATTGTCATCACAAATGCCATAGAGAGCCAAGATGGTTAAACATTTCACTCCCCTGAGTGCAACATCTTCACTGGTCAGGTCTTACCATAGGTTCCTAGGTTGGCACTAGTCTATCGGCCCTAGGGCCTATACAAGCCTAGCAGAAGAAAAAAATATTCTCTCCAAACTGTCACGCCAGACTTATTTATTAAAAACAAAAGTAGTAAAACAATAGCAATAGCAATAAAAATGACAAAGCTTTCGGATATCAGAACATCTTTCCTCAATGTTTTGATATCCGAAAGCTTTGTCATTTTTATTGCTATTGTTTTACTACTTTTGTTTTTAATAAATTAGTCTGGCGTGATGGTTTGGAGAGAATATTTTTTCTTCTGCTGCTGCTTTGTTTTTTTCTCTCCACTTTACCACTTGTTTCCATATTTTTTACTTGCCTGTACAAGCCTAGCCATAACAATACCCTGGCTTTTTTTTCCCAGAATATTTAGTTCCCTGGTCCACTGGTATGATCCCCGGGGTGAATTTCCTATCTCCCATCCAATCGTCAAGGTTCCTTTTGAAGAGGTCCAAAGAGGCGCTCTTCTTGACATGTATGGGCAGTCTATTGCAGAGTATGGGGAGTCTCTGGGTCAGGAACCTATCCCTCCAGCATGTTTTGTTCATTGTGATGACCAGGTTTAGATCCATGGAGTGTGTGGCTCTTCCCTTTGAATAAAAATAAAATAAATTCTAGGACACCAGCTAACTCTGAAAAATTTAGGAGTTATTCCAAGAAAAACTTCCCACTATTAAGTGACACCCTGGCAAAGCAGACAGTCACAAACCCAGGGAACACAACTGCCTGTGTGGAATTGTTCACTAAAACCCATTACAATCATATATACAGCTGCATAGAGGTAACAGTACCTACCCAAAATAAGCACATGGCAAACTGAAAAAGCAAGCTACCATGGTGGAATCCTAATATCAGCAGGTTTTATAGTAAAAAAGAATAGTCATAAATAGGAATTGAAATGTCCAGCAAGATAAGAATCTTATCAAACTAAATAAGCAACTTAGGAATTGATTGAATCTGCCAAAGCCAAATTTGAAATAAAGGTAGCCTCTCAGGTTAAGTATGATTATAAGGCATTCTTCATCTAAGTTTACAATGTCAAAGGCAATAAAAAACAATGTGCCAAACTGTAAATGGAAACACATGCTATATAGCTAGCTGGCTTACCGATAGGACACAAGAAGTCAAGATGGGGGTATCTACCACCACAAAAAGTGCAGTTACTAGTGGTGACCCTCAGTCTCAGCACTGGGGCTGCTTCTTTTTGGAATCTACTTTTCTGAGGTTAAGGTTAAAGTCAAAGGCTTTTCTTTGACCAAGTTTGCAGATTTTTGCAAACTAGGTGCAGTTATAGAATCTCCCAATGACACAAATACCCTCCAAGAAGGCCTGACAGACTATTAATTGGTGCCAGAGTCACAGTGTAAAACTCAATGCCAAGAAATATGTAATACTATCTTTTGAAAAGATGGCCATTCCTTGAAATTAATACATTGATAAGAATAGGCCCAGTGGTCAGAGATTTAGGAACATATGTAGAGTGACTTGCCTTTTACATGTTGTGCAATTTATAAGCAATGGCATACCATCCAGGACCAAAGATTTCATTGTTCCAATGTACTTGGTCCGCATTAGTCTGATCATTGAGTACAATGCCCCATTTGGTATGTATCTGACCAGGCATAATGGTTAAAGTATTTGCTTTATATATACAAAGTACAGGGTTTGATTCTTGCCTTGCATTGGTGGCTAGGCTTAAAACAGCCCATCAGGGAAGTTAGGCTAGTATTCACCTATGAAACTATGAACTTATTAACATGCCACAATTAGAGCAAACACAGAGGTTCCACACAAAAAGAATATATGGCATAGACAACATGTTCTACACAGACCACCTCAAAGCCCTGCTGATATACTTCATCTCATACAGACTACTGAGAGGCAATCTATACCTGGCCTGCAAAGCACGTCAGCAAAACAAATAACAGAAATATCTGATCTAGAAACTTAAACCTTGTCTGCAATTGTATATGTCATGTAAAAATAGTTGTTTCACATATTTCCCGTTCTCTAGAAAAGGCATCCATCTAAAGCACTTTTACAAGAGCAACATGGACCAGTGAATGGGGAAATTTAAGTTTACCCCTGGCCTGGCACATTTATCTCTATTACATTGGAGAAGCTGGTAAATCCTCCACCACTCATGCCCAAGTTATATGTACCCCCCTATAAAAATGTATGGTATCAGGACCTGTCAGATACATTTGGGAAGTATAGCTAAGCATAAAAATGGCCCCTAGGTTCGTTTGATGGTTATCGCCTGTGAACTAAATCTGCCACTGTTATGCTACTCAATTAAAGTTAAAGTAAATGTTTATCGTTGCATATGAAAAATAGACAAACACACAACTCAAAAACAATCCAACCTAACTGAAATGAGATCCCTAAATGCAATCCATATTTAGAAAAGTAAAACAAAAATTAAAAAATATATACTGTCTCTCTTTCCTTTTCTCTTTCCCGAAACATTTAAAAATGTTTCCTCAAACTCCACATTCTCACATACATATGCACACACACACACACACACACACACACACACACACACACACACACACACACACACACACACACACACATATTCAACACTCAAAAAATGAAATTTGTTAATATTGTAATGAAAATGTCAGTATTAAAGAATGAAAAAATATACTGAGCAAAAGTAGATGGTTAAACAAAAGCATTAATGACAAGATAAACTGAATTCTAACCCCTTAATCTAAAATTAAACTAATATATTTCTAAACTATAAAGCTAGCATATTATTAGATATATTCATATGTGGAATATATGGATGTCTGGTGCAATAAAATTGTGTTTTGTATTGTAGATTTAGGAAGTAATAACTTAGTGAATGTGGGTAAATGGCATGTTGTAAAGATTCATGGTTAAACCAAAGGTAGTAATTGTTAATGCTGAGACAATGCTTGAAAATAGTGGATATTCAGCACTGTAAGAAGGTATAACAGTCGATTACCTCCAGCAACAAGGGGGGGCACCACCCATCTAGCCAGTTGGAGGAGCAAATCTAAGTTTAAATCAGTCATCCTAGATATATGCCAGAAGATGTGAGGAAAAGTGCAAAACAGACCAAGGCATGCAACTTTGATAAAGGCTAATCTGTTTTAATAAACATGTAGTACAGCATGAATCACATTTGCTGTGAATGAAATTAAGAACCTGACAGTAAATGCAAGAAATTTAAGAGATACCTTAAACAGACATTGATCATTCCTAAAATCGTAACTTTGCTGATATTAGGGCTTTTGCAAATAAGAGTGAATCTGAATTTATCCTTTTGCAGATCTGGTGTTCTTATAGGTTCATAGGTAGGTACTAGGCTATCGGCCCAAGGGCCTACGTAAGCCTAGCCAGCAAGGTTCCATAGCTTATGCCACCCAAGAAAGTTATTTTCCTGTGCCACTGTCCAGCAGAGACACAGAAGTGACCCCTGGGGTGTATTTCCTATTTCCCATCCACTCATCAAATTTTTTCTTGAAGAGTGCTAATGAAGAACTTTGCTTGACATAGATGGGTAGCTTTTTCCAGAGTATAGGAAGTCTCTGGGACAGAAACCCTCCAGCATGTCCTGTTTATTGTGGTGACAAGGTTTAGGTCCCTAGAGCGTGTAGCTCAGAGGGATTGGGATTTCTTTAGGTGTAGCATGTCCAACAGCTCCGGGTTTTACATAGCTTTATATGTTAGGCAGAGATCACCTCGGAGTAGGCGATATGCTACGGAGTAAAGCTGGAGTTTTTTGAGGCGGTCAGTGTAGGGCAATTGTTTGAGGCCAGTAATCCTCTTTGTGATGTACTTCTGTGGCCTTTCCAGCTGCTGCAGATGTCTTGCTATAGTACTTCTGAGGGTCATAGGAAAAGTGGCCAGTTCACTTACTAACAGCAGCCTCTTTCATTTTATCTTAAATATACTGTCAATATCTAAGTATTTCATAACTACAGGATGTTTTATTTGGACAATTCCAGGATCTTCTGTTAGGCCCAATTATTTCATTTACTGCAGTCTACTGTGACAGCAAGTTTGGTATATTTAGTTAGCAGGGTTGTGAGAAACACAGCCTTTAATATCCAGGATATGGAAAGCACTTGACTGTACAACCCTCCAACTTTATCCTTTAGTGTAGACCTCTTCCTGCAACAGTTTCTTCTTGTTTCTCACAATGAACTGAACCATAGTCACATGGCAATTACATAATGACTTCTAATGTTAAAAATGTAGTAATGCAGTTATTTAAAAAAGTAATTATATATTGGCTGAGTTTACTCAAATTGCTCTGAGTTTTAAAAATGTTTCAATTTCTTATATAGGAGGAACAATTGTTTGTAAATGTTGTAGATTTCATGGATGTTCATTGGTGCAAATGAATGACACAAGACAACTGTCAACTAGTGTCTGTCGAGTATATGATGGACAGGAATTACACTCATTGGATATGAGTCACTGTAACAAATAGTTCAGTTGGCCACCAGAGTGATTTGCTCTCAGTTCAAACCATTCATATCCAGCAGTTTAAAATAAATAAAAATGTACATAATTCTGGTTCAATAACCAATTAACTGAGTTAAATCTGGCTGCAAGAACAAAAAGATAATATGTATTGTTGCCCAGGGTATAGGCATCTTTCTTCCATACCTAGATTATGACTACAAACTGGGCACTTTTGATATTATGTTTCCAGCCTCTTTCTCACAAGGCCATCTGTGAACAGCAGTGTCTCAGACTCCCTTACCCACAGTATGTTTTTTTTAATAAATTATTATTTTCTTCCATCAGACATACACACACACACACACACACACACACACACACATAGATACATTCATGAAATTCATATGGTAGACTGGCAGAATTGTCCAGTTTCCTGCAGCTTTCTTACAGAAATGGTAGTACTACCAATACTGTTGATAGGAGTAATGACCTAGACACACCAGTTAGTTACCACTCTTGATTTTAGCTGGATGTAAAATACAAAATTTAATATTTTTTACTAGTAGTATGCTCAATTGATCTGGCCAGTTGGAGGTGGGTGCCACAGCTTTATCATTTTACAGTGCTAAACAATAGTAACCCTCTTCTCAGGTAATACATGACCATAATACATATATAAATAAGCCAGACCCAAGATCTGAAATGTGAATAAATGAAACTGTACTTAAACAACAAAAATGTCAATGATTATCACTAGGGAATGGGTCCTTAATGCTCTCTCTAAGACCAAGAACACTGCACCAATGGGCAGAAACAGTATTCCAGGATGCCTTCTAAATAACATGAAACCTGACCTATCAGGCCCTCTGGAATTGCTATTTAACTGTAGTCTCCAAACAGGTTTTGTGCCTTATGAATGGAGAGCAGCAACAGTCATTCATCTGCACAAAGGTAGGCAAACAATTATCATGGAAATGATCAATAATGACATTGTAAACCTCTGGACACTGGACCCATCCCAATTTGGTTTCATCAAAGGCAGGTCATGCCTACTCAATCTGGACTTCTTTGAGAAGGTCAGCAAAGTAATGGAAGAGGCAAAATGGTTCACACTGCCTACCTTGGCCTGGCCAAGGCATTTGACACAATACCCCACTCGGGCATTGTTGACCAACTCAAGAGGTTAAATAACAACCCTTATGTCACCCAGTGGATAGCCAACTAGCTCACATAGAGGACCCAGAAAGTTAGAATTGGGGAGTCTACCTATACAAAGAGGTCAGTCACAAGTGGAGTCCCTCAGAGATTGGTCCTTGGACCACTCTTTTTTGGAATTTACTTCTCCAAAGCCAAGGCCAATGTCAGTTGTCTCTGGCTGACTAAATTTGCAGATGATTGCAAATTAGGAGCTGTCATTGAATCCCACACCAACACAAGTGTTCTCCAGGAAGGACTGACACAGACAAGCCATGGATGAAAACTAACTACCAAGAAATGCATAATAGTATCCTTCTGGAAGTCATCCACCCCTGGTAACTATCATATTGACAACACATCCCTTAGAGTTGACAAAGTAGTCAGGGACTTAAGGACAGACCTAGACAGCAATCTAGCCTTTGACCATCATGTGTCTACAGTAGTAAGGAAATCATTCTATGTTGTGCAACTTATAAACAAAGGTATGGCATCTAGATCCAAGGAAGTCATTTTTCCACTGTATTTGGTATTCATCAGACCTATCATTGAGTACAATGCCTTCTTTTTCATGTTCCTAACCAGGTGTACCCAAGAATTGGAATGTCCACAGATGTTCCTCACTAAAAGAATACAGAACATTAGTAAAATATCCTACGTAGACCACTTCAAGGTCCAGTCCCTGTATGCTGTCTCCTACAGGCTTTTGAGGGGAGATCTAGGCCTACTATACAGAGCATTGTCAGAGCAACTCTGAATGGCCTCCTGCATATCTGCAAAACAAACAACACCAGTATTACCCACTCTAAAGACTTAAACCTTGCTTATGATATATATAGGACCTACTGGAGAGACAGGTATGTATCACCGAGTCCCTAAAACTATCTCCCCATCCATGTGAAACAGAGTTCCTCTATAACCAATTCAAGTGTAACTTGGAGAACTGGATGGGGAACAGGAAATTCATCCCTAGTTTGGCAGCTATGTCTCTAATGGACACAGGAAACCTGTAAATTGTTCACCTCCCAGGATTCTGCTTGTAAATGTTTCATCTCCCAAGTCCCTGCTAACTTATCAAGGATACCATAACTTGTTAGTGATTTGGATTTATGGCTAGGCTTAAAAATGTATGTGTGGTTGTTAGTCTATTAAACACATATGAACTTAGGAACCTAATTATGCACAGGGCAAAATAATGCACAGAGAAAGAAAAATAATCAACTGTATGGACTGTAATAGTTAATGATGAAATTAAATTAAACAAAATAAATAATTCTCACTGAACACTTACTGTTATTACTAGCTTCCTAAAATATATAAGGTAGAAGTGCAGAGCAAACTTACATGGAGTGTTCACCTCAATATCTTCAGAAAATGTGTAGTTTTCCGTGGTTTCTAATACATATTTTTGCTCATTTCACCATATCCAAAGAACCAAGGAATCATCAGAGTTTATCATTTCAAAAAGAAAAATATGAGTTATCCCTCGAAGTCTCAGAAAATCCTGTATGCAACCTATACTGGCTCAAAAACAAGCCAGGCTGAAACTTTGCAGTGTGGATGCTGTGAAGTTCACTCCTTGAAATATGTAATGCACCTAGTTCACTAATAAAAATTGAACTTTCAGATAAGTACTACAAAATAATAAAATAGTAGATAGTCTACAGCTGAGTTAAAAATGGAATATCCTTTATTGAAACACACAGACAAGCGATCCTAGATGAGTATAATGAAAAGCATTAAAGACATTTATTATTTATATATATCAGGTTATTTGGAGCAAGGGAGTGGTTACAGAGGGTGGTTCTGTTAAGAGCAATATAAGCAATAAACTCATTCCTTTAGCGATGTCCCCCTTCCCCCTTAACAGCATAGTGTAAACTAAGACTGCGCTACCTTAGAACTGAAACTAAAAAGTTAGAGACAAATTAAAATATATAATATAAGAATGGCTTATTAAGGCTAACCTACTAATCCAAACTGTATTAAGAAACCTACTCACTAACAACTGTTATATACTATTTTATTATTTTGTAGTACATATTTTGAAGTCTGATATTTATTAGTGAACTAGGTGTATAACATATTTCAAGGAGTGAACTTCACACCATCCACACTGCAAAGTTTTTGCTTGGTTAGATTTTATAATTTCCTGTTTCACATAAAAATATTACATTATATCTCATTACATTATTTTCCCGGTGGGGGGGAGATATAATCAAATCAGTTTTCCACCATTGCAAACTAAAGCAGTTACATACTAAAACTGGCTTTGTCAGCTCTGTTAGCCTGCCTCTTTCAAGTACATGGCAATTGAAATTTTATGGCCTCCTTTACTCTTGACTCCACACCGTTGTATGACTTAACTATATCCAAGAAAATTAAATCCTTCCAGCAACAAGTTACACTTTACATTTCAAGTACAAGTTTCCTATATATTTTTAACTTTCATCTCCTTGTTCACCACACCCACAATCTTTTCACAGTGTATGGACATATGTCAACATACCCTGGAAGTGATTCTGACCTTTTGCCTGCCACATAGCACTGCAAGGTCTTAGCATATAAACTTTTCTGTAGCTAATTTGCTTAGAGAACTATTCATTTTCAATAAAGCCATATATCCCTTTGCACAGGATGGCCATTTCTCAGTACAGGATGACTATTTCTCTGCACAAAGCAAACTTGGCTTACCTGATTTAGGCTTTTGAGTGCTTTTAGCCATCCTGTAGCAATGCACATGCACAAAAAGATTGCCATGTGCTGAGACATGAGTTGCAGCCTACATTGCTGCTCTCTTCCTACCCCAAAGCTCCTGTCCCCCACAGCATCCAATGTATGACATCCTATTGCCTCCCCTCACAGCCTCCTTATTACCTTCAGTTAATGTAACACAGTACCTTAACAGTATATCCACATAACTTATGCCATGCTCTCTTCTCAACTAAATTTTTACACCACTGTTCCTCATCTTACTGCTCTTCCTATTTCACTTTTATATAATTAATATTTTACAGCTCCAAAAATAAAATTATTTTTACAGGGCACTTCTTGCAAACCATCCACCCAGCAACTGTTTCATTACTCATGACCTGACTCACAAATCTCTACCCTACCACTGCACACATACCACACAACTTTTATTGCTAGCAACTAATCAGTACTTTTACCCTATCACTATACAGTTTACATAC